>NW_027103092.1:0-300000 GCF_040182565.1 Anser cygnoides
ACTCACTGCACTGCATCCCCAGTGGTGACAGTGCAATCTTTCGAGTCACTGCACTGCATCCCCAGTGGTGCCAGTGCACTCTCTGGAGTCACTCACAGCACTGCATCCCCAGTGGTGCCAATGCACTCTCTGGACTCACTGCACTGCATCCCCAGTGGTACCAGTGCACTCTCTGGACTCACTGCACTGCAACCTCAGTGGTGCCAGTGCACTCTCTGGACTCACTGCACTGCATCCCCAGTGGTACCAGTGCACTCTCTGGACTCACTGCACTGCAACCTCAGTGGTGCCAGTGCACTCTCTGGACTCACTGCACCGCATCGCCAGTGGTGCCAGTGCTCTCTCTGGACTCACTGCACTGCATCCCCAGTGGTGACAGTGCAATCTTTCGAGTCACTGCACTGCATCCCCAGTGGTGCCAGTGCGCTCTCTGGAGTACTGCACTGCATCCCCAGTGGTGCCAGTGCACTCTCTGGACTCACGGCAGTGCATCCCCAGTGGTGCCAGTGCACTCTCTGCACTCACTGCACTCCATCCGCAGTGGTGCCACTGCACTCTCTGGACTCACTGCACTGCATCCCCAGTGTTGCCAGTGCACTCTCTGGAGTCACTGCAGTGCATCCCCAGTGGTGCCAGTGCACTCTCTGCACTCACTGCACTGCATCCCCAGTGTTCCCAGTGCACTCTCTGGACTCACCGAGGTGCATCCCCAGTGGTGCCAGTGCACTCTCTGGACTCACTGAAGTGCAGCCCCTGATGTGCCACTGCACTCTCTGGACTCACTGCAGTGCATCCCCAGTGTTGCCAGTGCACTCTCTGGAGTCACTGCAGTGCATCCCCAGTGGTGCCAGTGCACTCTCTGCACTCACTGCACTGCATCCCCAGTGTTCCCAGTGCACTCTCTGGACTCACCGAGGTGCAGCCCAATGGTGTCAGTGCACTCTCTGGACTCACTGCAGTGCAGCCCCTGAGGTGCCAGTGCACTCTCTGGACTCACTGCAGTGCATCCCCATTGTTGCCAGTGCACTCTCTGGAGTCACTGCAGTGCATCCCCAGTGGTGCCAGTGCACTCTCTGCACTCACTGCACTGCATCCCCAGTGTTCCCAGTGCACTCTCTGGACTCACCGATGTGCATCCCCAGTGGTGCCAGTGCACTCTCTGGACTCACTGCAGTGCATCCGCAATGCTGCCAGTGCACTCTCTGCACTCACTGCACTGCATCCCCAGTGGTGCCAGTGCACTCTCTGGACTCACTGCACTGCATCCCCAGTGGTGCCAGTGCACTCTCTGGACTCAATGCACTGCATCCCCAAGGTGCCAGTGCACTCTATGGACTCACTGCAGTGCATCCCCAGTGGTGCCAATGCACTCTCTGGACTCACTGCAGTGCATCCCCAGTGGTACCAGTGCACTCTCTGCACTCACTGCACTGCATCCCCAGTGGTGGCACTGCACTCTCTGGACTCACTGCACTGCATCCCCAGTGGTGCCATTGCACTCTCTGGAGTCACTCACAGCACTGCATTCCCAGTGGTGCCAGTGCACTCTCTGGACTCACTGCACTGCATCCGCAGTGGTGCCAGTGCACTCTGTGGACTCACTGCACTGCATCCCCAGTGGTGCCAGTGCACTCTCTGGAGTCACTGTAGTGCACTACCTGTTGTGCCAGTGCACTCTCTGTACTCACTGCACTGCATCCCCAGTGGTGCCACTGCACTCTCTGGACTCACTGTACTGCATCACCAGTGGTGCCAGTGGACTATCTGGACTCACTCCACTGCATCCCCACTGGTGCCAGTGCACTCTCTGGACTCACTGCACTGCATCCCCAGTGGTGCCAGTGCACTCTCTGGACTCACTGCACTGCATCCCCAGTGGTGCCAGTGGACTATCTGGACTCACTGCAGTGCATCCCGAGTGGTGCCAGTGCACTCTCTGAGTCACTGCACTGCATTCCCAGTAGTGCCAGTGCACTCTCTGGACTCACTGCAGTGCATCCCCAGTGGTGCCAGTGCACTCTCTGGACTCACTGCACTGCATCTCCAGAGGTGCCAGTGCACTCTCTGGACTCAATGCACTGCATCCCCAAGGTGCCAGTGCACTCTATGGACTCACTGCAGTGCATCCCCAGTGGTGCCAATGCACTCTCTGGACTCACTGCACTGCATCCCCAGTGGTACCAGTGCACTCTCTGGACTCACTGCACTGCATCCCCAGTGTGCCAGTGCAGTCTCTGAACTCACTGCACTGCATCCCCAGTGGTGCCAGTGCACTCTCTGGAGTCACTCACAGCACTGCATCCCCAGTGGTGCCAGTGCACTCTCTGGACTCACTGCACTGCATCCGCAGTGGTGTCAGTGCACTCCTTCGAGTCACTGCACTGCATCCCCAGTGGTGCCAGTGCACTCTCTGGAGTCACTGCAGTGCCTTACCTGTTGTGCCGGTGCACTCTCTGCACTCACTGCACTTCATCCCCAGTGGTGCCACTGCACTCTCTGGACTTACTGTACTGCATCACCAGTGGTGCCAGTGGACTATCTGGACTCACTCCACTGCATCCCCACTGGTGCCAGTGCACTCTCTGGACTCACTGCACTGCATCCCCAGTGGTGCTAGTGCACTCTCTGGACTCACTGCACTTCATCCCCAGTGGTGCCAGTGCACTCTCTGGAGTCACTGCACTGCATCCCCAGTGGTGCCAGTGCACTCTCTGGACTCACTGCAGTGAATCCCTAGTGGTGCCAGTGCACTCTCTGGACTCACTGCACTGCATCCCCAGTGGTGCCAGTGCACTCTGTGCACTCACTGCACTGCATCCCCAGTGGTGGCAGTGCAGTCTCTGGACTCACTGCACTGCATCCCCAGTGGTACCAGTGCACTCTCTGGACTCACTGCACTGCATCCCCAGTGGTGCCAGTGCACTCTCTGGACTCACTGCACTGCATTCCCAAGGTGCCATTGGACTATCTGGACTCACTGCACTGCATCCCCAGTGGTGCCAGTGCACTCTCTGGACTCACTGCACTACATCCCCAGTGGTGCCACTGCACTCTCTGAACTCACTGCACGGCATCCCCAGTGGTGCCATTGGACTATCTGGACTCACTGCACTGCATCCCCAGTGGTGCCAGTGCAGTCTCTTGACTCACTGCAGTGCATCCCGAGTGGTGCCAGTGCACTCTCTGGAGGCACTGCACTGCATCCCCAGTGGTGCCAGTGCAAGCTCTGGACTCACTGCACTGCAACCCCAGTGGTGCCAGTGCACTCTCTGGACTCACTGCACTGCATCCTCAGTGGTGCCAGTGCACTCTTTCGAGTCACTGCACTGCATCCCCAGTGGTGCCAGTGCACTCTCAGGACTCACAGCACTGCATCCCCAGTGGTGTCAGTGCACTCTCTGGAGTACTGCACTGCATCCCCAGTGGTGCCAGTGCACTCTCTGGACTCACTGCACTGTATCCGCAATTGTGCCAGTGCACTCTTTCGGTTCACTGCACTGCATCGCCAGTGGTGCCAGTGCACTCTCTGGACTCACTGCACTGCATCCCCAGTGGTGACAGTGCAATCTTTCGAGTCACTGCACTGCATCCCCAGTGGTGCCAGTGCACTCTCTGGACTCACTGCACTGCATCCGCAGTGGTGTCAGTGCACTCTTTCGAGTCACTGCACTGCATCCCCAGTGGTGCCAGTGCACTCTCTGGAGTCACTGCAGTGCCTTACCTGTTGTGCCGGTGCACTCTCTGCACTCACTGCACTTCATCCCCAGTGGTGCCAGTGCACTCTCTGGACTCACTGCAGTGAATCCCTAGTGGTGCCAGTGCACTCTCTGCACTCACTGCACTGCATCCCCAGTGGTGCCAGTGCACTCTGTGCACTCACTGCACTGCATCCCCAGTGGTGCCAGTGCAATTTCTGGACTCACTGCAGTGCATCCCTAGTGGTGCCAGTGCACTCTCTGGACTCACTGCAGTGCATCCCCAGTGGTGCCAGTGCACTCTCTGGACTCACTGCACTGCATTCCCAAGGTGCCATTGGACTATCTGGACTCACTGCACTGCATCCCCAGTGGTGCCAGTGCACTCTCTGGACTCACTGCACTACATCCCCAGTGGTGCCACTGCACTCTCTGGACTCACTGCACGGCATCCCCAGTGGTGCCATTGGACTATCTGGAAACACTGCACTGCATCCCCAGTGGTGCCAGTGCAGTCTCTGGACTCACTGCAGTGCATCCCGAGTGGTGCCAGTGCACTCTCTGGAGGCACTGCACTGCATCCCCAGTGGTGCCAGTGCAAGCTCTGGACTCACTGCACTGCAACCCCAGTGGTGCCAGTGCACTCTCTGGACTCACTGCACTGCATCCTCAGTGGTGCCAGTGCACTCTTTCGAGTCACTGCACTGCATCCCCAGTGGTGCCAGTGCACTCTCAGGACTCAATGCACTGCATCCCCAGTGGTGTCAGTGCACTCTCTGGAGTACTGCACTGCATCCCCAGTGGTGCCAGTGCACTCTCTGGACTCACTGCACTGTATCCGCAATTGTGCCAGTGCACTCTTTCGAGTCACTGCACTGCATCGCCAGTGGTGCCAGTGCACTCTCTGGACTCACTGCACTGCATCCCCAGTGGTGAGAGTGCAATCTTTCGAGTCACTGCACTGCATCCCCAGTGGTGCCAGTGCACTCTCTGGACTCACTGCACTGCATCCCCAGTGGTGCCAATGCACTCTCTGGACTCACAGCACTGCATCCCCAGTGGTACCAGTGCACTCTCTGGACTCACTGCACTGCAACCTCAGTGGTGCCAGTGCACTCTCTGGACTCACTGCACTGCATCCCCAGTGGTACCAGTGCACTCTCTGGACTCACTGCACTGCAACCTCAGTGGTGCCAGTGCACTCTCTGGACTCACTGCACTGCATCGCCAGTGGTGCCAGTGCACTCTCTGGACTCACTGCACTGCATCCCCAGTGGTGACAGTGCAATCTTTCGAGTCACTGCACTGCATCCCCAGTGGTGCCAGTGCGCTCTCTGGAGTACTGCACTGCATCCCCAGTGGTGCCAGTGCACTCTCTGGACTCACGGCAGTGCATCCCCAGTGGTGCCAGTGAACTCTCTGCACTCACTGCACTCCATCCCCAGTGGTGCCACTGCACTCTCTGGACTCACTGCACTGCATCCCCAGTGGTGCCAGTGCACTCTCTGGAGTCACTGCAGTGCATCCCCAGTGGTGCCAGTGCACTCTCTGCACTCACTGCACTGCATCCCCAGTGTTCCCAGTGCACTCTCTGGACTCACCGAGGTGCATCCCCAGTGGTCCCAGTGCACTCTCTGGACTCACTGCAGTGCAGCCCCTGAGGTGCCAGTGCACTCTCTGGACTCACTGCAGTGCATCCCCAGTGTTGCCAGTGCACTCTCTGGAGTCACTGCAGTGCATCCCCAGTGGTGCCAGTGCACTCTCTGCACTCACTGCACTGCATCCCCAGTGTTCCCAGTGCACTCTCTGGACTCACCGAGGTGCAGCCCAATGGTGTCAGTGCACTCTCTGGACTCACTGCACTGCATCCCCAGTGGTGCCAGTGCACTCTGTGCACTCACTGCACTGCATCCCCTGTGGTGCCAGTGCAATTTCTGGACTCACTGCAGTGCATCCCTAGTGGTGCCAGTGCACTCTGTGGACTCACTGCAGTGCATCCCCAGTGGTGCCAGTGCACTCTCTGGACTCACTGCACTGCATTCCCAAGGTGCCATTGGACTATCTGGACTCACTGCACTGCATCCCCAGTGGTGCCAGTGCACTCTCTGGACTCACTGCACTACATCCCCAGTGGTGCCACTGCACTCTCTGGACTCACTGCACGGCATCCCCAGTGGTGCCATTGGACTATCTGGAAACACTGCACTGCATCCCCAGTGGTGCCAGTGCAGTCTCTGGACTCACTGCAGTGCATCCCGAGTGGTGCCAGTGCACTCTCTGGAGGCACTGCACTGCATCCCCAGTGGTGCCAGTGCAAGCTCTGGACTCACTGCACTGCAACCCCAGTGGTGCCAGTGCACTCTCTGGACTCACTGCACTGCATCCTCAGTGGTGCCAGTGCACTCTTTCGAGTCACTGCACTGCATCCCCAGTGGTGCCAGTGCACTCTCAGGACTCAATGCACTGCATCCCCAGTGGTGTCAGTGCACTCTCTGGAGTACTGCACTGCATCCCCAGTGGTGCCAGTGCACTCTCTGGACTCACTGCACTGTATCCGCAATTGTGCCAGTGCACTCTTTCGAGTCACTGCACTGCATCGCCAGTGGTGCCAGTGCACTCTCTGGACTCACTGCACTGCATCCCCAGTGGTGACAGTGCAATCTTTCGAGTCACTGCACTTCATCCCCAGTGGTGCCAGTGCACTCTCTGGACTCACTGCACTGCATCCCCAGTGGTGCCAATGCACTCTCTGGACTCACTGCACTGCATCCCCAGTGGTACCAGTGCACTCTCTGGACTCACTGCACTGCAACCTCAGTGGTGCCAGTGCACTCTCTGGACTCACTGCACTGCATCCCCAGTGGTACCAGTGCACTCTCTGGACTCACTGCACTGCATCCCCAGTGGTGACAGTGCAATCTTTCGAGTCACTGCACTGCATCCCCAGTGGTGCCAGTGCGCTCTCTGGAGTACTGCACTGCATCCCCAGTGGTGCCAGTGCACTCTCTGGACTCACTGCAGTGCATCCCCAGTGGTGCCTGTGAACTCTCTGCACTCACTGCACTCCATCCCCAGTGGTGCCACTGCACTCTCTGGACTCACTGCACTGCATCCCCAGTGTTGCCAGTGCACTCTCTGGAGTCACTGCAGTGCATCCCCAGTGGTGCCAGTGCACTCTCTGCACTCACTGCACTGCATCCCCAGTGTTCCCAGTGCACTCTCTGGACTCACCGAGGTGCATCCCTAGTGGTGCCAGTGCACTCTCTGGACTCACTGCAGTGCAGCCCCTGAGGTGCCAGTGCACTCTCTGGACTCACTGCAGTGCATCCCCAGTGTTGCCAGTGCACTCTCTGGAGTCACTGCAGTGCATCCCCAGTGGTGCCAGTGCACTCTCTGCACTCACTGCACTGCATCCCCAGTGTTCCCAGTGCACTCTCTGGACTCACCGAGGTGCAGCCCAATGGTGCCAGTGCACTCTCTGGACTCACTGCAGTGCAGCCCCTGAGGTGCCAGTGCACTCTCTGGACTCACTGCAGTGCATCCCCATTGTTGCCAGTGCACTCTCTGGAGTCACTGCAGTGCATCCCCAGTGGTGCCAGTGCACTCTCTGCACTCACTGCACTGCATCCCCAGTGTTCCCAGTGCACTCTCTGGACTCACTGTACTGCATCACCAGTGGTGCCAGTGGACTATCTGGACTCACTCCACTGCATCCCCACTGGTGCCAGTGCACTCTCTGGACTCACTGCACTGCATCCCCAGTGGTGCCAGTGCACTCTCTGGACTCACTGCACTGCATCCCCAGTGGTGCCAGTGGACTATCTGGACTCACTGCAGTGCATCCCGAGTGGTGCCAGTGCACTCTCTGAGTCACTGCACTGCATTCCCAGTGGTGCCAGTGCACTCTCTGGACTCACTGCAGTGCATCCCCAGTGGTGCCAGTGTACTCTCTGGACTCACTGCACTGCATCTCCAGTGGTGCCAGTGCACTCTCTGGACTCAATGCACTGCATCCCCAAGGTGTCAGTGCACTCTATGGACTCACTGCAGTGCATCCCCAGTGGTGCCAATGCACTCTCTGGACTCACTGCACTGCATCCCCAGTGGTACCAGTGCACTCTCTGGACTCACTGCACTGCATCCCCAGTGTGCCAGTGCAGTCTCTGAACTCACTGCACTGCATCCCCAGTGGTGCCAGTGCACTCTCTGGAGTCACTCACAGCACTGCATCCCCAGTGGTGCCAGTGCACTCTCTGGACTCACTGCACTGCATCCGCAGTGGTGTCAGTGCACTCTTTCGAGTCACTGCACTGCATCCCCAGTGGTGCCAGTGCACTCTCTGGAGTCACTGCAGTGCCTTACCTGTTGTGCCGGTGCACTCTCTGCACTCACTGCACTTCATCCCCAGTGGTGCCACTGCACTCTCTGGACTCACTGTACTGCATCACCAGTGGTGCCAGTGGACTATCTGGACTCACTCCACTGCATCCCCAGTGGTGCCAGTGCACTCTCTGGACTCACTGCACTGCATCACCTGTGGTGCTAGTGCACTCTCTGGACTCACTGCACTTCATCCCCAGTGGTGCCAGTGCACTCTCTGGAGTCACTGCACTGCATCCCGAGTGGTGCCAGTGCACTCTCTGGACTCACTGCAGTGAATCCGTAGTGGTGCCAGTGCACTCTCTGGACTCACTGCACTGCATCCCCAGTGGTGCCAGTGCACTCTGTGCACTCACTGCACTGCATCCCCAGTGGTGTCAGTGCAATTTCTGGACTCACTGCAGTGCATCCCTAGTGGTGCCAGTGCACTCTCTGGACTCACTGCAGTGCATCCCCAGTGGTGCCAGTGCACTCTCTGGACTCACTGCACTGCATTCCCAAGGTGCCATTGGACTATCTGGACTTACTGCACTGCATCCGCAGTGGTGCCAGTGCACTCTCTGGACTCACTGCACTACATCCCCAGTGGTGCCACTGCACTCTCTGGACTCACTGCACGGCATCCCCAGTGGTGCCATTGGACTATCTGGACTCACTGCACTGCATCCCCAGTGGTGCCAGTGCAGTCTCTGGACTCACTGCAGTGCATCCCGAGTGGTGCCAGTGCACTCTCTGGAGGCACTGCACTGCATCCCCAGTGGTGCCAGTGCAAGCTCTGGACTCACTGCACTGCAACCCCAGTGGTGCCAGTGCACTCTCTGGACTCACTGCACTGCATCCTCAGTGGTGCCAGTGCACTCTTTCGAGTCACTGCACTGCATCCCCAGTGGTGCCAGTGCACTCTCAGGACTCACTGCACTGCATCCCCAGTGGTGTCAGTGCACTCTCTGGAGTACTGCACTGCATCCCCAGTGGTGCCAGTGCACTCTCTGGACTCACTGCACTGTATCCGCAATTGTGCCAGTGCACTCTTTCGAGTCACTGCACTGCATCGCCAGTGGTGCCAGTGCACTCTCTGGACTCACTGCACTGCATCCCCAGTGGTGACAGTGCAATCTTTCGAGTCACTGCACTGCATCCCCAGTGGTGCCAGTGCACTCTCTGGACTCACTGCACTGCATCCCCAGTGGTGCCAGTGCACTCTCTGGACTCACTACACTGCAACCTCAGTGGTGCCAGTGCACTCTCTGGACTCACTGCACTGCATCCCCAGTGGTGCCAGTGCACTCTCTGGACTCACTGCAGTGCATCCCCAGTGGTGCCAGTGCACTCTCTGGAGGCACTGCAGTGCATCCCCAGTGGTGCCAGTGCACTCTCTGGACTCACTGCACTGCATCGCCAGTGGTGCCAGTGCACTCTCTGGACTCACTGCACTGCATCCGCAGTGGTGCCAGTGCAGTCTCTGGACTCACTGCACTGCATCCCCAGTGGTGCCACTGCAGTCTCTGGACTCACTACACTCCATCCCCAGTGGTGCCAGTGCACTCTCTGGACTCACTGCAGTGCATCCCTAGTGGTGCCAGTGCACTCTCTGGACTCACTGCACTGCATCCCCAGTGGTGCCAGTGGACTATCTGGACTCACTGCAGTGCATCCCGAGTGGGGCCAGTGCACTCTCTGAGTCACTGCACTGCATTGCCAGTAGTGCCATCGCACTCTCTGGACTCACTGCAGTGCATCCCCAGTGGTGCCAGTGCACTCTCTGGACTCACTGCACTGCATCCCCAGTGGTGCCAGTGCACTCTGTGCACTCACTGCACTGCATCCCCAGTGGTGCCAGTGCAATTTCTGGACTCACTGCAGTGCATCCCTAGTGGTGCCAGTGCACTCTCTGGACTCACTGCAGTGCATCCCCAGTGGTGCCAGTGCACTCTCTGGACTCACTGCACTGCATCCCCAAGGTGCCATTGGACTATCTGGACTCACTGCACTGCATCCCCAGTGGTGCCAGTGCACTCTCTGGACTCACTGCACTACATCCCCAGTGGTGCCACTGCACTCTCTGGACTCACTGCACTGCATCCCCAGTGGTGCCATTGGACTATCTGGACTCACTGCACTGCATCCCCAGTGGTGCCAGTGCAGTCTCTGGACTCACTGCAGTGCATCCCCAGTGGTGCCAGTGCACTCTCTGGAGGCACTGCACTGCATCCCCAGTGGTGTCAGTGCACTCTCTGGAGTACTGCACTGCATCCCCAGTGGTGCCAGTGCACTCTCTGGACTCACTGCACTGTATCCGCAATTGTGCCAGTGCACTCTTTCGAGTCACTGCACTGCATCGCCAGTGGTGCCAGTGCACTCTCTGGACTCACTGCACTGCATCCCCAGTGGTGACAGTGCAATCTTTCGAGTCACTGCACTGCATCCCCAGTGGTGCCAGTGCACTCTCTGGACTCACTGCACTGCATCCCCAGTGGTGCCAGTGCACTCTCTGGACTCACTGCACTGCAACCTCAGTGGTGCCAGTGCACTCTCTGGACTCACTGCACTGCATCCCCAGTGGTGCCAGTGCACTCTCTGGACTCACTGCAGTGCATCCCCAGTGGTGCCAGTGCTCTCTCTGGAGGCACTGCAGTGCATCCCCAGTGGTGCCAGTGCACTCTCTGGACTCACTGCACTGCATCGCCAGTGGTGCCAGTGCACTCTCTGGACTCACTGCACTGCATCCCCAGTGGTGCCAGTGCACTCTCTGGAGTACTGCACTGCATCCCCAGTGGTGCCAGTGCACTCTCTGCACTCACTGCACTGCATCCCCAGTGGTGCCAGAGCACTCTCTGAACTCACTGCACTGAATGAACAGTGGTGCCAGTTTTCTCTCTGGACTCACTACAGTGAATACCCAGTGGTGCCAATGCACTCTCTGGACTCACTGCACTGCATCCCCAAGATGCCAGTGCACTCTCTGGACTCACTGCACTGCATCCGCAGTGGTGCCAGTGCAGTCTCTGGACTCACTGCACTGCATCCCCAGTGGTGCCAGTGCACTCTCTGGACTCACTGCACTCCATCCCCAGTGGTGCCAGTGCACTCTCTGGACTCACTGCAGTGCATCCCTAGTGGTGCCAGTGCACTCTCTGGACTCACTGCACTGCATCCCCAGTGGTGCCAGTGGACTATCTGGACTCACTGCAGTGCATCCCGAGTGGGGCCAGTGCACTCTCTGAGTCACTGCACTGCATTGCCAGTAGTGCCATCGCACTCTCTGGACTCACTACAGTGGATCCCCAGTGGTGCCAGTGCACTCTCTGGACTCACTGCACTGCATCCCCAGTGGTGCCAGTGCACTCTGTGCACTCACTGCACTGCATCCCCAGTGGTGCCAGTGCAATTTCTGGACTCACTGCAGTGCATCCCTAGTGGTGCCAGTGCACTCTATGGACTCACTGCAGTGCATCCCCAGTGGTGCCAGTGCACTCTCTGGACTCACTGCAGTGCATCCCCAGTGGTGCCAGTGCACTCTCTGGACTCACTGCACTGCATCCCCAAGGTGCCATTGGACTATCTGGACTCACTGCACTGCATCCCCAGTGGTGCCAGTGCACTCTCTGGACTCACTGCACTACATCCCCAGTGGTTCCACTGCACTCTCTGGACTCACTGCACTCCATCCCCAGTGGTGCCATTGGACTATCTGGACTCACTGCACTGCATCCCCAGTGGTGCCAGTGCACTCTCTGGAGGCACTGCACTGCATCCCCAGTGGTGCCAGTGCAAGCTCTGGACTCACTGCACGGCAACCCCAGTGGTGCCAGTGCACTCTCTGGACTCACTGCACTGCATTCCCAGTGGTGCCAGTGCACTCTTTCGAGTCACTGCACTGCATCCCCAGTGGTGCCAGTGCACTCTCTGGACTCACTGCACTGCATCCCCAGTGGTGTCAGTGCACTCTCTGGAGTACTGCACTGCATCCCCAGTGGTGCCAGTGCACTCTCTGGACTCACTGCACTGTATCCGCAATGGTGCCAGTGCACTCTTTCGAGTCACTGCACTGCATCCCCAGTGGTGCCAGTGCACTCTCTGCACTCACTGCACTGCATCCCCAGTGGTGCCAGTGCACTCTCTGGAGTCACTGCACTGCATCCCCGGTGGTGCTAGTGCGCTCTCTGGAGTACTGCACTGCATCCCCAGTGGTGCCAGTGCACTCTCTGGACTCACTGCAGTGCATCCCCAGTGGTGCCAGTGCACTCTCTGGACTCACTGCAGTGCATCCGCAGTGGTGCCAGGGCACTCTCTGTACTCACTGAACTGCATCCCCAGTGGTGCCAATGCACTCTCTGGACTCACTGCACTGCATCGCCAGTGGTGCCAGTGCACTCTCTGGACTCACTGCACTGCATCCCCAGTGGTGACAGTGCAATCTTTCGAGTCACTGCACTGCATCCCCAGTGGTGCCAGTGCACTCTCTGGACTCACTGCACTGCATCCCCAGTGGTGCCAGTGCACTCTCTGGAGTACTGCACTGCATCCCCAGTAGTGCCAGTGCACTCTCTGGAGTCACTGCACTGCATCCCCAGTGGCGCCAGTCCGCTCTCTGGAGTACTGCACTGCATCCCCAGTAGTGCCAGTGCACTCTCTGGACTCACTGCACTGCATCCCCAGTGGTGCCACTGCACTCTCTGGACTCACTGCACTGCATCCCCAGTGGTGCCAGTGCACTCTCTGCACTCACTGCACTGCATCCCCAGTGGTGCCAGTGCACTCTCTGGACTCACCGAGGTGCATCCCCAGTGGTGCCAGTGCACTCTCTGGACTCACTGCACTGCATCCTCAGTAGTGCCAGTGCACTCTCTGGACTCACTGTACTGCATCCCCAGAGGTGCCAGTGTAGTCTCTGGATTCACTGTACTGCATCCTCAGTGGTGCCAGTGCAATCTCTGGACTCACTGCAGTGCATCCCTAGTGGTGCCAGTGCACTCTCTGGACTCACTGCAGTGCATCCCCAGTGGTGCCAGTGCACTCTCTGGACTCACTGCAGTGCATCCCCAGTGGTGCCAGTGCACTCTCTGGACTCACTGCACTGCATCCCCAGTGGTGCCATTGGACTATCTGGACTCACTGCACTGCATCCCCAGTGGTGCCAGTGCACTCTCTGGACTCACTGCAGTGCATCTCGAGTGGTGCCAGTGCACTCTCTGGAGGCACTGCACTGCATCCCCAGTGGTGCCAGTGCAAGCTCTGGACTCACTGCACTGCAACCCCAGTGGTGTCAGTGCACTCTCTGGACTCACTGCACTGCATCCTCAGTGGTGCCAGTGCACTCTTTCGAGTCACTGCACTGCATCCCCAGTGGTGCCAGTGCACTCTCTGGACTCACTGCACTGTATCCGCAATGGTGCCAGTGCACTCTTTCGAGTCACTGCACTGCATCCCCAGTGGTGCCAGTGCACTCTCTGCACTCACTGCACTGCATCCCCAGTGGTGCCAGTGCACTCTCCGGAGTCACTGCACTGCATCCCCGGTGGTGCTAGTGCGCTCTCTGGAGTACTGCACTGCATCCCCAGTGGTGCCAGTGCACTCTCTGGACTCACTGCAGTGCATCTGCAGTGGTGCCAGTGCACTCTCTGGACTCACTGAACTGCATCCCCAGTGGTGCCAGTGCACTCTCTGGACTCACTGCAGTGCATCCCCACTGGTGCCAGGGCACTCTCTGCACTCACTGCAGTGTATCCCCAGTGGTACCAGTGCACTCTCTGGACTCACTGCACTGCATCCCCAGTGGTGCCAGTGCACTCTCTGGACTCACTGCACTGCATCCCCAGTGGTGCCAGTGCACTCTCTGCACTCACTGCACTACATCCCCAGTGGTGCCAGTACACTCTCTGGACTCACCGGGGTGCATCCCCAGTGGTGCCAGTGCACTCTCTGGACTCACTGCAGTGCATCCCCAATGGTGCCAGTGCACTCTCTGGACTCACTCCACTGCATCCCCAGTGGTGCCAGTGTAGTCTCTGGACTCACTGCACTGCATCCTCAGTGGTGCCAGTGCAATCTCTGGACTCACTGCAGTGCATCCCTAGTGGTGGCAGTGCACTCTCTGGACTCACTGCAGTGCATCCCCAGTGGTGCCAGTGCACTCTCTGGACTCACTGCAGTGCATCCCCAGTGGTGCCAATGCACTCTCTGGACTCACTGCACTGCATCCCCAGTGGTACCAGTGCACTCTCTGGACTCACTGCACTGCAACCTCAGTGGTGCCAGTGCACTCTCTGGACTCACTGCACTGCATCGCCAGTGGTGCCAGTGCACTCTCTGGACTCACTGCACTGCATCCCCAGTGGTGACAGTGCAATCTTTCGAGTCACTGCACTGCATCCCCAGTGGTGCCAGTGCACTCTCTGGACTCACTGCACTGCATCCCCAGTGGTGCCAGTGCACTCTCTGGAGTACTGCACTGCATCCCCAGTAGTGCCAGTGCACTCTCTGGAGTCACTGCACTGCATCCCCAGTGGCGCCAGTCCGCTCTCTGGAGTACTGCACTGCATCCCCAGTAGTGCCAGTGCACTCTCTGGACTCACTGCACTGCATCCCCAGTGGTGCCACTGCACTCTCTGGACTCACTGCACTGCATCCCCAGTGGTGCCAGTGCACTCTCTGCACTCACTGCACTGCATCCCCAGTGGTGCCAGTGCACTCTCTGGACTCACCGAGGTGCATCCCCAGTGGTGCCAGTGCACTCTCTGGACTCACTGCACTGCATCCTCAGTAGTGCCAGTGCACTCTCTGGACTCACTGTACTGCATCCCCAGAGGTGCCAGTGTAGTCTCTGGATTCACTGTACTGCATCCTCAGTGGTGCCAGTGCAATCTCTGGACTCACTGCAGTGCATCCCTAGTGGTGCCAGTGCACTCTCTGGACTCACTGCAGTGCATCCCCAGTGGTGCCAGTGCACTCTCTGGACTCACTGCAGTGCATCCCCAGTGGTGCCAGTGCACTCTCTGGACTCACTGCACTGCATCCCCAGTGGTGCCATTGGACTATCTGGACTCACTGCACTGCATCCCCAGTGGTGCCAGTGCACTCTCTGGACTCACTGCAGTGCATCTCGAGTGGTGCCAGTGCACTCTCTGGAGGCACTGCACTGCATCCCCAGTGGTGCCAGTGCAAGCTCTGGACTCACTGCACTGCAACCCCAGTGGTGTCAGTGCACTCTCTGGACTCACTGCACTGCATCCTCAGTGGTGCCAGTGCACTCTTTCGAGTCACTGCACTGCATCCCCAGTGGTGCCAGTGCACTCTCTGGACTCACTGCACTGTATCCGCAATGGTGCCAGTGCACTCTTTCGAGTCACTGCACTGCATCCCCAGTGGTGCCAGTGCACTCTCTGCACTCACTGCACTGCATCCCCAGTGGTGCCAGTGCACTCTCCGGAGTCACTGCACTGCATCCCCGGTGGTGCTAGTGCGCTCTCTGGAGTACTGCACTGCATCCCCAGTGGTGCCACTGCACTCTCTGGACTCACTGCAGTGCATCCGCAGTGGTGCCAGTGCACTCTCTGGACTCACTGCACTGCATCCCCAGTGGTGCCAGTGCACTCTCTGGACTCACTGCAGTGCATCCCCACTGGTGCCAGGGCACTCTCTGCACTCACTGCAGTGTATCCCCAGTGGTACCAGTGCACTCTCTGGACTCACTGCACTGCATCCCCAGTGGTGCCAGTGCACTCTCTGGACTCACTGCACTGCATCCCCAGTGGTGCCAGTGCACTCTCTGCACTCACTGCACTACATCCCCAGTGGTGCCAGTGCACTCTCTGGACTCACCGGGGTGCATCCCCAGTGGTGCCAGTGCACTCTCTGGACTCACTGCAGTGCATCCCCAATGGTGCCAGTGCACTCTCTGGACTCACTCCACTGCATCCCCAGTGGTGCCAGTGTAGTCTCTGGACTCACTGCACTGCATCCTCAGTGGTGCCAGTGCAATCTCTGGACTCACTGCAGTGCATCCCTAGTGGTGGCAGTGCACTCTCTGGACTCACTGCAGTGCATCCCCAGTGGTGCCAGTGCACTCTCTGGACTCACTGCAGTGCATCCCCAGTGGTGCCAATGCACTCTCTGGACTCACTGCACTGCATCCCCAGTGGTACCAGTGCACTCTCTGGACTCACTGCACTGCAACCTCAGTGGTGCCAGTGCACTCTCTGGACTCACTGCAGTGCATCCCCAGTGGTGCCAGTGCACTCTCTGGACTCACTGCAGTGCATCCCCAGTGGTGCCAATGCACTCTCTGGACTCACTGCACTGCATCCCCAGTGGTACCAGTGCACTCTCTGGACTCACTGCACTGCAACCTCAGTGGTGCCAGTGCACTCTCTGGACTCACTGCACTGCATCCCCAGTGGTGCCAGTGCAGTCTCTGGACTCACTGCAGTGCATTCCCAGTGGTGCCAGTGCACTCTCTGGAGGCACTGCAGTGCATCCCCAGTGGTGCCAGTGCACTCTCTGGACTCACTGCACTGCATCGCCAGTGGTGCCAGTGCACTCTCTGGACTCACTGCACTGCATCCCCAGTGGTGACAGTGCAATCTTTCGAGTCACTGCACTGCATCCCCAGTGGTGCCAGTGCACTCTCTGGACTCACTGCACTGCATCCCCAGTGGTGCCAGTGCACTCTCTGGAGTACTGCACTGCATCCCCAGTAGTGCCAGTGCACTCTCTGGAGTCACTGCACTGCATACCCAGTGGCGCCAGTCCGCTCTCTGGAGTACTGCAGTGCATCCCCAGTAGTGCCAGTGCACTCTCTGGACTCACTGCACTGCATCCCCAGTGGTGCCACTGCACTCTCTGGACTCACTGCACTGCATCCCCAGTGGTGCCAGTGTAGTCTCTGGATTCACTGCAGTGCATCCTCAGTGGTGCCAGTGCAATCTCTGGACTCACTGCAGTGCATCCCTAGTGGTGCCAATGCACTCTCTGGACTCACTGCACTGCATGCCCAGTGGTGCCAGTGCACTCTCTGGACTCACTGCAGTGCATCCCCAGTGGTGCCAGTGCACTCTCTGGACTCACTGCACTGCATCCCCAAGGTGCCAGTGCACTCTCTGGACTCACTGCACTACATCCCCAGTGGTGCCAGTGCACTCTCTGGACTCACTGCAGTGCATCCCCAGTGGTGCCAATGCACTCTCTGGACTCACTGCACTGCATCCCCAGTGGTACCAGTGCACTCTCTGTACTCACTGCACTACAACCTCAGTGGTGCCAGTGCACTCTCTGGACTCACTGCACTTCATCCCCAGTGGTGCCAGTGCAGTCTCTGGACTCACTGCAGTGCATCCCCAGTGTTGCCAGTGCACTCTCTGGAGGCACTGCAGTGCATCCCCAGTGGTGCCAGTGCACTCTCTGGACACACTGCACTGCATCGCCAGTGGTGCCAGTGCACTCTCTGGACTCACTGCACTGCATCCCCAGTGGTGACAGTGCAATCTTTCGAGTCACTGCACTGCATCCCCAGTGGTGCCAGTGCACTCTCTGGACTCACTGCACTGCATCCCCAGTGGTGCCAGTGCACTCTCTGGAGTACTGCACTGCATCCCCAGTGGTGCCAGTGCACTCTCTGGACTCACTGCACTGCATCCGCAATGGTGCCAGTGCACTCTTTCGAGTCACTGCACTGCATCCCCAGTGGTGCCAGTGCACTCTCTGGAGTCACTGCACTGCATTACCAGTGGCGCCAGTCCGCTCTCTGGAGTACTGCACTGCATCCCCAGTAGTGCCAGTGCACTCTCTGGACTCACTGCACTGCATCCCCAGTGGTGCCAGGGCACTCTCTGGACTCACTGCACTGCATCCCCAGTGGTGCCAGTGCACTCTCTGGACTCACTGCACTGCATCCCCAGTGGTGCCAGTGCACTCTCTGGACTCACTGCAGTGCATCCCCACTGTTGCCAGGGCAATCTCTACACTCACTGCAGTGCATCCCCAGTGGTACCAGTGCACTATCTGGACTCACTACACTGCATCCCCAGTGGTGCCAGTGCACTCTCTGGACTCACTGCAGTGCATCCCCAGTGGTGCCAGTGCACTCTCTGCACTCACTGCACTGCATCCCCAGTGGTGCCAGTGCACTCTCTGGACTCACCGAGGTGCATCCCCAGTGGTGCCAGTGCACTCTCTGGACTCACTGCAGTGCATCCCCAGTGGTGCCAGTGCACTCTCCAGAGTCACTGCACTGCATCCCCAGTGGTGCCAGTGCAGTCTCTGGACTCACTGCACTGCATCCCCAGTGGTGCCTGTGCAGTCTCTGGACTCACTGCAGTGCATCCCCAGTAGTGTCAGTGCACTCTCTGGACTCACTGCACTGCATCCCCAAGGTGCCATTGCACTCTCTGGACTCAACTGCACTACATCCCCAGTGGTGCCAGTGCACTCTCTGGACTCACTGCAGTGCATCCCCAGTGGTGCCAATGCACTCTCTGGACTCACTGCAGTGCATCCCCAGTGGTGCCAGTGCACTCTCTGGACTCACTGCACTGCAACCTCAGTGGTGCCAGTGCAGTCTCTGGACTCACTGCACTGCATCCCCAGTGGTGCCAGTGCAATCTCTGGAGGCACTGCAGTGCATCCGCAGTGGTGCCAGTGCACTCTGTGGACTCACTGTACTGCATCCACAGTGGTGTCAGTGCACTCTCTGGACTCACTGCACTGCATGCGCAATGGTGCCAGTGCACTCTTTCGAGTCACTGCACTGCATCGCCAGTGGTGCCAGTGCACTCTCTGCACTCACTGCACTGCATCCCCAGTGGTGCCAGTGCACTCTCTGGAGTCACTGCAGTGCATCCCCAGTGGTGCCAGTGCACTCTCTGGACTCACTGCACTGCATCCCCAGTGGTGCCAGTGCACTCTCTGGACTCACTGCAGTGCATCCCCAGTGGTGCCAGTGCACTCTCTGGACTCACTGCACTGCATCCCCAAGGTTCCAGTGCACTCTCTGGACTCACTGCAGTGCATCCCCAGTGGTGCCAATGCACTCTCTGGACTCACTGCACTGCATCCCCAGTGGTACCAGTGCACTCTCTGTACTCACTGCACTGCAACCTCAGTGGTGCCAGTGAACTCTCTGGACTCACTGCACTGCATCCCCAGTGGTGCCAGTGCAGTCTCTGGACTCACTGCAGTGCATCCCCAGTGGTGCCAGTGCACTCTCTGGAGGCACTGCACTGCATCCCCAGTGGTGCCAGTGCACTCTCTGGACACACTGCACTGCATCGCCAGTGGTGCCAGTGCACTCTCTGGACTCACTGCACTGCATCCCCAGTGGTGACAGTGCAATCTTTCGAGTCACTGCACTGCATCCCCAGTGGTCCCAGTGCACTCTCTGGACTCACTGCACTGCATCCCCAGTGGTGCCAGTGCACTCTCTGGAGTACTGCACTGCATCCCCAGTGGTGCCAGTGCACTCTCTGGACTCACTGCACTGCATCCGCAATGGTGCCAGTGCACTCTTTCGAGTCACTGCACTGCATCCCCAGTGGTGCCAGTGCACTCTCTGGAGTCACTGCACTGCATTACCAGTGGCGCCAGTACGCTCTCTGGAGTACTGCACTGCATCCCCAGTAGTGCCAGTGCACTCTCTGGACTCACTGCACTGCATCCCCAGTGGTGCCAGGGCACTCTCTGGACTCACTGCACTGCATCCCCAGTGGTGCCAGTGCACTCTCTGGACTCACTGAACTGCATCCCCAGTGGTGCCAGTGCACTCTCTGGACTCACTGCAGTGCATCCCCACTGTTGCCAGGGCAATCTCTACACTCACTGCAGTGCATCCCCAGTGGTACCAGTGCACTCTCTGGACTCACTACACTGCATCCCTAGTGGTGCCAGTGCACTCTCTGGACTCACTGCAGTGCATCACCAGTGGTGCCAGTGCACTCTCTGCACTCACTGCACTGCATCCCCAGCGGTGCCAGTGCACTCTCTGGACTCACCGAGGTGCATCCCCAGTGGTGCCAGTGCACTCTCTGGACTCACTGCAGTGCATCCCCAGTGGTGCCAGTGCACTCTCTGGACTCACTGCACTGCATCCCCAGTGGTGCCAGTGCACTCTCTGCACTCATTGCACTGCATCCCCAGCGGTGCCAGTGCACTCTCTGAACTCACCGAGGTGTATCCCCAGTGGTGCCAGTGCACTCTCTGGACTCACTGCAGTGCATCCCCAGTGGTGCCAGTGCACTCTCTGGACTCACTGCAGTGCATCCCCAGTGGTGCCAGTGCACTCTCTGGACTCACTGCAGTGCATCCCCATTGGTGCCAGTGCACTCTCTGGACTCACTGCACTGCATCCCCAAGGTGCCAGTGCACTCTCTGGACTCAACTGCACTACATCCCCAGTGGTGCCAGTGCACTCTCAGGACTCACTGCACTGCAACCTCAGTGGTGCCAGTGCACTCTCTGGACTCACTGCACTGCATCCCCAGTGGTACCAGTGCACTCTCAGGACTCACTGCACTGCAACCTCAGTGGTGCCAGTGCAGTCTCTGGACTCACTGCAGTGCATCCCCAGTGGTGCCCGTGCACTCTCTGGAGGCACTGCAGTGCATCAGCAGTGGTGCCAGTGCACTCTGTGGACTCACTGTACTGTATCCACAGTGGTGTCAGTGCACTCTCTGGACTCACTGCACTGCATCCGCAGTGGTGCCAGTGCAATCTTTCGAGTCACTGCACTGCATCCCCAGTGGTGCCAGTGCACTCTCTGGACTCACTGCACTGCATCCCCAGTGGTGCCAGTGCACTCTCTGGAGTACTGCACTGCATCCCCAGTGGTGCCAGTGCACTCTCTAGACTCACTGCACTGCATCCGCAATGGTGCCAGTGCACTCTTTCGAGTCACTGCACTGCATCAGCAGTGGTGCCAGTGCACTCTCTGCACTCACTGCACTGCATCCCCAGCGGTGCCAGTGCACTCTCTGGACTCACTGCACTGCATCCCCAGTGGTGCCAGTCCGCTCTCTGGAGTACTGCACTGCATCCCCAGTGGTGCCAGTGCACTCTCTGCACTCACTCCACTGCATCCCCAGCTGTGCCAGTGCACTCTCTGGACTCACCGAGGTGCATCCCCAGTGGTGCCAGTGCACTCTCTGGACTCACTGCAGTGCATCCCCAGTGGTGCCAGTGCACTCTCTGGACTCACTGCACTGCATCCCCAAGGTGCCAGTGCAATCTCTGGACTCACTGCACTACATCCCCAGTGGTGGCAGTGCAGTCTCTGGACTCACTGCACTGCATCCCCAGTGGTACCAGTGCACTCTCTGGACTCACTGCACTGCAACCTCAGTGGTGCCAGTGCACTCTCTGGACTCACTGCAGTGCATCCCCAGTGGTGCGAGTGCACTCTCTGGAGGCACTGCAGTGCATCCCCAGTGGTGCCAGTGCACTCTCTGGACTCACTGCACTGCATCCCCAGTGGTGCCAGTGCACTCTCTGGACTCTCTACACTGCATCCCCAGTGGTGCCAGTGCACTCTCTGGACTCACTGCACTGCAACCTCAGTGGTGCCAGTGCACTCTCTGGACTCACTGCAGTGCATCCCCAGTGGTGCGAGTGCACTCTCTGGAGGCACTGCAGTGCATCCCCAGTGGTGCCAGTGCACTCTCTGGACTCACTGCACTGCATCCCCAGTGGTGCCAGTGCACTCTCTGGACTCTCTACACTGCATCCCCAGTGGTGCCAGTGCACTCTCTAGACTCACCGGGGTGCATCCCCAGTGGTGCCAGTGCACTCTCTGGAGTCACCGCAGTGCATCCCCAGTGGTGCCAGTGCACTCTCTGGAGTCACTGCACTGCATCCCCAGTGGTGCCAGTGCACTCTCTGGACTCAATGCACTGCATCCCCAGTGGTACCAGTGCACTCTCAGGACTCACTGCACTGCAACCTCAGTGGTGCCAGTGCACTCTCTGGACTCACTGCACTGCATCCCCAGTGGTGCCAGTGCAGTCTCTGGACTCACTGCAGTGCATCCCCAGTGGTGCCCGTGCACTCTCTGGAGGCACTGCAGTGCATCCGCAGTGGTGCCAGTGCACTCTGTGGACTCACTGTACTGTATCCACAGTGGTGTCAGTGCACTCTCTGGACTCACTGCACTGCATCCGCAGTGGTGCCAGTGCAATCTTTCGAGTCACTGCACTGCATCCCCAGTGCTGCCAGTGCACTCTCTGGACTCACTGCACTGCATCCCCAGTGGTGCCAGTGCAGTCTCTGGACTCACTGCAGTGCATTCCCAGTGGTGCCAGTGCACTCTCTGGAGGCACTGCAGTGCATCCCCAGTGGTGCCAGTGCACTCTCTGGACTCACTGCACTGCATCGCCAGTGGTGCCAGTGCACTCTCTGGACTCACTGCACTGCATCCCCAGTGGTGACAGTGCAATCTTTCGAGTCACTGCACTGCATCCCCAGTGGTGCCAGTGCACTCTCTGGACTCACTGCACTGCATCCCCAGTGGTGCCAGTGCACTCTCTGGAGTACTGCACTGCATCCCCAGTAGTGCCAGTGCACTCTCTGGAGTCACTGCACTGCATACCCAGTGGCGCCAGTCCGCTCTCTGGAGTACTGCAGTGCATCCCCAGTAGTGCCAGTGCACTCTCTGGACTCACTGCACTGCATCCCCAGTGGTGCCACTGCACTCTCTGGACTCACTGCACTGCATCCCCAGTGGTGCCAGTGTAGTCTCTGGATTCACTGCAGTGCATCCTCAGTGGTGCCAGTGCAATCTCTGGACTCACTGCAGTGCATCCCTAGTGGTGCCAATGCACTCTCTGGACTCACTGCACTGCATGCCCAGTGGTGCCAGTGCACTCTCTGGACTCACTGCAGTGCATCCCCAGTGGTGCCAGTGCACTCTCTGGACTCACTGCACTGCATCCCCAAGGTGCCAGTGCACTCTCTGGACTCACTGCACTACATCCCCAGTGGTGCCAGTGCACTCTCTGGACTCACTGCAGTGCATCCCCAGTGGTGCCAATGCACTCTCTGGACTCACTGCACTGCATCCCCAGTGGTACCAGTGCACTCTCTGTACTCACTGCACTACAACCTCAGTGGTGCCAGTGCACTCTCTGGACTCACTGCACTGCATCCCCAGTGGTGCCAGTGCAGTCTCTGGACTCACTGCAGTGCATCCCCAGTGTTGCCAGTGCACTCTCTGGAGGCACTGCAGTGCATCCCCAGTGGTGCCAGTGCACTCTCTGGACACACTGCACTGCATCGCCAGTGGTGCCAGTGCACTCTCTGGACTCACTGCACTGCATCCCCAGTGGTGACAGTGCAATCTTTCGAGTCACTGCACTGCATCCCCAGTGGTGCCAGTGCACTCTCTGGACTCACTGCACTGCATCCCCAGTGGTGCCAGTGCACTCTCTGGAGTACTGCACTGCATCCCCAGTGGTGCCAGTGCACTCTCTGGACTCACTGCACTGCATCCGCAATGGTGCCAGTGCACTCTTTCGAGTCACTGCACTGCATCCCCAGTGGTGCCAGTGCACTCTCTGGAGTCACTGCACTGCATTACCAGTGGCGCCAGTCCGCTCTCTGGAGTACTGCACTGCATCCCCAGTAGTGCCAGTGCACTCTCTGGACTCACTGCACTGCATCCCCAGTGGTGCCAGGGCACTCTCTGGACTCACTGCACTGCATCCCCAGTGGTGCCAGTGCACTCTCTGGACTCACTGCACTGCATCCCCAGTGGTGCCAGTGCACTCTCTGGACTCACTGCAGTGCATCCCCACTGTTGCCAGGGCAATCTCTACACTCACTGCAGTGCATCCCCA
This sequence comes from Anser cygnoides, assembly GCF_040182565.1. Taxonomy (NCBI): domain Eukaryota; kingdom Metazoa; phylum Chordata; class Aves; order Anseriformes; family Anatidae; genus Anser; species Anser cygnoides. Next base: position 23,894 of record NW_027103092.1, read on the forward strand.
GTGGTACCAGTGCACTATCTGGACTCACTACACTGCATCCCCAGTGGTGCCAGTGCACTCTCTGGACTCACTGCAGTGCATCCCCAGTGGTGCCAGTGCACTCTCTGCACTCACTGCACTGCATCCCCAGTGGTGCCAGTGCACTCTCTGGACTCACCGAGGTGCATCCCCAGTGGTGCCAGTGCACTCTCTGGACTCACTGCAGTGCATCCCCAATGGTGCCAGTGCAGTCTCTGGACTCACTGCAGTGCATCCCCAGTAGTGTCAGTGCACTCTCTGGACTCACTGCACTGCATCCCCAAGGTGCCATTGCACTCTCTGGACTCAACTGCACTACATCCCCAGTGGTGCCAGTGCACTCTCTGGACTCACTGCAGTGCATCCCCAGTGGTGCCAATGCACTCTCTGGACTCACTGCAGTGCATCCCCAGTGGTGCCAGTGCACTCTCTGGACTCACTGCACTGCAACCTCAGTGGTGCCAGTGCAGTCTCTGGACTCACTGCACTGCATCCCCAGTGGTGCCAGTGCAATCTCTGGAGGCACTGCAGTGCATCCGCAGTGGTGCCAGTGCACTCTGTGGACTCACTGTACTGCATCCACAGTGGTGTCAGTGCACTCTCTGGACTCACTGCACTGCATGCGCAATGGTGCCAGTGCACTCTTTCGAGTCACTGCACTGCATCGCCAGTGGTGCCAGTGCACTCTCTGCACTCACTGCACTGCATCCCCAGTGGTGCCAGTGCACTCTCTGGAGTCACTGCAGTGCATCCCCAGTGGTGCCAGTGCACTCTCTGGACTCACTGCACTGCATCCCCAGTGGTGCCAGTGCACTCTCTGGACTCACTGCAGTGCATCCCCAGTGGTGCCAGTGCACTCTCTGGACTCACTGCACTGCATCCCCAAGGTTCCAGTGCACTCTCTGGACTCACTGCACTACATCCCCAGTGGTGCCAGTGCACCCTCTGGACTCACTGCAGTGCATCCCCAGTGGTGCCAATGCACTCTCTGGACTCACTGCACTGCATCCCCAGTGGTACCAGTGCACTCTCTGTACTCACTGCACTGCAACCTCAGTGGTGCCAGTGAACTCTCTGGACTCACTGCACTGCATCCCCAGTGGTGCCAGTGCAGTCTCTGGACTCACTGCAGTGCATCCCCAGTGGTGCCAGTGCACTCTCTGGAGGCACTGCACTGCATCCCCAGTGGTGCCAGTGCACTCTCTGGACACACTGCACTGCATCGCCAGTGGTGCCAGTGCACTCTCTGGACTCACTGCACTGCATCCCCAGTGGTGACAGTGCAATCTTTCGAGTCACTGCACTGCATCCCCAGTGGTCCCAGTGCACTCTCTGGACTCACTGCACTGCATCCCCAGTGGTGCCAGTGCACTCTCTGGAGTACTGCACTGCATCCCCAGTGGTGCCAGTGCACTCTCTGGACTCACTGCACTGCATCCGCAATGGTGCCAGTGCACTCTTTCGAGTCACTGCACTGCATCCCCAGTGGTGCCAGTGCACTCTCTGGAGTCACTGCACTGCATTACCAGTGGCGCCAGTACGCTCTCTGGAGTACTGCACTGCATCCCCAGTAGTGCCAGTGCACTCTCTGGACTCACTGCACTGCATCCCCAGTGGTGCCAGGGCACTCTCTGGACTCACTGCACTGCATCCCCAGTGGTGCCAGGGCACTCTCTGGACTCACTGAACTGCATCCCCAGTGGTGCCAGTGCACTCTCTGGACTCACTGCAGTGCATCCCCACTGTTGCCAGGGCAATCTCTACACTCACTGCAGTGCATCCCCAGTGGTACCAGTGCACTCTCTGGACTCACTACACTGCATCCCTAGTGGTGCCAGTGCACTCTCTGGACTCACTGCAGTGCATCACCAGTGGTGCCAGTGCACTCTCTGCACTCACTGCACTGCATCCCCAGCGGTGCCAGTGCACTCTCTGGACTCACCGAGGTGCATCCCCAGTGGTGACAGTGCACTCTCTGAACTCACTGCAGTGCATCCCCAGTGCTGCCAGTGCACTCTCTGGACTCACTGCACTGCATCCCCAGTGGTGCCAGTGCACTCTCTGGACTCACTGCAGTGCATCCCCAGTGGTGCCAGTGCACTCTCTGGACTCACTGCACTGCATCCCCAGTGGTGCCAGTGCACTCTCTGCACTCATTGCACTGCATCCACCGCGGTGCCAGTGCACTCTCTGAACTCACCGAGGTGTATCCCCAGTGGTGCCAGTGCACTCTCTGGACTCACTGCAGTGCATCCCCAGTGGTGCCAGTGCACTCTCTGGACTCACTGCACTGCATCCCCAGTGGTGCCAGTGCACTCTCTGGACTCACTGCACTGCATCCCCAGTGGTGCCAGTGCACTCTCTGCACTCATTGCACTGCATCCCCAGCGGTGCCAGTGCACTCTCTGAACTCACCGAGGTGTATCCCCAGTGGTGCCAGTGCACTCTCTGGACTCACTGCAGTGCATCCCCAGTGGTGCCAGTGCACTCTCTGGACTCACTGCAGTGCATCCCCAGTGGTGCCAGTGCACTCTCTGGACTCACTGCACTGCATCCCCAAGGTGCCAGTGCACTCTCTGGACTCAACTGCACTACATCCCCAGTGGTGCCAGTGCACTCTCAGGACTCACTGCACTGCAACCTCAGTGGTGCCAGTGCACTCTCTGGACTCACTGCACTGCATCCCCAGTGGTACCAGTGCACTCTCAGGACTCACTGCACTGCAACCTCAGTGGTGCCAGTGCACTCTCTGGACTCACTGCACTGTCTCCCCAGTGGTGCCAGTGCAGTCTCTGGACTCACTGCAGTGCATCCCCAGTGGTGCCCGTGCACTCTCTGGAGGCACTGCAGTGCATCAGCAGTGGTGCCAGTGCACTCTGTGGACTCACTGTACTGTATCCACAGTGGTGTCAGTGCACTCTCTGGACTCACTGCACTGCATCCGCAGTGGTGCCAGTGCAATCTTTCGAGTCACTGCACTGCATCCCCAGTGGTGCCAGTGCACTCTCTGGACTCACTGCACTGCATCCCCAGTGGTGCCAGTGCACTCTCTGGAGTACTGCACTGCATCCCCAGTGGTGCCAGTGCACTCTCTAGACTCACTGCACTGCATCCGCAATGGTGCCAGTGCACTCTTTCGAGTCACTGCACTGCATCAGCAGTGGTGCCAGTGCACTCTCTGCACTCACTGCACTGCATCCCCAGCGGTGCCAGTGCACTCTCTGGACTCACTGCACTGCATCCCCAGTGGTGCCAGTCCGCTCTCTGGAGTACTGCACTGCATCCCCAGTGGTGCCAGTGCACTCTCTGCACTCACTCCACTGCATCCCCAGCGGTGCCAGTGCACTCTCTGGACTCACCGAGGTGCATCCCCAGTGGTGCCAGTGCACTCTCTGGACTCACTGCAGTGCATCCCCAGTGGTGCCAGTGCACTCTCTGGACTCACTGCACTGCATCCCCAAGGTGCCAGTGCAATCTCTGGACTCACTGCACTACATCCCCAGTGGTGGCAGTGCAGTCTCTGGACTCACTGCACTGCATCCCCAGTGGTACCAGTGCACTCTCTGGACTCACTGCACTGCAACCTCAGTGGTGCCAGTGCACTCTCTGGACTCACTGCAGTGCATCCCCAGTGGTGCGAGTGCACTCTCTGGAGGCACTGCAGTGCATCCCCAGTGGTGCCAGTGCACTCTCTGGACTCACTGCACTGCATCCCCAGTGGTGCCAGTGCACTCTCTGGACTCTCTACACTGCATCCCCAGTGGTGCCAGTGCACTCTCTGGACTCACTGCACTGCAACCTCAGTGGTGCCAGTGCACTCTCTGGACTCACTGCAGTGCATCCCCAGTGGTGCGAGTGCACTCTCTGGAGGCACTGCAGTGCATCCCCAGTGGTGCCAGTGCACTCTCTGGACTCACTGCACTGCATCCCCAGTGGTGCCAGTGCACTCTCTGGACTCTCTACACTGCATCCCCAGTGGTGCCAGTGCACTCTCTAGACTCACCGGGGTGCATCCCCAGTGGTGCCAGTGCACTCTCTGGAGTCACCGCAGTGCATCCCCAGTGGTGCCAGTGCACTCTCTGGAGTCACTGCACTGCATCCCCAGTGGTGCCAGTGCACTCTCTGGACTCAATGCACTGCATCCCCAGTGGTACCAGTGCACTCTCAGGACTCACTGCACTGCAACCTCAGTGGTGCCAGTGCACTCTCTGGACTCACTGCACTGCATCCCCAGTGGTGCCAGTGCAGTCTCTGGACTCACTGCAGTGCATCCCCAGTGGTGCCCGTGCACTCTCTGGAGGCACTGCAGTGCATCCGCAGTGGTGCCAGTGCACTCTGTGGACTCACTGTACTGTATCCACAGTGGTGTCAGTGCACTCTCTGGACTCACTGCACTGCATCCGCAGTGGTGCCAGTGCAATCTTTCGAGTCACTGCACTGCATCCCCAGTGCTGCCAGTGCACTCTCTGGACTCACTGCACTGCATCCCCAGTGGAGCCCGTGCACTCTCTGCAGTACTGCACTGCATCCCCAGTGGTGCCAGTGCACTCTCTAGACTCACTGCACTGCATCCGCAATGGTGCCAGTGCACTCTTTCGACTCACTGCACTGCATCCGCAGTGGTGCCAGTGCACTCTCTGCACTCACTGCACTGCATCCCCAGTGGTGCCAGTGCACTCTCTGGACTCAATGCACTGCGTTTCCAGTGGCGCCAGTCCGCTCTCTGGAGTACTGCACTGCATCCCCAGTAGTGCCAGTGCACTCTCTGGACTCACTGCAGTGCATCCCCAGTGGTGCCAGGGCACTCTCTGGACTCACTGCACTGCATCCCAGTGGTGCCAGTGCACTCTCTGGACTCACTGAACTGCATCCCCAGTGGTGCCAGTGCACACTCTGGACTCACTGCAGTGCATCCCCACTGGTGCCAGGGCACTCTCTGCACTCACTGCAGTGCATTCCCAGTGGTACCAGTGCAATCTCTGGACTCACTGCACTGCATCCCCAGTGGTGCCAGTGCACTCTCTGGACTCACTGCAGTGCATCACCAGTGGTGCCAGTGCACTCTCTGGACTCACTGCACTGCATCCCCAGTGGTGCCAGTGCCCTCTCTGGACTCACTGCACTGCATCCCCAGTAGTGCCAGTGCAGTCTCTGGACTCACTGCAGTGCATCCCCAGTGGTGCCAGTGCACTCTCTGGACTCACTGCAGTGCATCCGCTGTGGTGCCAGTGCACTCTGTGGACTCACTGTACTGCATCCACAGTGGTGCCAATGCACTCTCTGGACTCACTGCACTGCATCCGCAATGGTGCCAGTGCACTCTTTCGAGCCACTGCACTGCATCCGCAGTGGTGCCAGTGCACTCTCTCCACTCACTGCACTGCATCCCCTGTGGTGCCAGTCCGCTCTCTGGAGTACTGAACTGCATCCCCAGTGGTGCCAGTGCACTCTCTGGACTCTCTACACTGCATCTCCAGTGGTGCTAGTGCAATCTCAGGACTCACTGCAGTGCAGCTCCAGTTGGTGCCAGTGCACTCTCTGGACTCACTGCACTGCATCCCCATGTGGTGCCAGTGCACTCTTTGGATTCACTGCAGTGTATCCCCAGTGGTTCCTGTGCACTCTCCGGACTCACTGCACTGCATACCCCGTGGTGCCAGTCCGCTCTCTGGAGTACTACACTGCATCCCCAGTGGTGCCAGTGCACTCTCTGGACTCACTGCACTGCATCCCCAGTGGTGCCAGTGCACTCTCTGGACTCACTGCACTGCATCCCCAAGGTGCCAGTGCAATCTCTGCACTCACTGCACTACATCCCCAGTGGTGGCAGTGCACTCTCTGGACTCACTGCACTGCATCCCCAGTGGTGCCAGTGCACTCTCTGGACTCACTGCAGTGCATCCCCAGTGGTGCCAGTGCACTCTCTGGACTCACTGCAGTGCATCCCCAGTGGTGCCAAAGCACTCTCTGGACTCACTGCACTGCATCCCCAGTGGTGCCAGTGCACTCTCTGGACTCACTGCACTGCATCCCCAGTGGTGCCAGTGCACTCTCTGGACTCACTGCACTGCATCCCCAGTGGTACCAGTGCACTCTCTGGACTCACTGCACAGCAACCTCAGTGGTGCCAGTGCACTCTCTGGACTCACTGCACTGCATCCCGAGTGGTACCAGTGCACTCTCTGGACTCACTGCACTGCAACCTCAGTGGTGCCAGTGCACTCTCTGGACTCACTGCAGTGCATCCCCAGTGGTGCGAGTGCACTCTTTGGAGGCACTGCAGTGCATCCCCAGTGGTGCCAGTGCACTCTCTGGACTCACAGCACTGCATCACCAGTTGTGCCAGTGCACTCTCTGGACTCACTGCACTGCATCCCCAGTGGTGCCAGTGCACTCTCTGGACTCACTGCAGTGCATCCCCAGTGGTGCCAGTGCACTCTCTGGAGTCACCGCAGTCCATCCCCAGTGGTGCCAGTGCACTCTCTGGAGTCACTGCAGTGCATCCCCAGTGGTGCCAGTGCACTCTCTGGACTCACTGCAGTGCATCCCCAGTGGTTCCTGTGCACTCTCTGGACTTACTGCAGTGCAGCCCCTGAGGTGCCAGTGCAGTCTCTGGACTCACTGCAGTGCATCCCCAGTGGTGCCAGTGCACTCTCTGGAATCACAGCAGTGCAGCCCCTGAGGTGCCAGTGCAGTCTCTGGACTCACTGCAGTGCATCCCCAGTGGTGCCAGTGCACTCTCTGGACTCACTGCAGTGCATCCCCAGTGGTGCCAGTGCAGTCTCTGGACTCACTGCACTGCATCCCCAGTGGTGCCAGTGCAATCTTTCGAGTCACTGCACTGCATCCCCAGTGGTGCCAGTGCACTCTCTGGAGTACTGCACTGCATCCCCAGTGGTGCCAGTGCACTCTCTGGACTCACTGCACTGCATCCGCAATGGTGCCAGTGCACTCTTTCGAGTCACTGCACTGCATCCGCAGTGGTGCCAGTGCACTCTCTCCACTCACTGCACTGCATCCCCAGTGGTGCCAGTCCGCTCTCTGGAGTACTGCACTGCATCCCCAGTGGTGCCAGTGCACTCTCTGGACTCACTGCAGTGCAGCTCCAGTTGGTGCCAGTGCACTCTCTGGACTCACTGCAGTGCATCCCCAGTGGTGCCAGTGCACTCTTTGGATTCACTGCAGTGTATCCCCAGTGGTTCCTGTGCACTCTCTGGACTTACTGCAGTGCGGCCCCTGAGGTGCCAGTGCAGTCTCTGGACTCACTGCAGTGCATCCCCAGTGGTGCCAGTGCACTCTCTGGACTCACTGCAGTGCAGCCCCTGAGGTGCCAGTGCACTCTCTGGACTCACTGCAGTGCATCCCCAGTGGTGCCAGTGCACTCTCTGGACTCAATGCAGTGCATCCCCAGTGGTGCCAGTGCACTCTCTGGACTCACTGCACTGCATCCCCAGTGGTGCCAGTGCACTCTCTGCACTCACTGCACTGCATCCCCAGCGGTGCCAGTGCACTCTCTGGACTCACCGAGGTGCATCCCCAGTGGTGCCAGTGCACTCTCTGGACTCACTGCAGTATATCCCCAGTGGTGCCAGTGCACTCTCTGGACTCACTGCACTGCATCCCCAGTGGTGCCAGTGCACTCTCTGTACTCACTGCAGTGCATCCCCAAGGTGCCAGTGCACACTCTGGACTCAACTGCACTACATCCCCAGTGGTGCCTGTGAACTCTCTGGACTCACTGCAGTGCATCACCAGTGGTGCCAATGCACTCTCTGGACTCACTGCACTGCATCCCCAGTGGTACCAGTGCACTCTCAGGACTCACTGCACTACAACCTCAGTCGTGCCAGTGCACTCTCTGGACTCACTGCACTACATCACCAGTGGTGCCAGTGCAGTCTCTGGACTCACTGCAGTGCATCCCCAGTGGTGCCCGTGCACTCTCTGGAGGCACTGCAGTGCATCCGCAGTGGTGCCAGTGCACTCTGTGGACTCACTGTACTGTATCCACAGTGGTGTCAGTGCACTCTCTGGACTCACTGCACTGCATCCCCAGTGGAGCCCGTGCACTCTCTGGAGTACTGCCCTGCATCCCCAGTGGTGCCAGTGCACTCTCTGGAGGCACTGCACTGCATCCGCAGTGGTGCCAGTGCACTCTCTGCACTCACGGCACTGCATCCCCAGTGGTGCCAGTGCACTCTCTGGACTCACTGCACTGCGTCCCCAGTGGCGCCAGTCCGCTCTCTGGAGTACTGCACTGCATCCCCAGTAGTGCCAGTGCACTCTCTGGACTCACTGCAGTGCATCCCCAGTGGTGCCAGGGCACTCTCTGGACTCACTGCAGTGCATCCCCAGTGGTGCCAGGGCACTCTCTGGACTCACTGCACTGCATCCCCAGTGGTGCCAGTGCACTCTCTGGACTCACTGAACTGCATCCCCAGTGGTGCCAGTGCACTCTCTGGACTCACTGCACTGCATCCCCAGTGGTGCCAGTGCACTCTCTGGAGTACTGCACTGCATCCCCAGTAGTGCCAGTGCACTCTCTGGAGTCACTGCACTGCATCCCCAGTGGCGCCAGTCCGCTCTCTGGAGTACTGCACTGCATCCCCAGTAGTGCCAGTGCACTCTCTGGACTCACTGCACTGCATCCCCAGTGGTGCCACTGCACTCTCTGGACTCACTGCACTGCATCCCCAGTGGTGCCAGTGCACTCTCTGCACTCACTGCACTGCATCCCCAGTGGTGCCAGTGCACTCTCTGGACTCACCGAGGTGCATCCCCAGTGGTGCCAGTGCACTCTCTGGACTCACTGCACTGCATCCTCAGTAGTGCCAGTGCACTCTCTGGACTCACTGTACTGCATCCCCAGAGGTGCCAGTGTAGTCTCTGGATTCACTGTACTGCATCCTCAGTGGTGCCAGTGCAATCTCTGGACTCACTGCAGTGCATCCCTAGTGGTGCCAGTGCACTCTCTGGACTCACTGCAGTGCATCCCCAGTGGTGCCAGTGCACTCTCTGGACTCACTGCAGTGCATCCCCAGTGGTGCCAGTGCACTCTCTGGACTCACTGCACTGCATCCCCAGTGGTGCCATTGGACTATCTGGACTCACTGCACTGCATCCCCAGTGGTGCCAGTGCACTCTCTGGACTCACTGCAGTGCATCTCGAGTGGTGCCAGTGCACTCTCTGGAGGCACTGCACTGCATCCCCAGTGGTGCCAGTGCAAGCTCTGGACTCACTGCACTGCAACCCCAGTGGTGTCAGTGCACTCTCTGGACTCACTGCACTGCATCCTCAGTGGTGCCAGTGCACTCTTTCGAGTCACTGCACTGCATCCCCAGTGGTGCCAGTGCACTCTCTGGACTCACTGCACTGTATCCGCAATGGTGCCAGTGCACTCTTTCGAGTCACTGCACTGCATCCCCAGTGGTGCCAGTGCACTCTCTGCACTCACTGCACTGCATCCCCAGTGGTGCCAGTGCACTCTCGGAGTCACTGCACTGCATCCCCGGTGGTGCTAGTGCGCTCTCTGGAGTACTGCACTGCATCCCCAGTGGTGCCACTGCACTCTCTGGACTCACTGCAGTGCATCCGCAGTGGTGCCAGTGCACTCTCTGGACTCACTGAACTGCATCCCCAGTGGTGCCAGTGCACTCTCTGGACTCACTGCAGTGCATCCCCACTGGTGCCAGGCACTCTCTGCACTCACTGCAGTGCATCCCCAGTGGTACCAGTGCACTCTCTGGACTCACTGCACTGCATCCCCAGTGGTGCCAGTGCACTCTCTGGACTCACTGCACTGCATCCCCAGTGGTGCCAGTGCACTCTCTGCACTCACTGCACTGCATCCCCAGTGGTGCCAGTGCACTCTCTGGACTCACCGGGGTGCATCCCCAGTGGTGCCAGTGCACTCTCTGGACTCACTGCAGTGCATCCCCAGTGGTGCCAGTGCACTCTCTGGACTCACTGCACTGCATCCCCAGTGGTGCCAGTGCAGTCTCTGGACTCACTGCACTGCATCCTCAGTGGTGCCAGTGCAATCTCTGGACTCACTGCAGTGCATCCCTAGTGGTGCCAGTGCACTCTCTGGACTCACTGCAGTGCATCCCCAGTGGTGCCAGTGCACTCTCTGGACTCACTGCAGTGCATCCCCAGTGGTGCCAGTGCACTCTCTGGACTCACTGCACTGCATCCCCAGTGGTGCCAGTGCACTCTCTGGACTCACTGCACTGCATCCTCAGTGGTGCCAGTGCACTCTCTGGACTCACTGCAGTGCATCCCCAGTGGTGCCAGTGCACTCTCTGGACTCACTGCAGTGCATCCCCAGTGGTGCCAGTGCACTCTCTGGACTCACTGCACTGCATCCCCAGTGGTGCCAGTGCACTCTCTGGACTCACTGCACTGCATCCTCAGTGGTGCCAGTGCACTCTCTGGACTCACTGCACTGCATCCCCAGTGGTGCCAGTGCAGTCTCTGGACTCACTGCAGTGCATTCCCAGTGGTGCCAGTGCACTCTCTGGACTCACTGCAGTGCATCCCCAGTGGTGCCAGTGCACTCTCTGGACTCACTGCACTGCATCCCCAGTGGTGCCAGTGCACTCTCTGGACTCACTGCACTGCATCCCCAGTGGTGCCAGTGCACTCTCTCGAGTCACTGCACTGCATCCCCAGTGGTGCCAGTGCACTCTCTGGACTCACTGCACTGCATCCCCAGTGGTGCCAGTGCACTCTCTGGAGTACTGCACTGCATCCCCAGTGGTGCCAGTGCACTCTCTGGACTCACTGCACTGCATCCCCAGTGGTGCCAGTGCGCTCTCTGGAGTCACTGCAGTGCATCCCCAGTAGTGCCAGTGCACTCTCTGGACTCACTGCACTGCATCCCCAGTGGTGCCAGTGCACTCTCTGGACTCACTGCACTGCATCCCCAGTGGTGCCAGTGCAGTCTCTGGACTCACTGCAGTGCATCCCCAGTGGTGCCAGTGCACTCTCTGGACTCACTGCAGTGCATCCCCAGTGGTGCCAGTGCACTCTCTGGACTCACTGCACTGCATCCCCAGTGGTGCCAGTGCACTCTCTGGACTCACTGCAGTGCATCCCCAGTGGTGCCAGTGCACTCTCTGGACTCACTGCACTGCATCCCCAGTGGTGCCAGTGCACTCTCTGGACTCACTGCACTGCATCCCCAGTGGTGCCAGTGCACTCTCTGGACTCACTGCAGTGCATCCCCAGTGGTGCCAATGCACTCTCTGGACTCACTGCACTGCATCCCCAGTGGTACCAGTGCACTCTCTGACTCACTGCACTGCAACCTCAGTGGTGCCAGTGCACTCTCTGGACTCACTGCACTGCATCCCCAGTGGTGCCAGTGCAGTCTCTGGACTCACTGCAGTGCATCCCCAGTGGTGCCAGTGCACTCTCTGGACTCACTGCAGTGCATCCCCAGTGGTGCCAGTGCACTCTCTGGACTCACTGCACTGCATCCCCAGTGGTGCCAGTGCACTCTCTGGACTCACTGCACTGCATCCCCAGTGGTGACAGTGCAATCTTTCGAGTCACTGCACTGCATCCCCAGTGGTGCCAGTGCACTCTCTGGACTCACTGCACTGCATCCCCAGTGGTGCCAGTGCACTCTCTGGAGTACTGCACTGCATCCCCAGTGGTGCCAGTGCACTCTCTGGACTCACTGCACTGCATCCGCAGTGGTGCCAGTGCACTCTCTCGAGTCACTGCACTGCATCCCCAGTGGTGCCAGTGCACTCTCTGGAGTCACTGCACTGCATCCCCAGTGGCGCCAGTCCGCTCTCTGGAGTACTGCACTGCATCCCCAGTAGTGCCAGTGCACTCTCTGGACTCACTGCACTGCATCCCCAGTGGTGCCAGTGCACTCTCTGGACTCACTGCAGTGCATCCCCAGTGGTGCCAGTGCACTCTCTGGACTCACTGCACTGCATCCCCAGTGGTGCCAGTGCACTCTCTGGACTCACTGCAGTGCATCCCCAGTGGTGCCAGTGCACTCTCTGGACTCACTGCAGTGCATCCCCAGTGGTACCAGTGCACTCTCTGGACTCACTGCACTGCATCCCCAGTGGTGCCAGTGCACTCTCTGGACTCACTGCAGTGCATCCCCAGTGGTGCCAGTGCACTCTCTGCACTCACTGCACTGCATCCCCAGTGGTGCCAGTGCACTCTCTGGACTCACTGCAGGTGCATCCCCAGTGGTGCCAGTGCACTCTCTGGACTCACTGCAGTGCATCCCCAGTGGTGCCAGTGCACTCTCTGGACTCACTGCACTGCATCCCCAGTGGTGCCAGTGCACTCTCTGGACTCACTGCACTGCATCCCCAGTGGTGCCAGTGCACTCTCTGGACTCACTGCAGTGCATCCCCAGTGGTGCCAGTGCACTCTCTGGACTCACTGCACTGCATCCCCAGTGGTGCCAGTGCACTCTCTGGACTCACTGCACTGCATCCCCAGTGGTGCCAGTGCACTCTCTGGACTCACTGCAGTGCATCCCCAGTGGTGCCAGTGCACTCTCTGGACTCACTGCAGTGCATCCCCAGTGGTGCCAGTGCACTCTCTGGACTCACTGCACTGCATCCCCAGTGGTGCCAGTGCACTCTCTGGACTCACTGCACTGCATCCCCAGTGGTGCCAGTGCACTCTCTGGACTCACTGCAGTGCATCCCCAGTGGTGCCAGTGCACTCTCTGGACTCACTGTACTGCATCCACAGTGGTGCCAGTGCACTCTCTGGACTCACTGCACTGCATCCGCAGTGGTGCCAGTGCACTCTTTCGAGTCACTGCACTGCATCCCAGTGGTGCCAGTGCACTCTCTGGACTCACTGCACTGCATCCCCAGTGGTGCCAGTGCACTCTCTGGACTCACTGCAGTGCATCCCCAGTGGTGCCAGTGCACTCTCTGGACTCACTGCACTGCATCCCCAGTGGTGCCAGTGCACTCTCTGGACTCACTGCACTGCATCCCCAGTGGTGCCAGTGCACTCTCTGGACTCACTGCAGTGCATCCCCAGTGGTGCCAGTGCACTCTCTGGACTCACTGCAGTGCATCCCCAGTGGTGCCAGTGCACTCTCTGGACTCACTGCACTGCATCCCCAGTGGTGCCAGTGCACTCTCTGGACTCACTGCACTGCATCCCCAGTGGTGCCACTGCACTCTCTGGACTCACTGCACTGCATCCCCAGTGGTGCCAGTGCACTCTCTGGACTCACTGCAGTGCATCCCCAGTGGTGCCAGTGCACTCTCTGGACTCACTGCACTGCATCCCCAGTGGTGCCAGTGCACTCTCTGGACTCACTGCACTGCATCCCCAGTGGTGCCAGTGCACTCTCTGGACTCACTGGTGCATCCCCAGTGGTGCCAGTGCACTCTCTCTCACTGCACTGCATCCCCAGTGGTGCCAGTGCACTCTCTGGACTCACTGCACTGCATCCCCAGTGGTGCCAGTGCACTCTCTGGACTCACTGCAGTGCATCCCCAGTGGTGCCAGTGCACTCTCTGGACTCACTGCACTGCATCCCCAGTGGTGCCAGTGCACTCTCTGGACTCACTGCACTGCATCCCCAGTGGTGCCAGTGCACTCTCTGGACTCACTGCAGTGCATCCCCAGTGGTGCCAGTGCACTCTCTGGACTCACTGCACTGCATCCCCAGTGGTGCCAGTGCACTCTCTGGACTCACTGCACTGCATCCCCAGTGGTGCCAGTGCACTCTCTGGACTCACTGCACTGCATCCCCAGTGGTGCCAGTGCACTCTCTGGACTCACTGCAGTGCATCCCCAGTGGTGCCAGTGCACTCTCTGGACTCACTGCAGTGCATCCCCAGTGGTGCCAGTGCACTCTCTGGACTCACTGCACTGCATCCCCAGTGGTGCCAGTGCACTCTCTGGACTCACTGCACTGCATCCCCAGTGGTGCCAGTGCAATCTCTGGACTCACTGCACTGCATCCCCAGTGGTGCCAGTGCACTCTCTGGACTCACTGCACTGCATCCCCAGTGGTGCCAGTGCACTCTCTGGAGTCACTGCACTGCATCCCCAGTGGTGCCAGTGCACTCTCTGGACTCACTGCACTGCATCCCCAGTGGTGCCAGTGCACTCTCTCTCGACTCACTGCACTGCATCCCCAGTGGTGCCAGTGCACTCTCTGGACTCACTGCACTGCATCCCCAGTGGTGCCAGTGCACTCTCTGGACTCACTGCACTGCATCCCCAGTGGTGCCAGTGCACTCTCTGGACTCACTGCACTGCATCCCCAGTGGTGCCAGTGCACTCTCTGGACTCACTGCACTGCATCCCCAGTGGTGCCAGTGCACTCTCTGGACTCACTGCACTGCATCCCCAGTGGTGCCAGTGCACTCTCTGGACTCACTGCACTGCATCCCCAGTGGTGCCAGTGCACTCTCTGGACTCACTGCACTGCATCCCCAGTGGTGCCAGTGCACTCTCTGGACTCACTGCAGTGCATCCCCAGTGGTGCCAGTGCACTCTCTGGACTCACTGCACTGCATCCCCAGTGGTGCCAGTGCACTCTCTGGACTCACTGCAGTGCATCCCCAGTGGTGCCAGTGCACTCTCTGGACTCACTGCACTGCATCCCCAGTGGTGCCAGTGCACTCTCTGGACTCACTGCAGTGCATCCCCAGTGGTGCCAGTGCACTCTCTGGACTCACTGCACTGCATCCCCAGTGGTGCCAGTGCACTCTCTGGACTCACTGCACTGCATCCCCAGTGGTGCCAGTGCACTCTCTGGACTCACTGCACTGCATCCCCAGTGGTGCCAGTGCACTCTCTGGACTCACTGCACTGCATCCCCAGTGGTGCCAGTGCACTCTCTGGACTCACTGCACTGCATCCCCAGTGGTGCCAGTGCACTCTCTGGACTCACTGCACTGCATCCCCAGTGGTGCCAGTGCACTCTCTGGACTCACTGCACTGCATCCCCAGTGGTGCCAGTGCACTCTCTGGACTCACTGCAGTGCATCCCCAGTGGTGCCAGTGCACTCTCTGGACTCACTGCACTGCATCCCCAGTGGTGCCAGTGCACTCTCTGGACTCACTGCACTGCATCCCCAGTGGTGCCAGTGCACTCTCTGGACTCACTGCAGTGCATCCCCAGTGGTGCCAGTGCACTCTCTGGACTCACTGCACTGCATCCCCAGTGGTGCCAGTGCACTCTCTGGACTCACTGCACTGCATCCCCAGTGGTGCCAGTGCACTCTCTGGACTCACTGCACTGCATCCCCAGTGGTGCCAGTGCACTCTCTGGACTCACTGCACTGCATCCCCAGTGGTGCCAGTGCACTCTCTGGACTCACTGCAGTGCATCCCCAGTGGTGCCAGTGCACTCTCTGGACTCACTGCACTGCATCCCCAGTGGTGCCAGTGCACTCTCTGGACTCACTGCAGTGCATCCCCAGTGGTGCCAGTGCACTCTCTGGACTCACTGCACTGCATCCCCAGTGGTGCCAGTGCACTCTCTGGACTCACTGCACTGCATCCCCAGTGGTGCCAGTGCACTCTCTGGACTCACTGCAGTGCATCCCCAGTGGTGCCAGTGCACTCTCTGGACTCACTGCACTGCATCCCCAGTGGTGCCAGTGCACTCTCTGGACTCACTGCACTGCATCCCCAGTGGTGCCAGTGCACTCTCTGGACTCACTGCACTGCATCCCCAGTGGTGCCAGTGCACTCTCTGGACTCACTGCAGTGCATCCCCAGTGGTGCCAGTGCACTCTCTGGACTCACTGCACTGCATCCCCAGTGGTGCCAGTGCACTCTCTGGACTCACTGCACTGCATCCCCAGTGGTGCCAGTGCACTCTCTGGACTCACTGCACTGCATCCCCAGTGGTGCCAGTGCACTCTCTGGACTCACTGCACTGCATCCCCAGTGGTGCCAGTGCACTCTCTGGACTCACTGCACTGCATCCCCAGTGGTGCCAGTGCACTCTCTGGACTCACTGCACTGCATCCCCAGTGGTGCCAGTGCACTCTCTGGACTCACTGCACTGCATGCAGTGGTGCCAGTGCACTCTCTGGACTCACTGCACTGCATCCCCAGTGGTGCCAGTGCACTCTCTGGACTCACTGCACTGCATCCCCAGTGGTGCCAGTGCACTCTCTGGACTCACTGCACTGCATCCCCAGTGGTGCCAGTGCACTCTCTGGACTCACTGCACTGCATCCCCAGTGGTGCCAGTGCACTCTCTGGACTCACTGCACTGCATCCCCAGTGGTGCCAGTGCACTCTCTGGACTCACTGCACTGCATCCCCAGTGGTGCCAGTGCACTCTCTGGACTCACTGCACTGCATCCCCAGTGGTGCCAGTGCACTCTCTGGACTCACTGCACTGCATCCCCAGTGGTGCCAGTGCACTCTCTGGACTCACTGCAGTGCATCCCCAGTGGTGCCAGTGCACTCTCTGGACTCACTGCACTGCATCCCCAGTGGTGCCAGTGCACTCTCTGGACTCACTGCACTGCATCCCCAGTGGTGCCAGTGCACTCTCTGGACTCACTGCAGTGCATCCCCAGTGGTGCCAGTGCACTCTCTGGACTCACTGCAGTGCATCCCCAGTGGTGCCAGTGCACTCTCTGGACTCACTGCACTGCATCCCCAGTGGTGCCAGTGCACTCTCTGGACTCACTGCACTGCATCCCCAGTGGTGCCAGTGCACTCTCTGGACTCACTGCAGTGCATCCCCAGTGGTGCCAGTGCACTCTCTGGACTCACTGCACTGCATCCCAGTGGTGCCAGTGCACTCTCTGGACTCACTGCACTGCATCCGCAGTGGTGCCAGTGCACTCTTTCGAGTCACTGCACTGCATCCCCAGTGGTGCCAGTGCACTCTCTGGACTCACTGCACTGCATCCCCAGTGGTGCCAGTGCACTCTCTGGACTCACTGCAGTGCATCCCCAGTGGTGCCAGTGCACTCTCTGGACTCACTGCACTGCATCCCCAGTGGTGCCAGTGCACTCTCTGGACTCACTGCACTGCATCCCCAGTGGTGCCAGTGCACTCTCTGGACTCACTGCACTGCATCCCCAGTGGTGCCAGTGCACTCTCTGGACTCACTGCACTGCATCCCCAGTGGTGCCAGTGCACTCTCTGGACTCACTGCAGTGCATCCCCAGTGGTGCCAGTGCACTCTCTGGACTCACTGCACTGCATCCCCAGTGGTGCCAGTGCACTCTCTGGACTCACTGCACTGCATCCCCAGTGGTGCCAGTGCACTCTCTGGACTCACTGCACTGCATCCCCAGTGGTGCCAGTGCACTCTCTGGACTCACTGCAGTGCATCCCCAGTGGTGCCAGTGCACTCTCTGGACTCACTGCACTGCATCCCCAGTGGTGCCAGTGCACTCTCTGGACTCACTGCACTGCATCCCCAGTGGTGCCAGTGCACTCTCTGGACTCACTGCACTGCATCCCCAGTGGTGCCAGTGCACTCTCTGGACTCACTGCACTGCATCCCCAGTGGTGCCAGTGCACTCTCTGGACTCACTGCACTGCATCCCCAGTGGTGCCAGTGCACTCTCTGGAGTACTGCACTGCATCCCCAGTGGTGCCAGTGCACTCTCTGGACTCACTGCACTGCATCCCCAGTGGTGCCAGTGCACTCTCTCGAGTCACTGCACTGCATCCCCAGTGGTGCCAGTGCACTCTCTGGACTCACTGCACTGCATCCCCAGTGGTGCCAGTGCACTCTCTGGACTCACTGCACTGCATCCCCAGTGGTGCCAGTGCACTCTCTGGACTCACTGCACTGCATCCCCAGTGGTGCCAGTGCACTCTCTGGACTCACTGCACTGCATCCCCAGTGGTGCCAGTGCACTCTCTGGACTCACTGCAGTGCATCCCCAGTGGTGCCAGTGCACTCTCTGGACTCACTGCAGTGCATCCCCAGTGGTGCCAGTGCACTCTCTGGACTCACTGCACTGCATCCCCAGTGGTGCCAGTGCACTCTCTGGACTCACTGCAGTGCATCCCCAGTGGTGCCAGTGCACTCTCTGGACTCACTGCACTGCATCCCCAGTGGTGCCAGTGCACTCTCTGGACTCACTGCAGGTGCATCCCCAGTGGTGCCAGTGCACTCTCTGGACTCACTGCAGTGCATCCCCAGTGGTGCCAGTGCACTCTCTGGACTCACTGCACTGCATCCCCAGTGGTGCCAGTGCACTCTCTGGACTCACTGCACTGCATCCCCAGTGGTGCCAGTGCACTCTCTGGACTCACTGCACTGCATCCCCAGTGGTGCCAGTGCACTCTCTGGACTCACTGCACTGCATCCCCAGTGGTGCCAGTGCACTCTCTGGACTCACTGCAGTGCATCCCCAGTGGTGCCAGTGCACTCTCTGGACTCACTGCAGTGCATCCCCAGTGGTGCCAGTGCACTCTCTGGACTCACTGCACTGCATCCCCAGTGGTGCCAGTGCACTCTCTGGACTCACTGCACTGCATCCCCAGTGGTGCCAGTGCACTCTCTGGACTCACTGCACTGCATCCCCAGTGGTGCCAGTGCACTCTCTGGACTCACTGCACTGCATCCCCAGTGGTGCCAGTGCACTCTCTGGACTCACTGCACTGCATCCCCAGTGGTGCCAGTGCACTCTCTGGACTCACTGCACTGCATCCCCAGTGGTGCCAGTGCACTCTCTGGACTCACTGCACTGCAACCTCAGTGGTGCCAGTGCACTCTCTGGACTCACTGCACTGCATCCCCAGTGGTGCCAGTGCAGTCTCTGGACTCACTGCAGTGCATCCCCAGTGGTGCCAGTGCACTCTCTGGACTCACTGCAGTGCATCCGCAGTGGTGCCAGTGCACTCTGTGGACTCACTGTACTGTATCCACAGTGGTGTCAGTGCACTCTCTGGACTCACTGCACTGCATCCGCAGTGGTGCCAGTGCAATCTTTCGAGTCACTGCACTGCATCCCCAGTGGTGCCAGTGCACTCTCTGGACTCACTGCACTGCATCCCCAGTGGTGCCAGTGCACTCTCTGGAGTACTGCACTGCATCCCCAGTGGTGCCAGTGCACTCTCTAGACTCACTGCACTGCATCCGCAATGGTGCCAGTGCACTCTTTCGAGTCACTGCACTGCATCCGCAGTGGTGCCAGTGCACTCTCTGCACTCACTGCACTGCATCCCCAGTGGTGCCAGTGCACTCTCTGGACTCACTGCACTGCATCCCCAGTGGTGCCAGTCCACTCTCTGGACTCACTGCACTGCATCCCCAGTGGTGCCAGTGCACTCTCTGGACTCACTGCACTGCATCCCCAGTGGTGCCAGTGCACTCTCTGGACTCACTGCAGTGCATCCCCAGTGGTGCCAGTGCACTCTCTGGACTCACTGCAGTGCATCCCCAGTGGTGCCAGTGCACTCTCTGGACTCACTGCACTGCATCCCCAGTGGTGCCAGTGCACTCTCTGGACTCACTGCACTGCATCCCCAGTGGTGCCAGTGCACTCTCTGGACTCACTGCACTGCATCCCCAGTGGTGCCAGTGCACTCTCTGGACTCACTGCACTGCATCCCCAGTGGTGCCAGTGCACTCTCTGGACTCACTGCACTGCATCCCCAGTGGTGCCAGTGCACTCTCTGGACTCACTGCACTGCATCCCCAGTGGTGCCAGTGCACTCTCTGGACTCACTGCACTGCATCCCCAGTGGTGCCAGTGCACTCTCTGGACTCACTGCACTGCATCCCCAGTGGTGCCAGTGCACTCTCTGGACTCACTGCACTGCATCCCCAGTGGTGCCAGTGCACTCTCTGGACTCACTGCAGTGCATCCCCAGTGGTGCCAGTGCACTCTCTGGACTCACTGCACTGCATCCCCAGTGGTGCCAGTGCACTCTCTGGACTCACTGCACTGCATCCCCAGTGGTGCCAGTGCACTCTCTGGACTCACTGCACTGCATCCCCAGTGGTGCCAGTGCACTCTCTGGACTCACTGCACTGCATCCCCAGTGGTGCCAGTGCACTCTCTGGACTCACTGCACTGCATCCCCAGTGGTGCCAGTGCACTCTCTGGACTCACTGCACTGCATCCCCAGTGGTGCCAGTGCACTCTCTGGACTCACTGCACTGCATCCCCAGTGGTGCCAGTGCACTCTCTGGACTCACTGCACTGCATCCTCAGTGGTGCCAGTGCACTCTCTGGACTCACTGCACTGCATCCCCAGTGGTGCCAGTGCACTCTCTGGACTCACTGCAGTGCATCCCCAGTGGTGCCAGTGCACTCTCTGGACTCACTGCAGTGCATCCCCAGTGGTGCCAGTGCACTCTCTGGACTCACTGCACTGCATCCACAGTGGTGCCAGTGCACTCTCTGGACTCACTGCACTGCATCCGCAGTGGTGCCAGTGCAATCTTTCGAGTCACTGCACTGCATCCCCAGTGGTGCCAGTGCACTCTCTGGACTCACTGCACTGCATCCCCAGTGGTGCCAGTGCACTCTCTGGAGTACTGCACTGCATCCCCAGTGGTGCCAGTGCACTCTCTAGACTCACTGCACTGCATCCGCAATGGTGCCAGTGCACTCTTTCGACTCACTGCACTGCATCCGCAGTGGTGCCAGTGCACTCTCTGGACTCACTGCACTGCATCCCCAGTGGTGCCAGTGCACTCTCTGGACTCAATGACTGCGTCCCCAGTGGCGCCAGTGCTCTCTGGAGTACTGCACTGCATCCCCAGTAGTGCCAGTGCACTCTCTGGACTCACTGCACTGCATCCCCAGTGGTGCCAGTGCACTCTCTGGACTCACTGCACTGCATCCCCAGTGGTGCCAGTGCACTCTCTGGACTCACTGCACTGCATCCCCAGTGGTGCCAGTGCACTCTCTGGACTCACTGCAGTGCATCCCCAGTGGTGCCAGTGCACTCTCTGGACTCACTGCAGTGCATCCCCAGTGGTGCCAGTGCACTCTCTGGACTCACTGCACTGCATCCCCAGTGGTGCCAGTGCACTCTCTGGACTCACTGCAGTGCATCCCCAGTGGTGCCAGTGCACTCTCTGGACTCACTGCACTGCATCCCCAGTGGTGCCAGTGCACTCTCTGGACTCACTGCACTGCATCCCCAGTGGTGCCAGTGCAGTCTCTGGACTCACTGCAGTGCATCCCCAGTGGTGCCAGTGCACTCTCTGGACTCACTGCAGTGCATCCGCAGTGGTGCCAGTGCACTCTGTGGACTCACTGCACTGCATCCCCAGTGGTGCCAGTGCACTCTCTGGACTCACTGCACTGCATCCGCAGTGGTGCCAGTGCACTCTTTCGAGTCACTGCACTGCATCCCCAGTGGTGCCAGTGCACTCTCTGGACTCACTGCACTGCATCCCCAGTGGTGCCAGTCCGCTCTCTGGAGTACTGCACTGCATCCCCAGTGGTGCCAGTGCACTCTCTGGACTCTCTGCACTGCATCCCCAGTGGTGCCAGTGCACTCTCTGGACTCACTGCAGTGCATCCCCAGTGGTGCCAGTGCACTCTCTGGACTCACTGCACTGCATCCCCAGTGGTGCCAGTGCACTCTTTGGACTCACTGCAGTGCATCCCCAGTGGTGCCAGTGCACTCTCTGGACTCACTGCACTGCATCCCCAGTGGTGCCAGTGCACTCTCTGGACTCACTGCACTGCATCCCCAGTGGTGCCAGTGCACTCTCTGGACTCACTGCACTGCATCCCCAGTGGTGCCAGTGCACTCTCTGGACTCACTGCAGTGCATCCCCAGTGGTGCCAGTGCACTCTCTGGACTCACTGCACTGCATCCCCAGTGGTGCCAGTGCACTCTCTGGACTCACTGCACTGCATCCCCAGTGGTGCCAGTGCACTCTCTGGACTCACTGCACTGCATCCCCAGTGGTGCCAGTGCACTCTCTGGACTCACTGCAGTGCATCCCCAGTGGTGCCAGTGCACTCTCTGGACTCACTGCACTGCATCCCCAGTGGTGCCAGTGCACTCTCTGGACTCACTGCAGTGCATCCCCAGTGGTGCCAGTGCACTCTCTGGACTCACTGCACTGCATCCCCAGTGGTGCCAGTGCACTCTCTGGACTCACTGCAGTGCATCCCCAGTGGTGCCAGTGCACTCTCTGGACTCACTGCACTGCATCCCCAGTGGTGCCAGTGCACTCTCTGGACTCACTGCACTGCATCCCCAGTGGTGCCAGTGCACTCTCTGGACTCACTGCAGTGCATCCCCAGTGGTGCTCACTGCACTGCACTGCACTGCATCCCCAGTGGTGCCAGTGCACTCTCTGGACTCACTGCACTGCATCCCCAGTGGTGCCAGTGCACTCTCTGGACTCACTGCACTGCATCCCCAGTGGTGCCAGTGCACTCTCTGGACTCACTGCACTGCATCCCCAGTGGTGCCAGTGCACTCTCTGGACTCACTGCACTGCATCCCCAGTGGTGCCAGTGCACTCTCTGGACTCACTGCACTGCATCCCCAGTGGTGCCAGTGCACTCTCTGGACTCACTGCAGTGCATCCCCAGTGGTGCCAGTGCACTCTCTGGACTCACTGCACTGCATCCCCAGTGGTGCCAGTGCACTCTCTGGACTCACTGCACTGCATCCCCAGTGGTGCCAGTGCACTCTCTGGACTCACTGCAGTGCATCCCCAGTGGTGCCAGTGCACTCTCTGGACTCACTGCAGTGCATCCCCAGTGGTGCCAGTGCACTCTCTGGACTCACTGCACTGCATCCCCAGTGGTGCCAGTGCACTCTCTGGACTCACTGCACTGCATCCCCAGTGGTGCCAGTGCACTCTCTGGACTCACTGCACTGCATCCCCAGTGGTGCCAGTGCACTCTCTGGAGTACTGCACTGCATCCCCAGTGGTGCCAGTGCACTCTCTGGACTCACTGCACTGCATCCGCAATGGTGCCAGTGCACTCTTTCGAGTCACTGCACTGCATCCGCAGTGGTGCCAGTGCACTCTCTCCACTCACTGCACTGCATCCCCAGTGGTGCCAGTCCGCTCTCTGGAGTACTGCACTGCATCCCCAGTGGTGCCAGTGCACTCTCTGGACTCACTGCAGTGCATCTCCAGTGGTGCCAGTGCACTCTCTGGACTCACTGCAGTGCATCCCCAGTGGTGCCAGTGCACTCTTTGGACTCACTGCAGTGCATCCCCAGTGGTGCCAGTGCACTCTCTGGACTCACTGCAGTGCATCCCCTGTGGTGCCAGTGCAGTCTCTGGACTCACTGCAGTGCATCCCCAGTGGTGCCAGTGCACTCTCTGGACTCACTGCAGTGCATCCCCAGTGGTGCCAGTGCACTCTCTGGACTCACTGCAGTGCATCCCCAGTGGTGCCAGTGCACTCTCTGGACTCACTGCAGTGCATCCCCAGTGGTGCCAGTGCACTCTCTGGACTCACTGCACTGCATCCCCAGTGGTGCCAGTGCACTCTCTGGACTCACTGCACTGCATCCCCAGTGGTGCCAGTGCACTCTCTGGACTCACTGCAGGTGCATCCCCCTGCCAGTGCACTCTCTGGACTCACTGCAGTGCATCCCCAGTGGTGCCAGTGCACTCTCTGGACTCACTGCACTGCATCCCCAGTGGTGCCAGTGCACTCTCTGGACTCACTGCACTGCATCCCCAGTGGTGCCAGTGCACTCTCTGGACTCACTGCACTGCATCCCCAGTGGTGCCAGTGCACTCTCTGGACTCACTGCAGTGCATCCCCAGTGGTGCCAGTGCACTCTCTGGACTCACTGCACTGCATCCCCAGTGGTGCCAGTGCACTCTCTGGACTCACTGCACTGCATCCCCAGTGGTGCCAGTGCACTCTCTGGACTCACTGCACTGCATCCCCAGTGGTGCCAGTGCACTCTCTGGACTCACTGCAGTGCATCCCCAGTGGTGCCAGTGCACTCTCTGGACTCACTGCAGTGCATCCCCAGTGGTGCCAGTGCACTCTCTGGACTCACTGCACTGCATCCCCAGTGGTGCCAGTGCACTCTCTGGACTCACTGCACTGCATCCCCAGTGGTGCCAGTGCACTCTCTGGACTCACTGCACTGCATCCCCAGTGGTGCCAGTGCACTCTCTGGACTCACTGCACTGCATCCCCAGTGGTGCCAGTGCACTCTCTGGACTCACTGCACTGCATCCCCAGTGGTGCCAGTGCACTCTCTGGACTCACTGCACTGCATCCCCAGTGGTGCCAGTGCACTCTCTGGACTCACTGCACTGCATCCCCAGTGGTGCCAGTGCACTCTCTGGACTCACTGCACTGCATCCCCAGTGGTGCCAGTGCACTCTCTGGACTCACTGCACTGCATCCCCAGTGGTGCCAGTGCACTCTCTGGACTCACTGCACTGCATCCCCAGTGGTGCCAGTGCACTCTCTGGACTCACTGCACTGCATCCCCAGTGGTGCCAGTGCACTCTCTGGACTCACTGCACTGCATCCCCAGTGGTGCCAGTGCACTCTCTGGACTCACTGCACTGCATCCCCAGTGGTGCCAGTGCACTCTCTGGACTCACTGCACTGCATCCCCAGTGGTGCCAGTGCACTCTCTGGACTCACTGCAGTGCATCCCCAGTGGTGCCAGTGCACTCTCTGGACTCACTGCACTGCATCCCCAGTGGTGCCAGTGCACTCTCTGGACTCACTGCACTGCATCCCCAGTGGTGCCAGTGCACTCTCTGGACTCACTGCACTGCATCCCCAGTGGTGCCAGTGCACTCTCTGGACTCACTGCAGTGCATCCCCAGTGGTGCCAGTGCACTCTCTGGACTCACTGCACTGCATCCCCAGTGGTGCCAGTGCACTCTCTGGACTCACTGCACTGCATCCCCAGTGGTGCCAGTGCACTCTCTGGACTCACTGCACTGCATCCCCAGTGGTGCCAGTGCACTCTCTGGACTCACTGCACTGCATCCCCAGTGGTGCCAGTGCACTCTCTGGACTCACTGCACTGCATCCCCAGTGGTGCCAGTGCACTCTCTGGACTCACTGCACTGCATCCCCAGTGGTGCCAGTGCACTCTCTGGACTCACTGCACTGCATCCCCAGTGGTGCCAGTGCACTCTCTGGACTCACTGCACTGCATCCCCAGTGGTGCCAGTGCACTCTCTGGACTCACTGCAGTGCATCCCCAGTGGTGCCAGTGCACTCTCTGGACTCACTGCACTGCATCCCCAGTGGTGCCAGTGCACTCTCTGGACTCACTGCAGTGCATCCCCAGTGGTGCCAGTGCACTCTCTGGACTCACTGCACTGCATCCCCAGGTGCCAGTGCACTCTCTGGACTCACTGCACTGCATCCCCAGTGGTGCCAGTGCACTCTCTGGACTCACTGCAGTGCATCCCCAGTGGTGCCAGTGCACTCTCTGGACTCACTGCACTGCATCCCCAGTGGTGCCAGTGCACTCTCTGGACTCACTGCACTGCATCCCCAGTGGTGCCAGTGCACTCTCTGGACTCACTGCACTGCATCCCCAGTGGTGCCAGTGCACTCTCTGGACTCACTGCAGTGCATCCCCAGTGGTGCCAGTGCACTCTCTGGACTCACTGCAGTGCATCCCCAGTGGTGCCAGTGCACTCTCTGGACTCACTGCACTGCATCCCCAGTGGTGCCAGTGCACTCTCTGGACTCACTGCACTGCATCCCCAGTGGTGCCAGTGCACTCTCTGGACTCACTGCACTGCATCCCCAGTGGTGCCAGTGCACTCTCTGGACTCACTGCACTGCATCCCCAGTGGTGCCAGTGCACTCTCTCACTGCACTCACTGCACTGCATCCCCAGTGGTGCCAGTGCACTCTCTGGACTCACTGCACTGCATCCCCAGTGGTGCCAGTGCACTCTCTGGACTCACTGCACTGCATCCCCAGTGGTGCCAGTGCACTCTCTGGACTCACTGCACTGCATCCCCAGTGGTGCCAGTGCACTCTCTGGACTCACTGCACTGCATCCCCAGTGGTGCCAGTGCACTCTCTGGACTCACTGCAGTGCATCCCCAGTGGTGCCAGTGCACTCTCTGGACTCACTGCAGTGCATCCCCAGTGGTGCCAGTGCACTCTCTGGACTCACTGCAGTGCATCCCCAGTGGTGCCAGTGCACTCTCTGGACTCACTGCAGTGCATCCCCAGTGGTGCCAGTGCACTCTCTGGACTCACTGCAGTGCATCCCCAGTGGTGCCAGTGCACTCTCTGGACTCACTGCACTGCATCCCCAGTGGTGCCAGTGCACTCTCTGGACTCACTGCACTGCATCCCCAGTGGTGCCAGTGCACTCTCTGGACTCACTGCAGTGCATCCCCAGTGGTGCCAGTGCACTCTCTGGACTCACTGCACTGCATCCCCAGTGGTGCCAGTGCACTCTCTGGACTCACTGCACTGCATCCCCAGTGGTGCCAGTGCACTCTCTGGACTCACTGCACTGCATCCCCAGTGGTGCCAGTGCACTCTCTGGACTCACTGCAGTGCATCCCCAGTGGTGCCAGTGCACTCTCTGGACTCACTGCACTGCATCCCCAGTGGTGCCAGTGCACTCTCTGGACTCACTGCACTGCATCCCCAGTGGTGCCAGTGCACTCTCTGGACTCACTGCACTGCATCCCCAGTGGTGCCAGTGCACTCTCTGGACTCACTGCACTGCATCCCCAGTGGTGCCAGTGCACTCTCTGGACTCACTGCACTGCATCCCCAGTGGTGCCAGTGCACTCTCTGGACTCACTGCACTGCATCCCCAGTGGTGCCAGTGCACTCTCTGGACTCACTGCACTGCATCCCCAGTGGTGCCAGTGCACTCTCTGGACTCACTGCACTGCATCCCCAGTGGTGCCAGTGCACTCTCTGGACTCACTGCACTGCATCCCCAGTGGTGCCAGTGCACTCTCTGGACTCACTGCACTGTGCAGTGGTGCCAGTGCACTCTCTGGACTCACTGCACTGCATCCCCAGTGGTGCCAGTGCACTCTCTGGACTCACTGCACTGCATCCCCAGTGGTGCCAGTGCACTCTCTGGACTACTGCACTGCATCCCCAGTGGTGCCAGTGCACTCTCTGGACTCACTGCACTGCATCCCCAGTGGTGCACTCTCTGGACTCACTGCACTGCATCCCCAGTGGTGCCAGTGCACTCTCTGGACTCACTGCACTGCATCCCCAGTGGTGCCAGTGCACTCTCTGGACTCACTGCACTGCATCCCCAGTGGTGCCAGTGCACTCTCTGGACTCACTGCACTGCATCCCCAGTGGTGCCAGTGCACTCTCTGGACTCACTGCACTGCATCCCCAGTGGTGCCAGTGCACTCTCTGGACTCACTGCACTGCATCCCCAGTGGTGCCAGTGCACTCTCTGGACTCACTGCAGTGCATCCCCAGTGGTGCCAGTGCACTCTCTGGACTCACTGCACTGCATCCCCAGTGGTGCCAGTGCACTCTCTGGACTCACTGCACTGCATCCCCAGTGGTGCCAGTGCACTCTCTGGACTCACTGCAGTGCATCCCCAGTGGTGCCAGTGCACTCTCTGGACTCACTGCAGTGCATCCCCAGTGGTGCCAGTGCACTCTCTGGACTCACTGCAGTGCATCCCCAGTGGTGCCAGTGCACTCTCTGGACTCACTGCACTGCATCCCCAGTGGTGCCAGTGCACTCTCTGGACTCACTGCACTGCATCCCCAGTGGTGCCAGTGCACTCTCTGGACTCACTGCACTGCATCCCCAGTGGTGCCAGTGCACTCTCTGGACTCACTGCACTGCATCCCCAGTGGTGCCAGTGCACTCTCTGGACTCACTGCACTGCATCCCCAGTGGTGCCAGTGCACTCTCTGGACTCACTGCACTGCATCCCCAGTGGTGCCAGTGCACTCTCTGGACTCACTGCACTGCATCCCCAGTGGTGCCAGTGCACTCTCTGGACTCACTGCAGGTGCATCCCCAGTGGTGCCAGTGCACTCTCTGGACTCACTGCACTGCATCCCCAGTGGTGCCAGTGCACTCTCTGGACTCACTGCACTGCATCCCCAGTGGTGCCAGTGCACTCTCTGGACTCACTGCACTGCATCCCCAGTGGTGCCAGTGCACTCTCTGGACTCACTGCACTGCATCCCCAGTGGTGCCAGTGCACTCTCTGGACTCACTGCACTGCATCCCCAGTGGTGCCAGTGCACTCTCTGGACTCACTGCACTGCATCCCCAGTGGTGCCAGTGCACTCTCTGGACTCACTGCACTGCATCCCCAGTGGTGCCAGTGCACTCTCTGGACTCACTGCACTGCATCCCCAGTGGTGCCAGTGCACTCTCTGGACTCACTGCACTGCATCCCCAGTGGTGCCAGTGCACTCTCTGGACTCACTGCACTGCATCCCCAGTGGTGCCAGTGCACTCTCTGGACTCACTGCAGTGCATCCCCAGTGGTGCCAGTGCACTCTCTGGACTCACTGCACTGCATCCCCAGTGGTGCCAGTGCACTCTCTGGACTCACTGCACTGCATCCCCAGTGGTGCCAGTGCACTCTCTGGACTCACTGCACTGCATCCCCAGTGGTGCCAGTGCACTCTCTGGACTCACTGCACTGCATCCCCAGTGGTGCCAGTGCACTCTCTGGACTCACTGCACTGCATCCCCAGTGGTGCCAGTGCACTCTCTGGACTCACTGCACTGCATCCCCAGTGGTGCCAGTGCACTCTCTGGACTCACTGCACTGCATCCCCAGTGGTGCCAGTGCACTCTCTGGACTCACTGCACTGCATCCCCAGTGGTGCCAGTGCACTCTCTGGACTCACTGCACTGCATCCCCAGTGGTGCCAGTGCACTCTCTGGACTCACTGCACTGCATCCCCAGTGGTGCCAGTGCACTCTCTGGACTCACTGCACTGCATCCCCAGTGGTGCCAGTGCACTCTCTGGACTCACTGCACTGCATCCCCAGTGGTGCCAGTGCACTCTCTGGACTCACTGCACTGCATCCCCAGTGGTGCCAGTGCACTCTCTGGACTCACTGCACTGCATCCCCAGTGGTGCCAGTGCACTCTCTGGACTCACTGCACTGCATCCCCAGTGGTGCCAGTGCACTCTCTGGACTCACTGCACTGCATCCCCAGTGGTGCCAGTGCACTCTCTGGACTCACTGCACTGCATCCCCAGTGGTGCCAGTGCACTCTCTGGACTCACTGCAGTGCATCCCCAGTGGTGCCAGTGCACTCTCTGGACTCACTGCAGTGCATCCCCAGTGGTGCCAGTGCACTCTCTGGACTCACTGCACTGCATCCCCAGTGGTGCCAGTGCACTCTCTGGACTCACTGCACTGCATCCCCAGTGGTGCCAGTGCACTCTCTGGACTCACTGCACTGCATCCCCAGTGGTGCCAGTGCACTCTCTGGACTCACTGCACTGCATCCCCAGTGGTGCCAGTGCACTCTCTGGACTCACTGCACTGCATCCCCAGTGGTGCCAGTGCACTCTCTGGACTCACTGCACTGCATCCCCAGTGGTGCCAGTGCACTCTCTGGAGTCACTGCACTGCATCCCCAGTGGTGCCAGTGCACTCTCTGGACTCACTGCACTGCATCCCCAGTGGTGCCAGTGCACTCTCTGGACTCACTGCACTGCATCCCCAGTGGTGCCAGTGCACTCTCTGGACTCACTGCACTGCATCCCCAGTGGTGCCAGTGCACTCTCTGGACTCACTGCACTGCATCCCCAGTGGTGCCAGTGCACTCTCTGGACTCACTGCACTGCATCCCCAGTGGTGCCAGTGCACTCTCTGGACTCACTGCACTGCATCCCCAGTGGTGCCAGTGCACTCTCTGGACTCACTGCAGTGCATCCCCAGTGGTGCCAGTGCACTCTCTGGACTCACTGCACTGCATCCCCAGTGGTGCCAGTGCACTCTCTGGACTCACTGCACTGCATCCCCAGTGGTGCCAGTGCACTCTCTGGACTCACTGCACTGCATCCCCAGTGGTGCCAGTGCACTCTCTGGACTCACTGCACTGCATCCCCAGTGGTGCCAGTGCACTCTCTGGACTCACTGCACTGCATCCCCAGTGGTGCCAGTGCACTCTCTGGACTCACTGCAGTGCATCCCCAGTGGTGCCAGTGCACTCTCTGGACTCACTGCACTGCATCCCCAGTGGTGCCAGTGCACTCTCTGGACTCACTGCACTGCATCCCCAGTGGTGCCAGTGCACTCTCTGGACTCACTGCACTGCATCCCCAGTGGTGCCAGTGCACTCTCTGGACTCACTGCACTGCATCCCCAGTGGTGCCAGTGCACTCTCTGGACTCACTGCACTGCATCCCCAGTGGTGCCAGTGCACTCTCTGGACTCACTGCACTGCATCCCCAGTGGTGCCAGTGCACTCTCTGGACTCACTGCACTGCATCCCCAGTGGTGCCAGTGCACTCTCTGGACTCACTGCACTGCATCCCCAGTGGTGCCAGTGCACTCTCTGGACTCACTGCACTGCATCCCCAGTGGTGCCAGTGCACTCTCTGGACTCACTGCACTGCATCCCCAGTGGTGCCAGTGCACTCTCTGGACTCACTGCACTGCATCCCCAGTGGTGCCAGTGCACTCTCTGGACTCACTGCACTGCATCCCCAGTGGTGCCAGTGCACTCTCTGGACTCACTGCACTGCATCCCCAGTGGTGCCAGTGCACTCTCTGGACTCACTGCACTGCATCCCCAGTGGTGCCAGTGCACTCTCTGGACTCACTGCACTGCATCCCCAGTGGTGCCAGTGCACTCTCTGGACTCACTGCACTGCATCCCCAGTGGTGCCAGTGCACTCTCTGGACTCACTGCACTGCATCCCCAGTGGTGCCAGTGCACTCTCTGGACTCACTGCACTGCATCCCCAGTGGTGCCAGTGCACTCTCTGGACTCACTGCAGTGCATCCCCAGTGGTGCCAGTGCACTCTCTGGACTCACTGCACTGCATCCCCAGTGGTGCCAGTGCACTCTCTGGACTCACTGCACTGCATCCCCAGTGGTGCCAGTGCACTCTCTGGACTCACTGCACTGCATCCCCAGTGGTGCCAGTGCACTCTCTGGACTCACTGCAGTGCATCCCCAGTGGTGCCAGTGCACTCTCTGGACTCACTGCACTGCATCCCCAGTGGTGCCAGTGCACTCTCTGGACTCACTGCACTGCATCCCCAGTGGTGCCAGTGCACTCTCTGGACTCACTGCACTGCATCCCAGTGGTGCCAGTGCACTCTCTGGACTCACTGCACTGCATCCCCAGTGGTGCCAGTGCACTCTCTGGACTCACTGCACTGCATCCCCAGTGGTGCCAGTGCACTCTCTGGACTCACTGCACTGCATCCCCAGTGGTGCCAGTGCACTCTCTGGACTCACTGCACTGCATCCCCAGTGGTGCCAGTGCACTCTCTGGACTCACTGCACTGCATCCCCAGTGGTGCCAGTGCACTCTCTGGACTCACTGCACTGCATCCCCAGTGGTGCCAGTGCACTCTCTGGACTCACTGCACTCTCTGGACTCACTGTGCATCCCCAGTGGTGCCAGTGCACTCTCTGGACTCACTGCACTGCATCCCCAGTGGTGCCAGTGCACTCTCTGGACTCACTGCAGTGCATCCCCAGTGGTGCCAGTGCACTCTCTGGACTCACTGCACTGCATCCCCAGTGGTGCCAGTGCACTCTCTGGACTCACTGCACTGCATCCCCAGTGGTGCCAGTGCACTCTCTGGACTCACTGCACTGCATCCCCAGTGGTGCCAGTGCACTCTCTGGACTCACTGCACTGCATCCCCAGTGGTGCCAGTGCACTCTCTGGACTCACTGCACTGCATCCCCAGTGGTGCCAGTGCACTCTCTGGACTCACTGCACTGCATCCCCAGTGGTGCCAGTGCACTCTCTGGACTCACTGCACTGCATCCCCAGTGGTGCCAGTGCACTCTCTGGACTCACTGCAGTGCATCCCCAGTGGTGCCAGTGCACTCTCTGGACTCACTGCACTGCATCCCCAGTGGTGCCAGTGCACTCTCTGGACTCACTGCACTGCATCCCCAGTGGTGCCAGTGCACTCTCTGGACTCACTGCACTGCATCCCCAGTGGTGCCAGTGCACTCTCTGGACTCACTGCACTGCATCCCCAGTGGTGCCAGTGCACTCTCTGGACTCACTGCACTGCATCCCCAGTGGTGCCAGTGCACTCTCTGGACTCACTGCACTGCATCCCCAGTGGTGCCAGTGCACTCTCTGGACTCACTGCAGTGCATGCCTGCATCCCCAGTGGTGCCAGTGCACTCTCTGGACTCACTGCACTGCATCCCCAGTGGTGCCAGTGCACTCTCTGGACTCACTGCACTGCATCCCAGTGCAGTGGACTCACTGTGCATCCCCAGTGGTGCCAGTGCACTCTCTGGACTCACTGCACTGCATCCCCAGTGGTGCCAGTGCACTCTCTGGACTCACTGCACTGCATCCCCAGTGGTGCCAGTGCACTCTCTGGACTCACTGCACTGCATCCCCAGTGGTGCCAGTGCACTCTCTGGACTCACTGCACTGCATCCCCAGTGGTGCCAGTGCACTCTCTGGAGTCACTGCACTGCATCCCCAGTGGTGCCAGTGCACTCTCTGGACTCACTGCACTGCATCCCCAGTGGTGCCAGTGGTGCCAGTGCACTCTCTGGACTCACTGCACTGCATCCCCAGTGGTGCCAGTGCACTCTCTGGACTCACTGCAGTGCATCTCCAGTGGTGCCAGTGCACTCTCTGGACTCACTGCACTGCATCCCCAGTGGTGCCAGTGCACTCTCTGGACTCACTGCAGTGCATCCCCAGTGGTGCCTGTGCACTCTCTGGACTTACTGCAGTGCATCCCCTGAGGTGCCAGTGCAGTCTCTGGACTCACTGCAGTGCATCCCCAGTGGTGCCAGTGCACTCTCTGGACTCACTGCAGTGCATCCCCAGTGGTGCCAGTGCACTCTCTGGACTCACTGCAGTGCATCCCCAGTGGTGCCAGTGCACTCTCTGGACTCACTGCAGTGCATCCCCAGTGGTGCCAGTGCACTCTCTGGACTCACTGCACTGCATCCCCAGTGGTGCCAGTGCACTCTCTGGACTCACTGCACTGCATCCCCAGTGGTGCCAGTGCACTCTCTGGACTCACTGCAGGTGCATCCCCAGTGGTGCCAGTGCACTCTCTGGACTCACTGCACTGCATCCCCAGTGGTGCCAGTGCACTCTCTGGACTCACTGCACTGCATCCCCAGTGGTGCCAGTGCACTCTCTGGACTCACTGCACTGCATCCCCAGTGGTGCCAGTGCACTCTCTGGACTCACTGCACTGCATCCCCAGTGGTGCCAGTGCACTCTCTGGACTCACTGCAGTGCATCCCCAGTGGTGCCAGTGCACTCTCTGGACTCACTGCACTGCATCCCCAGTGGTGCCAGTGCACTCTCTGGACTCACTGCACTGCATCCCCAGTGGTGCCAGTGCACTCTCTGGACTCACTGCACTGCATCCCCAGTGGTGCCAGTGCACTCTCTGGACTCACTGCAGTGCATCCCCAGTGGTGCCAGTGCACTCTCTGGACTCACTGCACTGCATCCCCAGTGGTGCCAGTGCACTCTCTGGACTCACTGCACTGCATCCCCAGTGGTGCCAGTGCACTCTCTGGACTCACTGCACTGCATCCCCAGTGGTGCCAGTGCACTCTCTGGACTCACTGCACTGCATCCCCAGTGGTGCCAGTGCACTCTCTGGACTCACTGCACTGCATCCCCAGTGGTGCCAGTGCACTCTCTGGACTCACTGCACTGCATCCCCAGTGGTGCCAGTGCACTCTCTGGACTCACTGCACTGCATCCCCAGTGGTGCCAGTGCACTCTCTGGACTCACTGCACTGCATCCCCAGTGGTGCCAGTGCACTCTCTGGACTCACTGCACTGCATCCCCAGTGGTGCCAGTGCACTCTCTGGACTCACTGCACTGCATCCCCAGTGGTGCCAGTGCACTCTCTGGACTCACTGCACTGCATCCCCAGTGGTGCCAGTGCACTCTCTGGACTCACTGCACTGCATCCCCAGTGGTGCCAGTGCACTCTCTGGACTCACTGCACTGCATCCCCAGTGGTGCCAGTGCACTCTCTGGACTCACTGCAGTGCATCCCCAGTGGTGCCAGTGCACTCTCTGGACTCACTGCACTGCATCCCCAGTGGTGCCAGTGCACTCTCTGGACTCACTGCACTGCATCCCCAGTGGTGCCAGTGCACTCTCTGGACTCACTGCACTGCATCCCCAGTGGTGCCAGTGCACTCTCTGGACTCACTGCACTGCATCCCCAGTGGTGCCAGTGCACTCTCTGGACTCACTGCACTGCATCCCCAGTGGTGCCAGTGCACTCTCTGGACTCACTGCACTGCATCCCCAGTGGTGCCAGTGCACTCTCTGGACTCACTGCACTGCATCCCCAGTGGTGCCAGTGCACTCTCTGGACTCACTGCACTGCATCCCCAGTGGTGCCAGTGCACTCTCTGGACTCACTGCACTGCATCCCCAGTGGTGCCAGTGCACTCTCTGGACTCACTGCACTGCATCCCCAGTGGTGCCAGTGCACTCTCTGGACTCACTGCACTGCATCCCCAGTGGTGCCAGTGCACTCTCTGGACTCACTGCACTGCATCCCCAGTGGTGCCAGTGCACTCTCTGGACTCACTGCACTGCATCCCCAGTGGTGCCAGTGCACTCTCTGGACTCACTGCACTGCATCCCCAGTGGTGCCAGTGCACTCTCTGGACTCACTGCACTGCATCCCCAGTGGTGCCAGTGCACTCTCTGGACTCACTGCACTGCATCCCCAGTGGTGCCAGTGCACTCTCTGGACTCACTGCAGTGCATCCCCAGTGGTGCCAGTGCACTCTCTGGACTCACTGCACTGCATCCCCAGTGGTGCCAGTGCACTCTCTGGACTCACTGCACTGCATCCCCAGTGGTGCCAGTGCACTCTCTGGACTCACTGCAGTGCATCCCCAGTGGTGCCAGTGCACTCTCTGGACTCACTGCACTGCATCCCCAGTGGTGCCAGTGCACTCTCTGGACTCACTGCACTGCATCCCCAGTGGTGCCAGTGCACTCTCTGGACTCACTGCACTGCATCCCCAGTGGTGCCAGTGCACTCTCTGGACTCACTGCAGTGCATCCCCAGTGGTGCCAGTGCACTCTCTGGACTCACTGCAGTGCATCCCCAGTGGTGCCAGTGCACTCTCTGGACTCACTGCACTGCATCCCAGTGGTGCCAGTGCACTCTCTGGACTCACTGCACTGCATCCCAGTGGTGCCAGTGCACTCTCTGGACTCACTGCACTGCATCCCCAGTGGTGCCAGTGCACTCTCTGGACTCACTGCACTGCATCCCCAGTGGTGCCAGTGCACTCTCTGGACTCACTGCACTGCATCCCCAGTGGTGCCAGTGCACTCTCTGGACTCACTGCACTGCATCCCCAGTGGTGCCAGTGCACTCTCTGGACTCACTGCAGTGCAGCCCAGTGGTGCCAGTGCACTCTCTGGACTCACTGCAGTGCATCCCCAGTGGTGCCAGTGCACTCTTTGGACTCACTGCAGTGCATCCCCAGTGGTGCCAGTGCACTCTCTGGACTTACTGCAGTGCATCCCCAGTGGTGCCAGTGCACTCTCTGGACTCACTGCAGTGCATCCCCAGTGGTGCCAGTGCACTCTCTGGACTCACTGCAGTGCATCCCCAGTGGTGCCAGTGCACTCTCTGGACTCACTGCAGTGCATCCCCAGTGGTGCCAGTGCACTCTCTGGACTCACTGCAGTGCATCCCCAGTGGTGCCAGTGCACTCTCTGGACTCACTGCACTGCATCCCCAGTGGTGCCAGTGCACTCTCTGGACTCACTGCACTGCATCCCCAGTGGTGCCAGTGCACTCTCTGGACTCACTGCAGGTGCATCCCCAGTGGTGCCAGTGCACTCTCTGGACTCACTGCACTGCATCCCCAGTGGTGCCAGTGCACTCTCTGGACTCACTGCACTGCATCCCCAGTGGTGCCAGTGCACTCTCTGGACTCACTGCACTGCATCCCCAGTGGTGCCAGTGCACTCTCTGGACTCACTGCACTGCATCCCCAGTGGTGCCAGTGCACTCTCTGGACTCACTGCACTGCATCCCCAGTGGTGCCAGTGCACTCTCTGGACTCACTGCACTGCATCCCCAGTGGTGCCAGTGCACTCTCTGGACTCACTGCACTGCATCCCCAGTGGTGCCAGTGCACTCTCTGGACTCACTGCACTGCATCCCCAGTGGTGCCAGTGCACTCTCTGGACTCACTGCAGTGCATCCCCAGTGGTGCCAGTGCACTCTCTGGACTCACTGCACTGCATCCCCAGTGGTGCCAGTGCACTCTCTGGACTCACTGCACTGCATCCCCAGTGGTGCCAGTGCACTCTCTGGACTCACTGCACTGCATCCCCAGTGGTGCCAGTGCACTCTCTGGACTCACTGCACTGCATCCCCAGTGGTGCCAGTGCACTCTCTGGACTCACTGCACTGCATCCCCAGTGGTGCCAGTGCACTCTCTGGACTCACTGCACTGCATCCCCAGTGGTGCCAGTGCACTCTCTGGACTCACTGCACTGCATCCCCAGTGGTGCCAGTGCACTCTCTGGACTCACTGCACTGCATCCCCAGTGGTGCCAGTGCACTCTCTGGACTCACTGCACTGCATCCCCAGTGGTGCCAGTGCACTCTCTGGACTCACTGCACTGCATCCCCAGTGGTGCCAGTGCACTCTCTGGACTCACTGCAGTGCATCCCCAGTGGTGCCAGTGCACTCTCTGGACTCACTGCACTGCATCCCCAGTGGTGCCAGTGCACTCTCTGGACTCACTGCACTGCATCCCCAGTGGTGCCAGTGCACTCTCTGGACTCACTGCACTGCATCCCCAGTGGTGCCAGTGCACTCTCTGGACTCACTGCACTGCATCCCCAGTGGTGCCAGTGCACTCTCTGGACTCACTGCACTGCATCCCCAGTGGTGCCAGTGCACTCTCTGGACTCACTGCACTGCATCCCCAGTGGTGCCAGTGCACTCTCTGGACTCACTGCAGTGCATCCCCAGTGGTGCCAGTGCACTCTCTGGACTCACTGCAGTGCATCCCCAGTGGTGCCAGTGCACTCTCTGGACTCACTGCACTGCATCCCCAGTGGTGCCAGTGCACTCTCTGGACTCACTGCACTGCATCCCCAGTGGTGCCAGTGCACTCTCTGGACTCACTGCACTGCATCCCCAGTGGTGCCAGTGCACTCTCTGGACTCACTGCACTGCATCCCCAGTGGTGCCAGTGCACTCTCTGGACTCACTGCACTGCATCCCCAGTGGTGCCAGTGCACTCTCTGGACTCACTGCACTGCATCCCCAGTGGTGCCAGTGCACTCTCTGGACTCACTGCACTGCATCCCCAGTGGTGCCAGTGCACTCTCTGGACTCACTGCACTGCATCCCCAGTGGTGCCAGTGCACTCTCTGGACTCACTGCAGTGCATCCCCAGTGGTGCCAGTGCACTCTCTGGACTCACTGCACTGCATCCCCAGTGGTGCCAGTGCACTCTCTGGACTCACTGCACTGCATCCCCAGTGGTGCCAGTGCACTCTCTGGACTCACTGCAGTGCATCCCCAGTGGTGCCAGTGCACTCTCTGGACTCACTGCACTGCATCCCCAGTGGTGCCAGTGCACTCTCTGGACTCACTGCACTGCATCCCCAGTGGTGCCAGTGCACTCTCTGGACTCACTGCAGTGCATCCCCAGTGGTGCCAGTGCACTCTCTGGACTCACTGCACTGCATCCCCAGTGGTGCCAGTGCACTCTCTGGACTCACTGCACTGCATCCCCAGTGGTGCCAGTGCACTCTCTGGACTCACTGCACTGCATCCCCAGTGGTGCCAGTGCACTCTCTGGACTCACTGCACTGCATCCCCAGTGGTGCCAGTGCACTCTCTGGACTCACTGCAGTGCATCCCCAGTGGTGCCAGTGCACTCTCTGGACTCACTGCACTGCATCCCCAGTGGTGCCAGTGCACTCTCTGGACTCACTGCACTGCATCCCCAGTGGTGCCAGTGCACTCTCTGGACTCACTGCACTGCATCCCCAGTGGTGCCAGTGCACTCTCTGGACTCACTGCACTGCATCCCCAGTGGTGCCAGTGCACTCTCTGGACTCACTGCACTGCATCCCCAGTGGTGCCAGTGCACTCTCTGGACTCACTGCACTGCATCCCCAGTGGTGCCAGTGCACTCTCTGGACTCACTGCACTGCATCCCCAGTGGTGCCAGTGCACTCTCTGGACTCACTGCACTGCATCCCCAGTGGTGCCAGTGCACTCTCTGGACTCACTGCACTGCATCCCCAGTGGTGCCAGTGCACTCTCTGGACTCACTGCACTGCATCCCCAGTGGTGCCAGTGCACTCTCTGGACTCACTGCACTGCATCCCCAGTGGTGCCAGTGCACTCTCTGGACTCACTGCACTGCATCCCCAGTGGTGCCAGTGCACTCTCTGGACTCACTGCACTGCATCCCCAGTGGTGCCAGTGCACTCTCTGGACTCACTGCACTGCATCCCCAGTGGTGCCAGTGCACTCTCTGGACTCACTGCACTGCATCCCCAGTGGTGCCAGTGCACTCTCTGGACTCACTGCACTGCATCCCCAGTGGTGCCAGTGCACTCTCTGGACTCACTGCAGTGCATCCCCAGTGGTGCCAGTGCACTCTCTGGACTCACTGCACTGCATCCCCAGTGGTGCCAGTGCACTCTCTGGACTCACTGCACTGCATCCCCAGTGGTGCCAGTGCACTCTCTGGACTCACTGCACTGCATCCCCAGTGGTGCCAGTGCACTCTCTGGACTCACTGCACTGCATCCCCAGTGGTGCCAGTGCACTCTCTGGACTCACTGCACTGCATCCCCAGTGGTGCCAGTGCACTCTCTGGACTCACTGCACTGCATCCCCAGTGGTGCCAGTGCACTCTCTGGACTCACTGCACTGCATCCCCAGTGGTGCCAGTGCACTCTCTGGACTCACTGCAGTGCATCCCCAGTGGTGCCAGTGCACTCTCTGGACTCACTGCACTGCATCCCCAGTGGTGCCAGTGCACTCTCTGGACTCACTGCAGTGCATCCCCAGTGGTGCCAGTGCACTCTCTGGACTCACTGCAGTGCATCCCCAGTGGTGCCAGTGCACTCTCTGGACTCACTGCACTGCATCCCCAGTGGTGCCAGTGCACTCTCTGGACTCACTGCACTGCATCCCCAGTGGTGCCAGTGCACTCTCTGGACTCACTGCACTGCATCCCCAGTGGTGCCAGTGCACTCTCTGGACTCACTGCAGTGCATCCCCAGTGGTGCCAGTGCACTCTCTGGACTCACTGCAGTGCATCCCCAGTGGTGCCAGTGCACTCTCTGGACTCACTGCACTGCATCCCCAGTGGTGCCAGTGCACTCTCTGGACTCACTGCACTGCATCCCCAGTGGTGCCAGTGCACTCTCTGGACTCACTGCACTGCATCCCCAGTGGTGCCAGTGCACTCTCTGGACTCACTGCAGTGCATCCCCAGTGGTGCCAGTGCACTCTCTGGACTCACTGCACTGCATCCCCAGTGGTGCCAGTGCACTCTCTGGACTCACTGCACTGCATCCCCAGTGGTGCCAGTGCACTCTCTGGACTCACTGCACTGCATCCCCAGTGGTGCCAGTGCACTCTCTGGACTCACTGCAGTGCATCCCCAGTGGTGCCAGTGCACTCTCTGGACTCACTGCAGTGCATCCCCAGTGGTGCCAGTGCACTCTCTGGACTCACTGCACTGCATCCCAGTGGTGCCAGTGCACTCTCTGGACTCACTGCACTGCATCCCCAGTGGTGCCAGTGCACTCTCTGGACTCACTGCACTGCATCCCCAGTGGTGCCAGTGCACTCTCTGGACTCACTGCACTGCATCCCCAGTGGTGCCAGTGCACTCTCTGGACTCACTGCACTGCATCCCCAGTGGTGCCAGTGCACTCTCTGGACTCACTGCACTGCATCCCCAGTGGTGCCAGTGCACTCTCTGGACTCACTGCACTGCATCCCCAGTGGTGCCAGTGCACTCTCTGGACTCACTGCACTGCATCCCCAGTGGTGCCAGTGCACTCTCTGGACTCACTGCAGTGCATCCCCAGTGGTGCCAGTGCACTCTCTGGACTCACTGCAGTGCATCCCCAGTGGTGCCAGTGCACTCTCTGGACTCACTGCACTGCATCCCCAGTGGTGCCAGTGCACTCTCTGGACTCACTGCACTGCATCCCCAGTGGTGCCAGTGCACTCTCTGGACTCACTGCACTGCATCCCCAGTGGTGCCAGTGCACTCTCTGGACTCACTGCAGTGCATCCCCAGTGGTGCCAGTGCACTCTCTGGACTCACTGCACTGCATCCCCAGTGGTGCCAGTGCACTCTCTGGACTCACTGCACTGCATCCCCAGTGGTGCCAGTGCACTCTCTGGACTCACTGCACTGCATCCCCAGTGGTGCCAGTGCACTCTCTGGACTCACTGCAGTGCATCCCCAGTGGTGCCAGTGCACTCTCTGGACTCACTGCAGTGCATCCGCAGTGGTGCCAGTGCACTCTCTGGACTCACTGCACTGCATCCCACAGTGGTGCCAGTGCACTCTCTGGACTCACTGCACTGCATCCCCAGTGGTGCCAGTGCACTCTCTGGACTCACTGCACTGCATCCCCAGTGGTGCCAGTGCACTCTCTGGACTCACTGCACTGCATCCCCAGTGGTGCCAGTGCACTCTCTGGACTCACTGCACTGCATCCCCAGTGGTGCCAGTGCACTCTCTGGACTCACTGCACTGCATCCCCAGTGGTGCCAGTGCACTCTCTGGACTCACTGCACTGCATCCCCAGTGGTGCCAGTGCACTCTCTGGACTCACTGCACTGCATCCCCAGTGGTGCCAGTGCACTCTCTGGACTCACTGCACTGCATCCCCAGTGGTGCCAGTGCACTCTCTGGACTCACTGCACTGCATCCCCAGTGGTGCCAGTGCACTCTCTGGACTCACTGCAGTGCATCCCCAGTGGTGCCAGTGCACTCTCTGGACTCACTGCACTGCATCCCCAGTGGTGCCAGTGCACTCTCTGGACTCACTGCACTGCATCCCCAGTGGTGCCAGTGCACTCTCTGGACTCACTGCAGTGCATCCCCAGTGGTGCCAGTGCACTCTCTGGACTCACTGCACTGCATCCCCAGTGGTGCCAGTGCACTCTCTGGACTCACTGCACTGCATCCCCAGTGGTGCCAGTGCACTCTCTGGACTCACTGCACTGCATCCCCAGTGGTGCCAGTGCAGTCTCTGGACTCACTGCAGTGCATCCCCAGTGGTGCCAGTGCACTCTCTGGACTCACTGCAGTGCATCCCCAGTGGTGCCAGTGCACTCTCTGGACTCACTGCACTGCATCCCCAGTGGTGCCAGTGCACTCTCTGGACTCACTGCACTGCATCCCCAGTGGTGCCAGTGCACTCTCTGGACTCACTGCACTGCATCCCCAGTGGTGCCAGTGCACTCTCTGGACTCACTGCACTGCATCCCCAGTGGTGCCAGTGCACTCTCTGGACTCACTGCACTGCATCCCCAGTGGTGCCAGTGCACTCTCTGGACTCACTGCACTGCATCCCCAGTGGTGCCAGTGCACTCTCTGGACTCACTGCACTGCATCCCCAGTGGTGCCAGTGCACTCTCTGGACTCACTGCACTGCATCCCCAGTGGTGCCAGTGCACTCTCTGGACTCACTGCACTGCATCCCCAGTGGTGCCAGTGCACTCTCTGGACTCACTGCACTGCATCCCCAGTGGTGCCAGTGCACTCTCTGGACTCACTGCAGTGCATCCCCAGTGGTGCCAGTGCACTCTCTGGACTCACTGCACTGCATCCCCAGTGGTGCCAGTGCACTCTCTGGACTCACTGCACTGCATCCCCAGTGGTGCCAGTGCACTCTCTGGCAGTGCATCCCCAGTGGTGCCAGTGCACTCTCTGGACTCACTGCACTGCATCCCCAGTGGTGCCAGTGCACTCTCTGGACTCACTGCAGTGCATCCCCAGTGGTGCCAGTGCACTCTCTGGACTCACTGCACTGCATCCCCAGTGGTGCCAGTGCACTCTCTGGACTCACTGCACTGCATCCCCAGTGGTGCCAGTGCACTCTCTGGACTCACTGCACTGCATCCCCAGTGGTGCCAGTGCACTCTCTGGACTCACTGCACTGCATCCCCAGTGGTGCCAGTGCACTCTCTGGACTCACTGCACTGCATCCCCAGTGGTGCCAGTGCACTCTCTGGACTCACTGCACTGCATCCCCAGTGGTGCCAGTGCACTCTCTGGACTCACTGCACTGCATCCCCAGTGGTGCCAGTGCACTCTCTGGACTCACTGCAGTGCATCCCCAGTGGTGCCAGTGCACTCTCTGGACTCACTGCAGTGCATCCCCAGTGGTGCCAGTGCACTCTGTGGACTCACTGCACTGCATCCCCAGTGGTGCCAGTGCACTCTCTGGACTCACTGCACTGCATCCCCAGTGGTGCCAGTGCACTCTCTGGACTCACTGCACTGCATCCCCAGTGGTGCCAGTGCACTCTCTGGACTCACTGCACTGCATCCCCAGTGGTGCCAGTGCACTCTCTGGACTCACTGCACTGCATCCCCAGTGGTGCCAGTGCACTCTCTGGACTCACTGCACTGCATCCCCAGTGGTGCCAGTGCACTCTCTGGACTCACTGCAGGTGCATCCCCAGTGGTGCCAGTGCACTCTCTGGACTCACTGCACTGCATCCCCAGTGGTGCCAGTGCACTCTCTGGACTCACTGCAGTGCATCCCCAGTGGTGCCAGTGCACTCTCTGGACTCACTGCACTGCATCCCCAGTGGTGCCAGTGCACTCTCTGGACTCACTGCACTGCATCCCCAGTGGTGCCAGTGCACTCTCTGGACTCACTGCAGTGCATCCCCAGTGGTGCCAGTGCACTCTCTGGACTCACTGCACTGCATCCCCAGTGGTGCCAGTGCACTCTCTGGACTCACTGCACTGCATCCTCAGTGGTGCCAGTGCACTCTCTGGACTCACTGCACTGCATCCCCAGTGGTGCCAGTGCACTCTCTGGACTCACTGCAGTGCATCCCCAGT
The DNA here is from genome assembly GCF_040182565.1 of Anser cygnoides. NCBI lineage: Eukaryota > Metazoa > Chordata > Aves > Anseriformes > Anatidae > Anser > Anser cygnoides. The sequence goes on from NW_027103092.1 coordinate 67,105, forward strand.
GGTGCCAGTGCACTCTCTGGACTCACTGCAGTGCATCCCCAGTGGTGCCAGTGCACTCTCTGGACTCACTGCACTGCATCCCCAGTGGTGCCAGTGCACTCTCTGGACTCACTGCACTGCATCCGCAGTGGTGCCAGTGCACTCTCTCGACTCACTGCACTGCATCCCCAGTGGTGCCAGTGCACTCTCTGGACTCACTGCACTGCATCCCCAGTGGTGCCAGTGCACTCTCTGGACTCACTGCACTGCATCCCCAGTGGTGCCAGTGCACTCTCTGGAGTCACTGCACTGCATCCCCAGTGGTGCCAGTGCACTCTCTGGACTCACTGCAGTGCATCCCCAGTGGTGCCAGTGCACTCTCTGGACTCACTGCAGTGCATCCCCAGTGGTGCCAGTGCACTCTCTGGACTCACTGCAGTGCATCCCCAGTGGTGCCAGTGCACTCTCTGGACTCACTGCAGTGCATCCCCAGTGGTGCCAGTGCACTCTCTGGACTCACTGCAGTGCATCCCCAGTGGTGCCAGTGCACTCTCTGGACTCACTGCACTGCATCCCCAGTGGTGCCAGTGCACTCTCTGGACTCACTGCAGTGCATCCCCAGTGGTGCCAGTGCACTCTCTGGACTCACTGCAGTGCATCCCCAGTGGTGCCAGTGCACTCTCTGGACTCACTGCACTGCATCCCCAGTGGTGCCAGTGCACTCTCTGGACTCACTGCACTGCATCCCCAGTGGTGCCAGTGCACTCTCTGGACTCACTGCAGGTGCATCCCCAGTGGTGCCAGTGCACTCTCTGGACTCACTGCACTGCATCCCCAGTGGTGCCAGTGCACTCTCTGGACTCACTGCACTGCATCCCCAGTCCCCAGTGGTGCCAGTGCACTCTCTGGACTCACTGCACTGCATCCCCAGTGGTGCCAGTGCACTCTCTGGACTCACTGCAGTGCATCCCCAGTGGTGCCAGTGCACTCTCTGGACTCACTGCACTGCATCCCCAGTGGTGCCAGTGCACTCTCTGGACTCACTGCACTGCATCCCCAGTGGTGCCAGTGCACTCTCTGGACTCACTGCACTGCATCCCCAGTGGTGCCAGTGCACTCTCTGGACTCACTGCACTGCATCCCCAGTGGTGCCAGTGCACTCTCTGGACTCACTGCACTGCATCCCCAGTGGTGCCAGTGCACTCTCTGGACTCACTGCACTGCATCCCCAGTGGTGCCAGTGCACTCTCTGGACTCACTGCACTGCATCCCCAGTGGTGCCAGTGCACTCTCTGGACTCACTGCACTGCATCCCCAGTGGTGCCAGTGCACTCTCTGGACTCACTGCACTGCATCCCCAGTGGTGCCAGTGCACTCTCTGGACTCACTGCACTGCATCCCCAGTGGTGCCAGTGCACTCTCTGGACTCACTGCACTGCATCCCCAGTGGTGCCAGTGCACTCTCTGGACTCACTGCAGTGCATCCCCAGTGGTGCCAGTGCACTCTCTGGACTCACTGCACTGCATCCCCAGTGGTGCCAGTGCACTCTCTGGACTCACTGCACTGCATCCCCAGTGGTGCCAGTGCACTCTCTGGACTCACTGCACTGCATCCCCAGTGGTGCCAGTGCACTCTCTGGACTCACTGCAGTGCATCCCCAGTGGTGCCAGTGCACTCTCTGGACTCACTGCAGTGCATCCCCAGTGGTGCCAGTGCACTCTCTGGACTCACTGCACTGCATCCCCAGTGGTGCCAGTGCACTCTCTGGACTCACTGCACTGCATCCCCAGTGGTGCCAGTGCACTCTCTGGACTCACTGCACTGCATCCCCAGTGGTGCCAGTGCACTCTCTGGACTCACTGCACTGCATCCCCAGTGGTGCCAGTGCACTCTCTGGACTCACTGCACTGCATCCCCAGTGGTGCCAGTGCACTCTCTGGACTCACTGCACTGCATCCCAGTGGTGCCAGTGCACTCTCTGGACTCACTGCACTGCATCCCCAGTGGTGCCAGTGCACTCTCTGGACTCACTGCACTGCATCCCCAGTGGTGCCAGTGCACTCTCTGGACTCACTGCACTGCATCCCCAGTGGTGCCAGTGCACTCTCTGGACTCACTGCACTGCATCCCCAGTGGTGCCAGTGCACTCTCTGGACTCACTGCAGTGCATCCCAGTGGTGCCAGTGCACTCTCTGGACTCACTGCACTGCATCCCCAGTGGTGCCAGTGCACTCTCTGGACTCACTGCACTGCATCCCCAGTGGTGCCAGTGCACTCTCTGGACTCACTGCACTGCATCCCCAGTGGTGCCAGTGCACTCTCTGGACTCACTGCACTGCATCCCCAGTGGTGCCAGTGCACTCTCTGGACTCACTGCACTGCATCCCCAGTGGTGCCAGTGCGCTCTCTGGAGTACTGCACTGCATCCCCAGTGGTGCCAGTGCACTCTCTGGACTCACTGCACTGCATCCCCAGTGGTGCCAGTGCACTCTCTGGACTCACTGCAGTGCATCCCCAGTGGTGCCAGTGCACTCTCTGGACTCACTGCACTGCATCCCCAGTGGTGCCAGTGCACTCTCTGGACTCACTGCAGTGCATCCCCAGTGGTGCCAGTGCACTCTCTGGACTCACTGCACTGCATCCCCAGTGGTGCCAGTGCACTCTCTGGACTCACTGCACTGCATCCCCAGTGGTGCCAGTGCACTCTCTGGACTCACTGCAGTGCATCCCCAGTGGTGCCAGTGCACTCTCTGGACTCACTGCACTGCATCCCCAGTGGTGCCAGTGCACTCTCTGGACTCACTGCACTGCATCCCCAGTGGTGCCAGTGCACTCTCTGGACTCACTGCACTGCATCCCCAGTGGTGCCAGTGCACTCTCTGGACTCACTGCACTGCATCCCCAGTGGTGCCAGTGCACTCTCTGGACTCACTGCAGTGCATCCCCAGTGGTGCCAGTGCACTCTCTGGACTCACTGCACTGCATCCCCAGTGGTGCCAGTGCACTCTCTGGACTCACTGCACTGCATCCCCAGTGGTGCCAGTGCACTCTCTGGACTCACTGCACTGCATCCCCAGTGGTGCCAGTGCACTCTCTGGACTCACTGCACTGCATCCCCAGTGGTGCCAGTGCACTCTCTGGACTCACTGCACTGCATCCCCAGTGGTGCCAGTGCACTCTCTGGACTCACTGCACTGCATCCCCAGTGGTGCCAGTGCACTCTCTGGACTCACTGCACTGCATCCCCAGTGGTGCCAGTGCACTCTCTGGACTCACTGCACTGCATCCCCAGTGGTGCCAGTGCACTCTCTGGACTCACTGCACTGCATCCCCAGTGGTGCCAGTGCACTCTCTGGACTCACTGCAGTGCATCCCCAGTGGTGCCAGTGCACTCTCTGGACTCACTGCACTGCATCCCCAGTGGTGCCAGTGCACTCTCTGGACTCACTGCACTGCATCCCCAGTGGTGCCAGTGCACTCTCTGGACTCACTGCACTGCATCCCCAGTGGTGCCAGTGCACTCTCTGGACTCACTGCACTGCATCCCCAGTGGTGCCAGTGCACTCTCTGGACTCACTGCACTGCATCCCCAGTGGTGCCAGTGCACTCTCTGGACTCACTGCAGTGCATCCCCAGTGGTGCCAGTGCACTCTCTGGACTCACTGCACTGCATCCCCAGTGGTGCCAGTGCACTCTCTGGACTCACTGCACTGCATCCCCAGTGGTGCCAGTGCACTCTCTGGACTCACTGCAGTGCATCCCCAGTGGTGCCAGTGCACTCTCTGGACTCACTGCACTGCATCCCCAGTGGTGCCAGTGCACTCTCTGGACTCACTGCACTGCATCCCTCAGTGGTGCCAGTGCACTCTCTGGACTCACTGCACTGCATCCCCAGTGGTGCCAGTGCAGTCTCTGGACTCACTGCAGTGCATCCCCAGTGGTGCCAGTGCACTCTCTGGACTCACTGCAGTGCATCCCCAGTGGTGCCAGTGCACTCTCTGGACTCACTGCACTGCATCCCCAGTGGTGCCAGTGCACTCTCTGGACTCACTGCACTGCATCCGCAGTGGTGCCAGTGCACTCTCTCGACTCACTGCACTGCATCCCCAGTGGTGCCAGCGCACTCTCTGGACTCACTGCACTGCATCCCCAGTGGTGCCAGTGCACTCTCTGGACTCACTGCACTGCATCCCCAGTGGTGCCAGTCCGCTCTCTGGAGTCTGCACTGCATCCCCAGTGGTGCCAGTGCACTCTCTGGACTCACTGCAGTGCAGCTCCAGTTGGTGCCAGTGCACTCTCTGGACTCACTGCAGTGCATCCCCAGTGGTGCCAGTGCACTCTTTGGATTCACTGCAGTGTATCCCCAGTGGTTCCTGTGCACTCTCTGGACTTACTGCAGTGCGGCCCCTGAGGTGCCAGTGCAGTCTCTGGACTCACTGCAGTGCATCCCCAGTGGTGCCAGTGCACTCTCTGGACTCACTGCAGTGCAGCCCCTGAGGTGCCAGTGCACTCTCTGGACTCACTGCAGTGCATCCCCAGTGGTGCCAGTGCACTCTCTGGACTCACTGCAGTGCATCCCCAGTGGTGCCAGTGCACTCTCTGGACTCACTGCACTGCATCCCCAGTGGTGCCAGTGCACTCTCTGCACTCACTGCACTGCATCCCCAGTGGTGCCAGTGCACTCTCTGGACTCACTGCAGGTGCATCCCCAGTGGTGCCAGTGCACTCTCTGGACTCACTGCACTGCATCCCCAGTGGTGCCAGTGCACTCTCTGGACTCACTGCACTGCATCCCCAAGGTGCCAGTGCACACTCTGGACTCAACTGCACTACATCCCCAGTGGTGCCTGTGAACTCTCTGGACTCACTGCAGTGCATCACCAGTGGTGCCAATGCACTCTCTGGACTCACTGCACTGCATCCCCAGTGGTACCAGTGCACTCTCAGGACTCACTGCACTGCAACCTCAGTGGTGCCAGTGCACTCTCTGGACTCACTGCACTGCATCCCCAGTGGTGCCAGTGCAGTCTCTGGACTCACTGCAGTGCATCCCCAGTGGTGCCCAGTGCACTCTCTGGAGGCACTGCAGTGCATCCGCAGTGGTGCCAGTGCACTCTGTGGACTCACTGCACTGCATCCACAGTGGTGCCAGTGCACTCTCTGGACTCACTGCACTGCATCCCCAGTGGTGCCAGTGCACTCTCTGGAGTACTGCCCTGCATCCCCAGTGGTGCCAGTGCACTCTCTGGACTCACTGCACTGCATCCGCAATGGTGCCAGTGCACTCTTTCGAGTCACTGCACTGCATCCGCAGTGGTGCCAGTGCACTCTCTGCACTCACTGCACTGCATCCCCAGTGGTGCCAGTGCACTCTCTGGACTCACTGCACTGCGTCCCCAGTGGCGCCAGTCCGCTCTCTGGAGTACTGCACTGCATCCCCAGTAGTGCCAGTGCACTCTCTGGACTCACTGCAGTGCATCCCCAGTGGTGCCAGGGCACTCTCTGGACTCACTGCAGTGCATCCCCAGTGGTGCCAGTGCACTCTCTGGACTCACTGCACTGCATCCCCAGTGGTGCCAGTGCACTCTCTGGACTCACTGCACTGCATCCCAGTGGTGCCAGTGCACTCTCTGGACTCACTGCAGTGCATCCCCAGTGGTGCCAGTGCACTCTCTGGACTCACTGCAGTGCATCCCCAGTGGTGCCAGTGCACTCTCTGGACTCACTGCACTGCATCCCCAGTGGTGCCAGTGCACTCTCTGGACTCACTGCAGTGCATCCCAGTGGTGCCAGTGCACTCTCTGGTCTCACTGCACTGCATCCCCAGTGGTGCCAGTGCACTCTCTGGACTCACTGCACTGCATCCCCAGTGGTGCCAGTGCACTCTCTGGACTCACTGCAGTGCATCCCCAGTGGTGCCAGTGCACTCTCTGGACTCACTGCAGTGCATCCCCAGTGGTGCCAGTGCACTCTCTGGACTCACTGCACTGCATCCCAGTGGTGCCAGTGCACTCTCTGGACTCACTGCACTGCATCCCCAGTGGTGCCAGTGCACTCTCTGGACTCACTGCACTGCATCCCCAGTGGTGCCAGTGCACTCTCTGGACTCACTGCACTGCATCCCCAGTGGTGCCAGTGCACTCTCTGGACTCACTGCAGTGCATCCGCTGTGGTGCCAGTGCACTCTCTGGACTCACTGCACTGCATCCCCAGTGGTGCCAGTGCACTCTCTGGACTCACTGCACTGCATCCCAGTGGTGCCAGTGCACTCTCTGGACTCACTGCACTGCATCCCCAGTGGTGCCAGTGCACTCTCTGGACTCACTGCACTGCATCCCCAGTGGTGCCAGTGCACTCTCTGGACTCACTGCACTGCATCCCCAGTGGTGCCAGTGCACTCTCTGGACTCACTGCACTGCATCCCCAGTGGTGCCAGTGCACTCTCTGGACTCACTGCAGTGCATCCCCAGTGGTGCCAGTGCACTCTCTGGACTCACTGCAGTGCATCCCCAGTGGTGCCAGTGCACTCTCTGGACTCACTGCAGTGCATCCCCAGTGGTGCCAGTGCACTCTCTGGACTCACTGCAGTGCATCCCCAGTGGTGCCAGTGCACTCTCTGGACTCACTGCACTGCATCCCCAGTGGTGCCAGTGCACTCTCTGGACTCACTGCACTGCATCCCCAGTGGTGCCAGTGCACTCTCTGGACTCACTGCAGTGCATCCCCAGTGGTGCCAGTGCACTCTCTGGACTCACTGCAGTGCATCCCCAGTGGTGCCAGTGCACTCTCTGGACTCACTGCAGTGCATCCCCAGTGGTGCCAGTGCACTCTCTGGACTCACTGCAGTGCATCCCCAGTGGTGCCAGTGCACTCTCTGGACTCACTGCACTGCATCCCCAGTGGTGCCAGTGCACTCTCTGGACTCACTGCACTGCATCCCCAGTGGTGCCAGTGCACTCTCTGGACTCACTGCACTGCATCCCCAGTGGTGCCAGTGCACTCTCTGGACTCACTGCACTGCATCCCCAGTGGTGCCAGTGCACTCTCTAGACTCACTGCACTGCATCCGCAATGGTGCCAGTGCACTCTTTCGATTCACTGCACTGCATCCGCAGTGGTGCCAGTGCACTCTCTGGACTCACTGCACTGCATCCCCAGTGGTGCCAGTGCACTCTCTGGACTCACTGCACTGCATCCCCAGTGGTGCCAGTCCGCTCTCTGGAGTACTGCACTGCATCCCCAGTGGTGCCAGTGCACTCTCTGGACTCACTGCACTGCATCCCCAGTGGTGCCAGTGCACTCTCTGGACTCACTGAGGTGCATCCCCAGTGGTGCCAGTGCACTCTCTGGACTCACTGCACTGCATCCCCAAGGTGCCAGTGCACTCTCTGGACTCACTGCACTGCATCCCCAGTGGTGCCAGTGCACTCTCTGGACTCACTGCAGTGCATCCCCAGTGGTGCCAGTGCACTCTCTGGACTCACTGCACTGCATCCCCAGTGGTGCCAGTGCACTCTCTGGACTCACTGCACTGCATCCCCAGTGGTGCCAGTGCACTCTCTGGACTCACTGCACTGCATCCCCAGTGGTGCCAGTGCACTCTCTGGACTCACTGCACTGCATCCCCAGTGGTGCCAGTGCACTCTCTGGACTCACTGCAGTGCATCCCCAGTGGTGCCAGTGCACTCTCTGGACTCACTGCAGTGCATCCCAGTGGTGCCAGTGCACTCTCTGGACTCACTGCACTGCATCCCAGTGGTGCCAGTGCACTCTCTGGACTCACTGCACTGCATCCCCAGTGGTGCCAGTGCACTCTCTGGACTCACTGCAGTGCATCCCCAGTGGTGCCAGTGCACTCTCTGGACTCACTGCAGTGCATCCCCAGTGGTGCCAGTGCACTCTCTGGACTCACTGCACTGCATCCCCAGTGGTGCCAGTGCACTCTCTGGACTCACTGCAGTGCATCCCCAGTGGTTCCTGTGCACTCTCTGGACATACTGCAGTGCAGCCCCAGGTGCCAGTGCAGTCTCTGGACTCACTGCAGTGCATCCCCAGTGGTGCCAGTGCACTCTCTGGAATCACAGCAGTGCAGCCCCTGAGGTGCCAGTGCAGTCTCTGGACTCACTGCAGTGCATCCCCAGTGGTGCCAGTGCACTCTGTGGACTCACTGTGCATCCCCAGTGGTGCCAGTGCACTCTCTGGACTCACTCTCTGGACTCACTGCACTGCATCCCTGCATCCCCAGTGGTGCCAGTGCAGTCTCTGGACTCACTGCAGTGCATCCCCAGTGGTGCCAGTGCACTCTCTGGACTCACTGCACTGCATCCCCAGTGGTGCCAGTGCACTCTTTGGATTCACTGCAGTGTATCCCCAGTGGTGCCTGTGCACTCTCTGGACCCACTGAACTGCATCCCCAGTGGTGCCAGTGCACTCTCTGGACTCACTGCAGTGCATCCCCAGTGGTGCCAGTGCACTCTCTCGACTCACTGCACTGCAGCCCCAGTGGTGCCAGGGCACTCTCTGCACTCACTGCAGGGCATCCCCAGTGGTACCAGTGCACTCTCTGGACTCACTGCAGTGCATCCCCAGTGATGCCAGTGCACTCTCTGGACTCACTGCACTGCATCCGCAGTGGTGCCAGTGCACTCTCTCCACTCACTGCACTGCATCCCCAGTGGTGCCAGTCCGCTCTCTGGAGTACTGCACTGCATCCCCATTGGTGCCAGTGCACTCTCTGGACTCACTGCAGTGCATCCCCAGTGGTGCCAGGGCACTCTCTGGACTCACTGCACTGCATCCCCAGTGGTGCCAGTGCACTCTCTGGACTCACTGCACTGCATCCCCGGTGGTGCGAGTGCACTCTCTGGAGGCACTGCACTGCATCCCCAGTGGTGCCAGTGCACTCTCTGGACTCACTGCACTGCATCCCCAGTAGTGCCAGAGCACTCTCTGGATTCACTGCACTGCATCCCCAGTGGTGACAGTGCAATCTTTCGAGTCACTGCACTGCATCCCCAGTGGTGCCAGTGCACACTGTGGACTAACTGCACTGCATCCCCAGTGGTGCCAGGGCACTCTCTGGACTCACTGCTCTGCATCCCCAGTGGTGCAGGTGCAATCTCTGGACTCACTGCACTGCATCCCCAGTGGTGCCAGTGCACTCTCTGGACTCACTGCAGTGCATCCCCAGTGGTGCCAGTGCACTCTCTGGACTCACTGCACTGCATCCCCAAGGTGAGAGTGCACTCTCTGGACTCAACTGCACTACATCCCCAGTGGTGCCAGTGCACTCTCTGGACTCACTGCAGTGCATCCCCAGTGGTGCCAATGCACTCTCTGGACTCACTGCACTGCATCCCCGGTGGTGCCAGGGCACTCTCTGGACTCACTGCAGTGCATCCCCAGTGGTGCCAGGGTAGTCTCTGGACTCTCTACACTGCATCTCCAGTGGTGCTAGTGCAATCTCAGGACTCACTGCAGTGCAGCTCCAGTTGGTGCCAGTGCACTCTCTGGACTCACTGCACTGCATCCCCAGTGGTGTCAGTGCACTCTTTGGATTCACTGCAGTGTATCCCCAGTGGTTCCTGTGCACTCTCTGGACTTACTGCAGTGCAGTCACTGAGGTGCCAGTGCAGTCTCTGGACTCACTGCAGTGCATTCCAGTGGTGCCAGTGCACTCTCTGGACTCACTGCAGTGCAGCCCCTGAGGTGCCAGTGCAGTCTCTGCACTCACTGCAGGGCATCCCCAGTGGTGCCAGTGCACTCTCTGGACTCACTGCAGTGCATCCCCAGTGATGCCAGTGCACTCTCTGGACTCACTGCACTGCATCCGCAGTGGTGCCAGTGCACTCTCTCCACTCACTGCACTGCATCCCCAGTGGTGCCAGTCCGCTCTCTGGAGTACTGCACTGCATCCCCATTGGTGCCAGTGCACTCTCTGGACTCACTGCAGTGCATCCCCAGTGGTGCCAGGGCACTCTCTGGACTCACTGCACTGCATCCCCAGTGGTGCCAGTGCACTCTCTGGACTCACTGCACTGCATCCCCGGTGGTGCGAGTGCACTCTCTGGAGGCACTGCAGTGCATCCCCAGTGGTGCCAGTGCACTCTCTGGACTCACTGCACTGCATCCCCAGTAGTGCCAGAGCACTCTCTGGATTCACTGCACTGCATCCCCAGTGGTGACAGTGCAATCTTTCGAGTCACTGCACTGCATCCCCAGTGGTGCCAGTGCACACTGTGGACTAACTGCACTGCATCCCCAGTGGTGCCAGGGCACTCTCTGGACTCACTGCTCTGCATCCCCAGTGGTGCAGGTGCAATCTCTGGACTCACTGCACTGCATCCCCAGTGGTGCCAGTGCACTCTCTGGACTCACTGCAGTGCATCCCCAGTGGTGCCAGTGCACTCTCTGGACTCACTGCACTGCATCCCCAGTGGTGCCAGTGCACTCTCTGGACTCAACTGCACTACATCCCAGTGGTGCCAGTGCACTCTCTGGACTCACTGCAGTGCATCCCCAGTGGTGCCAATGCACTCTCTGGACTCACTGCACTGCATCCCCAGTGGTGCCAGTGCACTCTCTGGACTCACTGCAGTGCATCCCCAGTGGTGCCAGGGCACTCTCTGGACTCACTGCAGTGCATCCCCAGTGGTGCCAGGGTAGTCTCTGGACTCTCTACACTGCATCTCCAGTGGTGCTAGTGCAATCTCAGGACTCACTGCAGTGCAGCTCCAGTTGGTGCCAGTGCACTCTCTGGACTCACTGCACTGCATCCCCAGTGGTGTCAGTGCACTCTTTGGATTCACTGCAGTGTATCCCCAGTGGTTCCTGTGCACTCTCTGGACTTACTGCAGTGCAGTCACTGAGGTGCCAGTGCAGTCTCTGGACTCACTGCAGTGCATTCCAGTGGTGCCAGTGCACTCTCTGGACTCACTGCAGTGCAGCCCCTGAGGTGCCAGTGCAGTCTCTGGACTCACTGCAGTGCATCCCCAGTGGTGCCAGTGCACTCTCTGGACTCACTGCAGTGCATCCCCAGTGGTGCCAGTGCACTCTCTGGACTCACTGCACTGCATCCCCAGTGGTGCCAGTGCACTCTCTGGACTCACTGCACTGCATCCCCAGTGGTGCCAGTGCACTCTCTGGACTCACTGCACTGCATCCCCAGTGGTGCCAGTGCACTCTCTGGACTCACTGCAGTGCATCCCCAGTGGTGCCAGTGCACTCTCTGGACTCACTGCAGTGCATCCCCAGTGGTGCCAGTGCACTCTCTGGACTCACTGCACTGCATCCTCAGTGGTGCCAGTGCACTCTGTGGACTCACTGCACTGCATCCCCAGTGGTGCCAGTGCACTCTCTGGACTCACTGCAGTGCATCCCCAGTGGTGCCAGTGCACTCTCTGGACTCACTGCAGTGCATCCCCAGTGGTGCCAGTGCACTCTCTGGACTCACTGCAGTGCATCCCCAGTGGTGCCAGTGCACTCTCTGGAGTCACTGCAGTGCATCCCCAGTGGTGCCAGTGCACTCTCTGGACTCACTGCACTGCATCCCCAGTGGTGCCAGTGCACTCTCTGGACTCAACTGCACTATATCCCCAGTGGTGCCAGTGCACTCTCTGGACTCACTGCACTGCATCCCCAGTGGTGCCAGTGCACTCTCTGGACTCACTGCAGTGCATCCCCAGTGGTTCCTGTGCACTCTCTGGACATACTGCAGTGCAGCCCCTGAGGTGCCAGTGCAGTCTCTGGACTCACTGCAGTGCATCCCCAGTGGTGCCAGTGCACTCTCTGGAATCACAGCAGTGCAGCCACTGAGGTGCCAGTGCAGTCTCTGGACTCACTGCAGTGCATCCCCAGTGGTGCCAGTGCACTCTGTGGACTCACTGTACTGAATCCACAGTGGTGTCAGTGCACTCTCTGGACTCACTGCACTGCATCCCCAGTGGTGCCAGTGCAGTCTCTGGACTCACTGCAGTGCATCCCCAGTGGTGCCAGTGCACTCTCTGGACTCACTGCACTGCATCCCCAGTGGTGCCAGTGCACTCTTTGGATTCACTGCAGTGTATCCCCAGTGGTGCCTGTGCACTCTCTGGACCCACTGAACTGCATCCCCAGTGGTGCCAGTGCACTCTCTGGACTCACTGCAGTGCATCCCCACTGGTGCCAGTGCACTCTCTCGACTCACTGCACTAAAGCCCCAGTGGTGCCAGGGCACTCTCTGCACTCACTGCAGGGCATCCCCAGTGGTACCAGTGCACTCTCTGGACTCACTGCACTGCATCCCCAGTGGTGCCAGTGCACTCTCTGGACTCACTGCACTGCATCCCCAGTGGTGCCAGTGCACTCTCTGGAGTACTGCACTGCATCCCCAGTGGTGCCAGTGCACTCTCTGGACTCACTGCAGTGCATCCCCAGTGGTGCCAGTGCACTCTCTGGACTCACTGCACTGCATCCCCAGTGGTGCCAGTGCACTCTCTGGACTCACTGCACTGCATCCCCAGTGGTGCCAGTGCACTCTCTGGACTCACTGCACTGCATCCCCAGTGGTGCCAGTGCACTCTCTGGACTCACTGCACTGCATCCCCAGTGGTGCCAGTGCAATCTTTGGACTCACTGCACTGCATCCCCAGTGGTGCCAGTGCACTCTCTGGACTCACTGCACTGCATCCCCAGTGGTGCCAGTGCACTCTCTGGACTCACTGCTCTGCATCCCCAGTGGTGCCAGTGCACTCTCTGGACTCACTGCACTGCATCCCCAGTGGTGCCAGTGCACTCTCTGGACTCACTGCAGTGCATCCCCAGTGGTGCCAGTGCACTCTCTGGACTCACTGCACTGCATCCCCAGTGGTGCCAGTGCACTCTCTGGACTCACTGCACTGCATCCCCAGTGGTGCCAGTGCACTCTCTGGACTCACTGCACTGCATCCCCAGTAGTGCCAGAGCACTCTCTGGATTCACTGCACTGCATCCCCAGTGGTGACAGTGCAATCTTTCGAGTCACTGCACTGCATCCCCAGTGGTGCCAGTGCACACTGTGGACTAACTGCACTGCATCCCCAGTGGTGCCAGGTGCACTCTCTGGACTCACTGCACTGCATCCCCAGTGGTGCCAGTGCACTCTCTGGACTCAACTGCACTACATCCCCAGTGGTGCCAGTGCACTCTCTGGACTCACTGCAGTGCATCCCCAGTGGTGCCAATGCACTCTCTGGACTCACTGCACTGCATCCCCAGTGGTACCAGTGCACTCTCTGGACTCACTGCAGTGCATCCCCAGTGGTGCCAGGGCACTCTCTGGACTCACTGCAGTGCATCCCCAGTGGTGCCAGTGCAGTCTCTGGACTCACTACACTGCATCTCCAGTGGTGCTAGTGCAATCTCAGGACTCACTGCAGTGCAGCTCCAGTTGGTGCCAGTGCACTCTCTGGACTCACTGCACTGCATCCCCAGTGGTGTCAGTGCACTCTTTGGATTCACTGCAGTGTATCCCCAGTGGTTCCTGTGCACTCTCTGGACTTACTGCAGTGCAGTCACTGAGGTGCCAGTGCAGTCTCTGGACTCACTGCAGTGCATTCCAGTGGTGCCAGTGCACTCTCTGGACTCACTGCAGTGCAGCCCCTGAGGTGCCAGTGCAGTCTCTGCACTCACTGCAGGGCATCCCCAGTGGTGCCAGTGCACTCTCTGGACTCACTGCAGTGCATCCCCAGTGATGCCAGTGCACTCTCTGGACTCACTGCACTGCATCCGCAGTGGTGCCAGTGCACTCTCTCCACTCACTGCACTGCATCCCCAGTGGTGCCAGTCCGCTCTCTGGAGTACTGCACTGCATCCCCATTGGTGCCAGTGCACTCTCTGGACTCACTGCAGTGCATCCCCAGTGGTGCCAGGGCACTCTCTGGACTCACTGCACTGCATCCCCAGTGGTGCCAGTGCACTCTCTGGACTCACTGCACTGCATCCCCAGTGGTGCCAGTGCACTCTCTGGACTCACTGCACTGCATCCCCAGTGGTGCCAGTGCACTCTCTGGATTCACTGCACTGCATCCCCAGTGGTGCCAGTGCAATCTCTGGACTCACTGCACTGCATCCCCAGTGGTGCCAGTGCACTCTCTGGACTCACTGCACTGCATCCCCAGTGGTGCCAGTGCACTCTCTGGACTCACTGCACTGCATCCCCAGTGGTGCAGGTGCAATCTCTGGACTCACTGCACTGCATCCCCAGTGGTGCCAGTGCACTCTCTGGACTCACTGCAGTGCATCCCCAGTGGTGCCAGTGCACTCACTGGACTCACTGCACTGCATCCCCAGTGGTGCCAGTGCACTCTCTGGACTCAACTGCACTACATCCCCAGTGGTGCCAGTGCACTCTCTGGACTCACTGCAGTGCATCCCCAGTGGTGCCAGTGCACTCACTGGACTCACTGCACTGCATCCCCAGTGGTGCCAGTGCACTCTCTGGACTCAACTGCACTGCATCCCCAGTGGTGCCAGTGCACTCTCTGGACTCACTGCAGTGCATCCCCAGTGGTGCCAATGCACTCTCTGGACTCACTGCACTGCATCCCCAGTGGTACCACTGCACTCTCTGGACTCACTGCAGTGCATCCCCAGTGGTGCCAGGGCACTCTCTGGACTCACTGCAGTGCATCCCCAGTGGTGCCAGTGCAGTCTCTGGACTCACTGCACTGCATCCCCAGTGGTGCCAGTGCACTCTCTCCACTCACTGCACTGCATCCCCAATGGTGCCAGTCCGCTCTCTGGAGTACTGCACTGCACCCCATTGGTGCCAGTGCACTCTCTGGACTCACTGCAGTGCATCCCCAGTGGTGCCAGGGCACTCTCTGGACTCACTGCACTGCATCCCCAGTGGTGCCAGTGCACTCTCTGGACTCACTGCACTGCATCCCCAGTGGTGCCAGTGCACTCTCTGGACTCACTGCACTGCATCCCCAGTAGTGCCAGAGCACTCTCTGGATTCACTGCACTGCATCCCCAGTGGTGACAGCGCAATCTTTCGAGTCACTGCACTGCATCCCCAGTGGTGCCAGTGCACACTGTGGACTAACTGCACTGCATCCCCAGTGGTGCCAGGGCACTCTCTGGACTCACTGCTCTGCATCCCCAGGGGTGCAGGTGCAATCTCTGGACTCACTGCACTGCATCCCCAGTGGTGCCAGTGCACTCTCTGGACTCACTGCAGTGCATCCCTAGTGGTGCCAGTGCACTCTCTGGACTCACTGCACTGCATCCCCAAGGTGAGAGTGCACTCTCTGGACTCAACTGCACTACATCCCCAGTGGTGCCAGTGCACTCTCTGGACTCACTGCAGTGCATCCACAGTGGTGCCAATGCACTCTCTGGACTCACTGCACTGCATCCCCAGTGGTACCAGTGCACTCTCTGGACTCACTGCAGTGCATCCCCAGTGGTGCCAGGGCACTCTCTGGACTCACTGCAGTGCATCCCCAGTGGTGCCAGGGTAGTCTCTGGACTCTCTACACTGCATCTCCAGTGGTGCTAGTGCAATCTCAGGACTCACTGCAGTGCAGCTCCAGTTGGTGCCAGTGCACTCTCTGGACTCACTGCACTGCATCCCCAATGGTGTCAGTGCACTCTTTGGATTCACTGCAGTGTATCCCCAGTGGTTCCTGTGCACTCTCTGGACTTACTGCAGTGCAGTCACTGAGGTGCCAGTGCAGTCTCTGGACTCACTGCAGTGCATTCCAGTGGTGCCAGTGCACTCTCTGGACTCACTGCAGTGCAGCCCCTGAGGTGCCAGTGCAGTCTCTGCACTCACTGCAGGGCATCCCCAGTGGTGCCAGTGCACTCTCTGGACTCACTGCAGTGCATCCCCAGTGATGCCAGTGCACTCTCTGGACTCACTGCACTGCATCCGCAGTGGTGCCAGTGCACTCTCTCCACTCACTGCACTGCATCCCCAGTGGTGCCAGTCCGCTCTCTGGAGTACTGCACTGCATCCCCATTGGTGCCAGTGCACTCTCTGGACTCACTGCAGTGCATCACCAGTGGTGCCAGGGCACTCTCTGGACTCACTGCACTGCATCCCCAGTGGTGCCAGTGCACTCTCTGGACTCACTGCACTGCATCCCCAGTAGTGCCAGAGCACTCTCTGGATTCACTGCACTGCATCCCCAGTGGTGACAGTGCAATCTTTCGAGTCACTGCACTGCATCCCCAGTGGTGCCAGTGCACACTGTGGACTAACTGCACTGCATCCCCAATGGTGCCAGGGCACTCTCTGGACTCACTGCTCTGCATCCCCAGTGGTGCAGGTGCAATCTCTGGACTCACTGCACTGCATCCCCAGTGGTGCCAGTGCACTCTCTGGACTCACTGCAGTGCATCCCCAGTGGTGCCAGTGCACTCACTGGACTCACTGCACTGCATCCCCAGTGGTGCCAGTGCACTCTCTGGACTCAACTGCACTACATCCCCAGTGGTGCCAGTGCACTCTCTGGACTCACTGAAGTGCATCCCCAGTGGTGCCAGTGCACTCACTGGACTCACTGCACTGCATCCCCAGTGGTGCCAGTGCACTCTCTGGACTCAACTGCACTACATCCCCAGTGGTGCCAGTGCACTCTCTGGACTCACTGCAGTGCATCCCCAGTGGTGCCAATGCACTCTCTGGACTCACTGCACTGCATCCCCAGTGGTACCACTGCACTCTCTGGACTCACTGCAGTGCATCCCCAGTGGTGCCAGGGCACTCTCTGGACTCACTGCAGTGCATCCCCAGTGGTGCCAGGGTAGTCTCT
The DNA here is from genome assembly GCF_040182565.1 of Anser cygnoides. Lineage (NCBI taxonomy): Eukaryota > Metazoa > Chordata > Aves > Anseriformes > Anatidae > Anser > Anser cygnoides. Next base: position 83,863 of record NW_027103092.1, read on the forward strand.
GGACTCTCTACACTGCATCTCCAGTGGTGCTAGTGCAATCTCAGGACTCACTGCAGTGCAGCTCCAGTTGGTGCCAGTGCACTCTCTGGACTCACTGCACTGCATCCCCAGTGGTGTCAGTGCACTCTTTGGATTCACTGCAGTGTATCCCCAGTGGTTCCTGTGCACTCTCTGGACTTACTGCAGTGCAGTCACTGAGGTGCCAGTGCAGTCTCTGGACTCACTGCAGTGCATTCCAGTGGTGCCAGTGCACTCTCTGGACTAACTGCAGTGCAGCCCCTGAGGTGCCAGTGCAGTCTCTGGACTCACTGCAGTGCATCCCCAGTGGTGCCAGTGCACTCTCTGGACTCAATGCAGTGCATCCCCAGTGGTGCCAGTGCACTCTCTGGACTCACTGCACTGCATCCCCAGTGGTGCCAGTGCAGTCTCTGGACTCACTGCAGTGCATCCCCAGTGGTGCCACTGCACTCTCTGGACTCACTGCAGTGCATCCCCAATGGTGCCAGTGCACTCTCTGGAGTCACTGCAGTGCATCCCCAGTGGTGCCAGTGCACTCTCTGGACTCACTGCACTGCATCCCCAGTGGTGCCAGTGCACTCTCTGGACTCACTGCACTGCATCCCCAAGGTGCCAGTGCACTCTCTGGACTCAACTGCACTACATCCCCAGTGGTGCCAGTGCACTCTCTGGAGTCACTGCACTGCATCCCCAGTGGTGCCAGTGCACTCTCTGGACTCACTGCAGTGCATCCCCAGTGGTTCCTGTGCACTCTCTGGACATACTGCAGTGCAGCCCCTGAGGTGCCAGTGCAGTCTCTGGACTCACTGCAGTGCATCCCCAGTGGTGCCAGTGCACTCTCTGGAATCACAGCAGTGCAGCCCCTGAGGTGCCAGTGCAGTCTCTGGACTCACTGCAGTGCATCCCCAGTGGTGCCAGTGCACTCTGTGGACTCACTGTACTGAATCCACAGTGGTGTCAGTGCACTCTCTGGACTCACTGCACTGCATCCCCAGTGGTGCCAGTGCAGTCTCTGGACTCAACTGCACTACATCCCCAGTGGTGCCAGTGCACTCTCTGGAGTCACTGCACTGCATCCCCAGTGGTGCCAGTGCACTCTCTGGACTCACTGCAGTGCATCCCCAGTGGTTCCTGTGCACTCTCTGACATACTGCAGTGCAGCCCCTGAGGTGCCAGTGCAGTCTCTGGACTCACTGCAGTGCATCCCCAGTGGTGCCAGTGCACTCTCTGGAATCACAGCAGTGCAGCCCCTGAGGTGCCAGTGCAGTCTCTGGACTCACTGCAGTGCATCCCCAGTGGTGCCAGTGCACTCTGTGGACTCACTGTACTGAATCCACAGTGGTGTCAGTGCACTCTCTGGACTCACTGCACTGCATCCCCAGTGGTGCCAGTGCAGTCTCTGGACTCACTGCAGTGCATCCCCAGTGGTGCCAGTGCACTCTCTGGACTCACTGCACTGCATCCCCAGTGGTGCCAGTGCACTCTTTGGATTCACTGCAGTGTATACCCAGTGGTGCCTGTGCACTCTCTGGACCCACTGAACTGCATCCCCAGTGGTGCCAGTGCACTCTCTGGACTCACTGCAGTGCATCCCCACTGGTGCCAGTGCACTCTCTCGACTCACTGCACTAAAGCCCCAGTGGTGCCAGGGCACTCTCTGCACTCACTGCAGGGCATCCCCAGTGGTACCAGTGCACTCTCTGGACTCACTGCAGTGCATCCCCAGTGATGCCAGTGCACTCTCTGGACTCACTGCACTGCATCCGCAGTGGTGCCAGTGCACTCTCTCCACTCACTGCACTGCATCCCCAGTGGTGCCAGTCCGCTCTCTGGAGTACTGCACTGCATCCCCATTGGTGCCAGTGCACTCTCTGGACTCACTGCAGTGCATCCCCAGTGGTGCCAGGGCACTCTCTGGAGGCACTGCACTGCATCCCCAGTGGTGCCAGTGCACTCTCTGGACTCACTGCACTGCATCCCCAGTAGTGCCAGAGCACTCTCTGGATTCACTGCACTGCATCCCCAGTGGTGACAGCGCAATCTTTCGAGTCACTGCACTGCATCCCCAGTGGTGCCAGTGCACACTGTGGACTAACTGCACTGCATCCCCAGTGGTGCCAGGGCACTCTCTGGACTCACTGCTCTGCAGCCCCAGTGGTGCAGGTGCAATCTCTGGACTCACTGCACTGCATCCCCAGTGGTGCCAGTGCACTCTCTGGACTCACTGCAGTGCATCCCCAGTGGTGCCAGTGCACTCTCTGGACTCACTGCACTGCATCCCCAAGGTGAGAGTGCACTCTCTGGACTCAACTGCACTACATCCCCAGTGGTGCCAGTGCACTCTCTGGACTCACTGCAGTGCATCCACAGTGGTGCCAATGCACTCTCTGGACTCACTGCACTGCATCCCCAGTGGTACCAGTGCACTCTCTGGACTCACTGCAGTGCATCCCCAGTGGTGCCAGGGCACTCTCTGGACTCACTGCAGTGCATCCCCAGTGGTGCCAGGGTAGTCTCTGGACTCTCTACACTGCATCTCCAGTGGTGCTAGTGCAATCTCAGGACTCACTGCAGTGAAGCTCCAGTTGGTGCCAGTGCACTCTCTGGACTCACTGCACTGCATCCCCAGTGGTGTCAGTGCACTGTTTGGATTCACTGCAGTGTATCCCCAGTGGTTCCTGTGCACTCTCTGGACTTACTGCAGTGCAGTCACTGAGGTGCCAGTGCAGTCTCTGGACTCACTGCAGTGCATTCCAGTGGTGCCAGTGCACTCTCTGGACTCACTGCAGTGCAGCCCCTGAGGTGCCAGTGCAGTCTCTGGACTCACTGCAGTGCATCCCCAGTGGTGCCAGTGCACTCTCTGGACTTACTGCAGTGCAGCCCCTGAGGTGCCAGTCCGCTCTCTGGAGTCACTGCAGTGCATCCCCATTGGTGCCAGTGCACTCTCTGGACTCACTGCAGTGCATTCCAGTGGTGCCAGTGCACTCTCTGGACTCACTGCAGTGCAGCCCCTGAGGTGCCAGTGCAGTCTCTGCACTCACTGCAGGGCATCCCCTGTGGTGCCAGTGCACTCTCTGGACTCACTGCACTGCATCCCCAGTGGTGCCAGTGCACTCTCTGGACTCACTGCACTGCATCCCCAGTGGTGCCAGTCCGCTCTCTGGAGTACTGCACTGCATCCCCATTGGTGCCAGTGCACTCTCTGGACTCACTGCAGTGCATCCCCAGTGGTGCCAGGGCACTCTCTGGACTCACTGCACTGCATCCCCAGTGGTGCCAGTGCACTCTCTGGACTCACTGCACTGCATCCCCGGTGGTGCGAGTGCACTCTCTGGATTCACTGCACTGCATCCCCAGTGGTGACAGTGCAATCTTTCGTGTCACTGCACTGCATCCCCAGTGGTGCCAGGGCACTCTCTGGACTCACTGCTGTGCATCCCCAGTGGTGCAGGTGCAATCTCTGGACTCACTGCACTGCATCCCCAGTGGTGCCAGTGCATTCTCTGGACTCACTGCAGTGCATCCCCAGTGGTGCCAGTGCACTCACTGGACTCACTGCACTGCATCCCCAGTGGTGCCAGTGCACTCTCTGGACTCACTGCAGTGCATCCCCAGTGGTGCCAATGCACTCTCTGGACTCACTGCACTGCATCCCCAGTGGTACCAGTGCACTCTCTGGACTCACTGCACTGCATCCCCAGTGGTGCCAGGGCACTCTCTGGACTCACTGCAGTGCATCCCCAGTGGTGCCAGGGTAGTCTCTGGACTCTCTACACTGCATCTCCAGTGGTGCTAGTGCAATCTCAGGACTCACTGCAGTGCAGCTCCAGTTGGTGCCAGTGCACTCTCTGGACTCACTGCACTGCATCCCCAGTGGTGTCAGTGCAGTCTCTGGACTCACTGCAGTGCATTCCAGTGGTGCCAGTGCACTCTCTGGACTCACTGCAGTGCAGCCCCTGAGGTGCCAGTGCAGTCTCTGGACTCACTGCAGTGCATCCCCAGTGGTGCCAGTGCACTCTCTGGACTCAATGCAGTGCATCCCCAGTGGTGCCAGTGCACTCTGTGGACTCACTGCACTGCATCCCCAGTGGTGCCAGTGCAATCTCTGCACTCACTGCACTGCATTCCCAGCGGTGCCAGTGCACTATCTGGACTCACCGAGGTGCATCCCCAGTGGTGCCAGTGCACTCTCTGGACTCACTGCAGTGCATCCCCAGTGGTGCCAGTGCAGTCTCTGGACTCACTGCACTGCATCCCCAGTGGTGCCACTGCACTCTCTGGACTCACTGCAGTGCATCCCCAATGGTGCCAGTGCATTCTCTGGAGTCACTGCAGTGCATCCCCAGTGGTGCCAGTGCACTCTCTGGACTCACTGCACTGCATCCCCAGTGGTGCCAGTGCACTCTGTGGACTCACTGCACTGCATCCCCAGCGGTGCCAGTGCACTCTCTGGACTCACTGCAGTGCATCCCCATTGGTGCCAGTGCACTCTCTGGACTCACTGCAGTGCATCCCCAGTGGTGCCAGTGCACTCTCTGGAGTCACTGCAGTGCATCCCCAGTGGTGCCAGTGCACTCTCTGGACTCACTGCAGTGCATCACCAGTGGTGCCAGTGCACTCTCTGGACTCACTGCACTGCATCCCCAAGGTGCCAGTGCACTCTCTGGACTCAACTGCACTACATCCCCAGTGGTGCCAGTGCACTCTCTGGACTCACTGCAGTGCATCCCCAGTGGTGCCAATGCACTCTCTGGACTCACTGCACTGCATGCCCAGTGGTACCAGTGCACTCTCAGGACTCACTGCACTGCAACCTCAGTGGTGCCATTGCACTCTCTGGACTCACTGCACTGCATCCCCAGTGGTGCCAGTGAAGTCTCTGTACTCACTGCAGTGCATCCCCAGTGGTGCCCGTGCTGTCTCTGGAGGCACTGCAGTGCATCCGCAGTGGTGCCAGTGCACTCTGTGGACTCACTGTACTGTATCCCCAGTGGTGCCAGTGCACTCTCTGGACTCACTGCAGTGCATCCCCAGTGGTGCCAGTGCACTCTCTGGAGTCACTGCAGTGCATCCCCAGTGGTGCCAGTGCACTCTGTGGACTCACTGCACTGCATCCCCAGTAGTGCCAGAGCACTCTCTGGATTCACTGCACTGCATCCCCAGTGGTGACAGCGCAATCTTTCGAGTCACTGCACTGCACCCCCAGTGGTGCCAGTGCACACTGTGGACTAACTGCACTGCATCCCCAGTGGTGCCAGGGCACTCTCTGGACTCACTGCTCTGCAGCCCCAGTGGTGCAGGTGCAATCTCTGGACTCACTGCACTGCATCCCCAGTGGTGCCAGTGCACTCTCTGGACTCACTGCAGTGCATCCCCAGTGGTGCCAGTGCACTCTCTGGACTCACTGCACTGCATCCCCAAGGTGAGAGTGCACTCTCTGGACTCAACTGCACTACATCCCCAGTGGTGCCAGTGCACTCTCTTAACTCACTGCAGTGCATCCACAGTGGTGCCAATGCACTCTCTGGACTCACTGCACTGCATCCCCAGTGGTACCAGTGCACTCTCTGGACTCACTGCAGTGCATCCCCAGTGGTGCCAGGGCACTCTCTGGACTCACTGCAGTGCATCCCCAGTGGTGCCAGGGTAGTCTCTGGACTCTCTACACTGCATCTCCAGTGGTGCTAGTGCAATCTCAGGACTCACTGCAGTGAAGCTCCAGTTGGTGCCAGTGCACTCTCTGGACTCACTGCACTGCATCCCCAGTGGTGTCAGTGCACTCTTTGGATTCACTGCAGTGTATCCCCAGTGGTTCCTGTGCACTCTCTGGACTTACTGCAGTGCAGTCACTGAGGTGCCAGTGCAGTCTCTGGACTCACTGCAGTGCATTCCATTGGTGCCAGTGCACTCTCTGGACTCACTGCAGTGCAGCCCCTGAGGTGCCAGTGCAGTCTCTGGACTCACTGCAGTGCATCCCCAGTGGTGCCAGTGCACTCTCTGGACTTACTGCAGTGCAGCCCCTGAGGTGCCAGTGCTCTCTGGAGTACTGCACTGCATCCCCATTGGTGCCAGTGCACTCTCTGGACTCACTGCAGTGCATTCCAGTGGTGCCAGTGCACTCTCTGGACTCACTGCAGTGCAGCCCCTGAGGTGCCAGTGCAGTCTCTGCACTCACTGCAGGGCATCCCCTGTGGTGCCAGTGCACTCTCTGGACTCACTGCAGTGCATCCCCAGTGATGCCAGTGCACTCTCTGGACTCACTGCACTGCATCCGCAGTGGTGCCAGTGCACTCTCTCCACTCACTGCACTGCATCCCCAGTGGTGCCAGTGCGCTCTCTGGAGTACTGCACTGCATCCCCATTGGTGCCAGTGCACTCTCTGGACTCACTGCAGTGCATCCCCAGTGGTGCCAGGGCACTCTCTGGACTCACTGCACTGCATCCCCAGTGGTGCCAGTGCACTCTCTGGACTCACTGCACTGCATCCCCGGTGGTGCGAGTGCACTCTCTGGATTCACTGCACTGCATCCCCAGTGGTGACAGTGCAATCTTTCGTGTCACTGCACTGCATCCCCAGTGGTGCCAGGGCACTCTCTGGACTCACTGCAGTGCATCCCCAGTGGTGCAGGTGCAATCTCTGGACTCACTGCACTGCATCCCCAGTGGTGCCAGTGCATTCTCTGGACTCACTGCAGTGCATCCCCAGTGGTGCCAGTGCACTCTCTGGACTCACTGCAGTGCATCCCCAGTGGTGCCAATGCACTCTCTGGACTCACTGCACTGCATCCCCAGTGGTACCAGTGCACTCTCTGGACTCACTGCACTGCATCCCCAGTGGTGCCAGGGCACTCTCTGGACTCACTGCAGTGCATCCCCAGTGGTGCCAGGGTAGTCTCTGGACTCTCTACACTGCATCTCCAGTGGTGCTAGTGCAATCTCAGGACTCACTGCAGTGCAGCTCCAGTTGGTGCCAGTGCACTCTCTGGACTCACTGCACTGCATCCCCAGTGGTGTCAGTGCAGTCTCTGGACTCACTGCAGTGCATTCCAGTGGTGCCAGTGCACTCTCTGGACTCACTGCAGTGCAGCCCCTGAGGTGCCAGTGCAGTCTCTGGACTCACTGCAGTGCATCCCCAGTGGTGCCAGTGCACTCTCTGGACTCAATGCAGTGCATCCCCAGTGGTGCCAGTGCACTCTGTGGACTCACTGCACTGCATCCCCAGTGGTGCCAGTGCAATCTCTGCACTCACTGCACTGCATTCCCAGCGGTGCCAGTGCACTATCTGGACTCACCGAGGTGCATCCCCAGTGGTGCCAGTGCACTCTCTGGACTCACTGCAGTGCATCCCCAGTGGTGCCAGTGCAGTCTCTGGACTCACTGCACTGCATCCCCAGTGGTGCCACTGCACTCTCTGGACTCACTGCAGTGCATCCCCAATGGTGCCAGTGCATTCTCTGGAGTCACTGCAGTGCATCCCCAGTGGTGCCAGTGCACTCTCTGGACTCACTGCACTGCATCCCCAGTGGTGCCAGTGCACTCTGTGGACTCACTGCACTGCATCCCCAGCGGTGCCAGTGCACTCTCTGGACTCACTGCAGTGCATCCCCATTGGTGCCAGTGCACTCTCTGGACTCACTGCAGTGCATCCCCAGTGGTGCCAGTGCACTCTCTGGAGTCACTGCAGTGCATCCCCAGTGGTGCCAGTGCACTCTCTGGACTCACTGCAGTGCATCACCAGTGGTGCCAGTGCACTCTCTGGACTCACTGCACTGCATCCCCAAGGTGCCAGTGCACTCTCTGGACTCAACTGCACTACATCCCCAGTGGTGCCAGTGCACTCTCTGGACTCACTGCAGTGCATCCCCAGTGGTGCCAATGCACTCTCTGGACTCACTGCACTGCATGCCCAGTGGTACCAGTGCACTCTCAGGACTCACTGCACTGCAACCTCAGTGGTGCCATTGCACTCTCTGGACTCACTGCACTGCATCCCCAGTGGTGCCAGTGAAGTCTCTGTACTCACTGCAGTGCATCCCCAGTGGTGCCCGTGCTGTTTCTGGAGGCACTGCAGTGCATCCGCAGTGGTGCCAGTGCACTCTGTGGACTCACTGTACTGTATCCCCAGTGGTGCCAGTGCACTCTCTGGACTCACTGCAGTGCATCCCCAGTGGTGCCAGTGCACTCTCTGGAGTCACTGCAGTGCATCCCCAGTGGTGCCAGTGCACTCTGTGGACTCACTGCACTGCATCCCCAGTAGTGCCAGAGCACTCTCTGGATTCACTGCACTGCATCCCCAGTGGTGACAGCGCAATCTTTCGAGTCACTGCACTGCACCCCCAGTGGTGCCAGTGCACACTGTGGACTAACTGCACTGCATCCCCAGTGGTGCCAGGGCACTCTCTGGACTCACTGCTCTGCAGCCCCAGTGGTGCAGGTGCAATCTCTGGACTCACTGCACTGCATCCCCAGTGGTGCCAGTGCACTCTCTGGACTCACTGCAGTGCATCCCCAGTGGTGCCAGTGCACTCTCTGGACTCACTGCACTGCATCCCCAAGGTGAGAGTGCACTCTCTGGACTCAACTGCACTACATCCCCAGTGGTGCCAGTGCACTCTCTTAACTCACTGCAGTGCATCCACAGTGGTGCCAATGCACTCTCTGGACTCACTGCACTGCATCCCCAGTGGTACCAGTGCACTCTCTGGACTCACTGCAGTGCATCCCCAGTGGTGCCAGGGCACTCTCTGGACTCACTGCAGTGCATCCCCAGTGGTGCCAGGGTAGTCTCTGGACTCTCTACACTGCATCTCCAGTGGTGCTAGTGCAATCTCAGGACTCACTGCAGTGAAGCTCCAGTTGGTGCCAGTGCACTCTCTGGACTCACTGCACTGCATCCCCAGTGGTGTCAGTGCACTGTTTGGATTCACTGCAGTGTATCCCCAGTGGTTCCTGTGCACTCTCTGGACTTACTGCAGTGCAGTCACTGAGGTGCCAGTGCAGTCTCTGGACTCACTGCAGTGCATTCCATTGGTGCCAGTGCACTCTCTGGACTCACTGCAGTGCAGCCCCTGAGGTGCCAGTGCAGTCTCTGGACTCACTGCAGTGCATCCCCAGTGGTGCCAGTGCACTCTCTGGACTTACTGCAGTGCAGCCCCTGAGGTGCCAGTCCGCTCTCTGGAGTACTGCACTGCATCCCCATTGGTGCCAGTGCACTCTCTGGACTCACTGCAGTGCATTCCAGTGGTGCCAGTGCACTCTCTGGACTCACTGCAGTGCAGCCCCTGAGGTGCCAGTGCAGTCTCTGCACTCACTGCAGGGCATCCCCTGTGGTGCAAGTGCACTCTCTGGACTCACTGCAGTGCATCCCCAGTGATGCCAGTGCACTCTCTGGACTCACTGCACTGCATCCGCAGTGGTGCCAGTGCACTCTCTCCACTCACTGCACTGCATCCCCAGTGGTGCCAGTCCGCTCTCTGGAGTACTGCACTGCATCCCCATTGGTGCCAGTGCACTCTCTGGACTCACTGCAGTGCATCCCCAGTGGTGCCAGGGCACTCTCTGGACTCACTGCACTGCATCCCCAGTGGTGCCAGTGCACTCTCTGGACTCACTGCACTGCATCCCCGGTGGTGCGAGTGCACTCTCTGGATTCACTGCACTGCATCCCCAGTGGTGACAGTGCAATCTTTCGTGTCACTGCACTGCATCCCCAGTGGTGCCAGGGCACTCTCTGGACTCACTGCAGTGCATCCCCAGTGGTGCAGGTGCAATCTCTGGACTCACTGCACTGCATCCCCAGTGGTGCCAGTGCATTCTCTGGACTCACTGCAGTGCATCCCCAGTGGTGCCAGTGCACTCTCTGGACTCACTGCAGTGCATCCCCAGTGGTGCCAATGCACTCTCTGGACTCACTGCACTGCATCCCCAGTGGTACCAGTGCACTCTCTGGACTCACTGCAGTGCATCCCCAGTGGTGCCAGGGCACTCTCTGGACTCACTGCAGTGCATCCCCAGTGGTGCCAGGGTAGTCTCTGGACTCTCTACACTGCATCTCCAGTGGTGCTAGTGCAATCTCAGGACTCACTGCAGTGCAGCTCCAGTTGGTGCCAGTGCACTCTCTGGACTCACTGCACTGCATCCCCAGTGGTGTCAGTGCAGTCTCTGGACTCACTGCAGTGCATTCCAGTGGTGCCAGTGCACTCTCTGGACTCACTGCAGTGCAGCCCCTGAGGTGCCAGTGCAGTCTCTGGACTCACTGCAGTGCATCCCCAGTGGTGCCAGTGCACTCTGTGGACTCACTGCACTGCATCCCCAGTGGTGCCAGTGCAATCTCTGCACTCACTGCACTGCATTCCCAGCGGTGCCAGTGCACTCTCTGGACTCACCGAGGTGCATCCCCAGTGGTGCCAGTGCACTCTCTGGACTCACTGCAGTGCATCCCCGGTGGTGCCAGTGCACTCTCTGGACTCACTGCACTGCATCCCCAGTGGTGCCACTGCACTCTCTGGACTCACTGCAGTGCATCCCCAATGGTGCCAGTGCACTCTCTGGAGTCACTGCAGTGCATCCCCAGTGGTGCCAGTGCACTCTCTGGACTCACTGCACTGCATCCCCAGTGGTGCCAGTGCACTCTGTGGACTCACTGCACTGCATCCCCAGCGGTGCCAGTGCACTCTCTGGACTCACTGCACTGCATCCCCATTGGTGCCAGTGCACTCTCTGGACTCACTGCAGTGCATCCCCAGTGGTGCCAGTGCACTCTCTGGAGTCACTGCACTGCATCCCCAGTGGTGCCAGTGCACTCTCTGGACTCACTGCAGTGCATCACCAGTGGTGCCAGTGCACTCTCTGGACTCACTGCACTGCATCCCCAAGGTGCCAGTGCACTCTCTGGACTCAACTGCACTACATCCCCAGTGGTGCCAGTGCACTCTCTGGACTCACTGCAGTGCATCCCCAGTGGTGCCAATGCACTCTCTGGACTCACTGCACTGCATGCCCAGTGGTACCAGTGCACTCTCAGGACTCACTGCACTGCAACCTCAGTGGTGCCATTGCACTCTCTGGACTCACTGCACTGCATCCCCAGTGGTGCCAGTGAAGTCTCTGGACTCACTGCAGTGCATCCCCAGTGGTGCCCGTGCAGTCTCTGGAGGCACTGCAGTGCATCCGCAGTGGTGCCTGTGCACTCTGTGGACTCACTGTACTGTATCCCCAGTGGTGCCAGTGCACTCTCTGGACTCACTGCAGTGCATCGCCACTGGTGCCAGGGCACTTTCTGCACTCACTGCAGTGCATCCCCAGTGTTACCAGTGCACTCTCTGGACTCACTACACTACGTCCCCAGTTGTTCCAGGGTCGTCTCTGGACTCTCTACACTGCATCCCCAGTGGTGCTAGTGCAATCTCAGGACTCACTGCAGTGCAGCTCTAGTTGGTGCCAGTGCAATCTCTGGACTCACTGCAGTGTATCCCCAGTGGTGCCAGTGCACTCTTTGGATTCACTGCAGTGTATCCCCAGTGGTGCCTGTGCACTCTCTGGACCCACTGAACTGCATCCCCAGTGGTGCCAGTGCACTCTCTGGACTCACTGCAGTGCATCCCCACTGGTGCCAGTGCACTCTCTGGACTCACTGCACTGCATCCCCAGTGGTGCCAGTGCACTCTGTGGACTCACTGCACTGCTCCAGCCGCGGCAGCCGCTCCAGCCGCTTAGCCGCGGCATCTGCTCCAGGCGCGGCAGCCGCCCCAGCCGCGTCATCCGCTCCAGCCGCGGTAGCCCCTCCACACTCGGCAGACGCTCCAGCCGCGGCAGCCGCGGCAGCCGCTCCAACCGCGGCAGCCGCACCAGCCGCTCCAACCGCTCCACTCGGTAGCGGCTGCCGCGGCTGCCGCGGCTGGAGCGGCTGCCGCGGCTGGAGCGGCTGGAGCGTCTGCCGCGGTAGGAGCGGCTGCCGCGGCTGGAGCGGCTGGAGCGGCTGCCGCGGCTGAGAGGCTTCCGCGGTTGGAGCGTCTAGAGAGGCTGCCGCGGCTGGAGGGGCTACCGCGGATGGAGCAGCTGACGCGGCTGGAGCGGATTCCGAGGCTGGAGCGGATGTCGCGGCACGTGCGGCTGGAGCGGCTGCCGCGGCTGGAGCAGTGCAGTGAGTTCAGAGAGTGCACTGGCAAAACCAGTGGTGCCAGGGCACTCTTTGTACTCACTGCACTGCATCCCCAGTGGTGCCAGTGCACTCTCTGGACTCACTGCACTGCATCCCCAGTGGTGCCAGTGCACTCTCTGGAGTACTGCACTGCATCCGCAGTGGTGTCAGTGCACTCTCTCCACTCACTGCACTGCATCCCCAGTGGTGCCAGTCCGCTCTCTGGAGTACTGCACTGCATCCCCAGTGGTGCCAGGGTAGTCTCTGGACTCTCTACACTGCATCTCCAGTGGTGCTAGTGCAATCTCAAGACGCACTGCAGTGCAGCTCCAGTTTGTGCCAGTGCACTCTCTGGACTCACCGCAGTGCATCCCCAGTGGTACCAGTGCGCACTCTGGACTCACTGCAGTGCAGCCCCTGAGGTGCCAGTGCAGTCTCTGGACTCACTGCAGTGCATCCCCAGTGGTGCCAGTGCACTCTCTAGAGTCACTGCACTGCATCCCCAGTGGTGCCAGTGCACTCTCTGGACTCACTGCACTGCATCCCCAGTGGTGCCAGTGCACTCTCTGGACTCACTGCACTCCATCCCCAGTGGTGCCAGTGCACTCTCTGGAGTACTGCACTGCATCCCCAGTGGTGCCAGGGTAGTCTCTGGACTCTCTACACTGCATCTCCAGTGGTGCTAGTGCAATCTCAAGACGCACTGCAGTGCAGCTCCAGTTCGTGCCAGTGCACTCTCTGGACTCACTGCAGTGCATCCCCAGTGGTACCAGTGCGCACTCTGGACTCACTGCACTGCATCCCCAGTGGTGCCAGTGCGCTCTCTGGACTCACTGCACTGCATCCCCATTGGTGCCAGTGCAATCTCTGGACTCACTGCAGTGTATCCCCAGTGGTTCCTGTGCACTCTCTGGACTTACTGCAGTGCAGTCACTTAGGTGCCAGTGCAGTCTCTGCACTCACTGCAATGCATCCCCAGTGGTGCCAGTGCACTCTCTGGACTCACTGCAGTGCAGCCCCTGAGGTGCCAGTGCAGTCTCTGGACTCACTGCACTGCATCCCCAGTGGTGCCAGTGCACTCTCTGGACTCAATGCAGTGCATCCCCAGTGGTGCCAGTGCACTCTCTGGACTCACTGCACTGCATGCCCAGTGGTGCCAGTGCACTCTCTGCACTCACTGCACTGCATCCCCAGTGGTGCCAGTGCACTCTCTGGGCTCAACTGCACTACATCCCCAGTGGTACCAGTGCACTCTCAGGACTCACTGCACTGCAACCTCAGTGGTGGCAGTGCACTCTCTGGACTCACTGCACTGCATCCCCAGTGGAGCCAGTGCAATCTCAGGACTCACTGCAGTGCATCCCCAGTGCTGCCAGTGCACTCTCTGGAGGCACTGCAGTGCATCCCCAGTGGTGTCAGTGCACTCTCTGGACTCACTACACTGCATCCCCTGTGGTGCCAGTGCACTCTTTCGAGTCACTGCACTGCATCCCCAGTGGTGCCAGTGCACTCTCTGGAGTACTGCACTGCATCCGCAATGGTGCCAGTGCACTCTTTCGAGTCACTGCACTGCATCTGCCTTGGTGCCAGTGCACTCTCTGGACTCACTGCACTGCATCCCCAGTGGTGCCAGTGCACTCTCTGGACTCACTGCACTGCATCCCCAGTGGTGCCACTCCGCTCTCTGGAGTACTGCACTGCATCCCCTTTGGTGCCAGTGCACTCTCTGCACTCACTGCACTGCATCCCCAGCGGGGCCAGTGCACTCTCTGGACTCACTGCAGTGCAACCCTAGCGGTGCCAGTGTACACTCTGGACTCACTGCAGTGCATCCCCAGTGGTGCCAGTGTACTCTCTGGACTCACTGCACTGCATCCCCAGTGGTGCCAGTGCACTCTTTCGAGTCACTGCAGTGCATCCCCAGCGGTGCCAGTGCACTCTCTGGACTCACCGAAGTGCATCCCCAGTGGTGCCAGTGCACTCTCTGGAGTCACTGCACTGCATCCCCAAGATGCCAGTCCGCTCTCTGGAGTACTGCACTGTATCCCCAGTGGTGCCAGTGCACTCTCTGGACTCACTGCACTGCATCCGCAATGGTGCCAGTGCACTCTTTCGAGTCACTGCACTGCATCCCCAGTAGTGCCAGTGCACTCTCTGGACTCACTGCAGTGCATCCCCAGTGGTGCCAGGGCACTCTCTGGACTCACTGCAGTGCATCCCCACTGATGCCAGGGCACTCTCTGCACTCACTGCAGTGCATCCCCAGTAGTTACCTTTGCACTCTCGGGACTCACTTCACTGCATCTTCAGTGCTGCCAGTGCAGTCTCTGGACTCACTGCACTGCATCCCCAGTGGTGCCAGTGCACTCTCTGGACTCACCGAGGTGCATCCCCAGTGGTGCCAGTGCACTCTCTGGACTCACTGCACTGCATCTCCAGGGGTGCCAGTGCAGTCTCTGGACTCACTGCACTGCATCCCCAGTGGTGCCAGTGCAATCTCTGGACTCACTGCAGTGCATCCCCAGTGGTGCCAGTGCACTCTCTGGACTCACTGCACTGCATCCCCAAGGTGAGAGTGCACTCTCTGGACTCAACTACACTACATCCCCAGTGGTGCCAGTGCACTCTCTGGACTCACTGCACTGCATCCCCAGTTGTACCAGTGTACTCTCTGGACTCACTGCACTGCATCCCCAGTGGTGCCAGTGCACTCTCTGGACTCACTGCACTGCATCCCCAGTGGTGCCAGTGCAGTCTCTGGACTCACTGCAGTGCATCCCCATTGGTGCCAGTGCACTCACTGTACTGCATCCGCAGTGGTGCCAGTGCACTCACTGTACTGCATCCCCAGTGGTGCCAGTGAACTCTCTGGACTCACTGCACTGCATCCCCAGTGGTGCCAGTGCACTCTCTGGACTCACTGCACTGCATTCCCAGTGGTGCCAGTGCACTCTCTGGACTCACTGCACTGCATCCGCAATGGTGCCAGTGCACTCTTTCGAGTCACTGCACTGCATCCCCAGTGGTGCCAGTGCACTCTCTGCACTAACTGCACTGCATCCCCAGTGGTGCCAGTGCACTCTCTGGACTCACTGCAGTGCAACCCCAGTGGTGACAGTGCACTCTCTGCACTCACTGCACTGCATCCCCAATGGTGCCAGTGCACTCTCTGCACTCACTGCAGGGCATCCCCAGTGGTGCCAGTGCACTCTCTGGACTCTCTACATGCATCCCCAGTGGTGCTAGTGCAATCTCAGGACTCACTGCAGTGCAGCTCCATTTGGTGCCAGTGCACTCTCTGCACTCACTGCACTGCATCCCCAGTGGTGCCAGTGCACTCTCTGGACTCTCTACATGCATCCCCAGTGGTGCTAGTGCAATCTCAGGACTCACTGCAGTGCAGCTCCAGTTGGTGCCAGTGCACTCTTTGGATTCACTGCAGTGTATCCCCAGTTGTGCCTGTGCACTCTCTGGACTCACTGCAGTGCATCCCCACTGGTGCCAGGGCACTCTCTCGACTCACTGCACTAAAGCCCCAGTGGTGCCAGGGCACTCTCTGCACTCACTGCAGGGCATCCCCAGTGGTACCAGTGCACTCTCTGGACTCACTGCAGTGCATCCCCAGTGGTGCCAGTGCACTCGCTGGACTCACTGCACTGCTCCAGCCTCGGCAACCGCTCCAGCCGCTCCAGCCGCGGCAGCCGCGGCAGCCGCTCCAACCGCGGCAGCCTCTCCAGCCGCTCCAGCCGCTCCACTCGGTAGCGGCTGGGGCGGCTGCCGCGGCTGCCGCGGCTGGAGCGGCTGCCGCGGCTGGACCGGCTGCCGCGGCTGGAGCGGCTGGAGCGGCTCCCACGGTAGTAGCGGCTGCCGCGGCTGGAGCGGCTGGAGCGGCTGGAGAGGCTGCCGCGGTTGGAGCGTCTAGAGAGGCTGCCGCGGCTGGAGGGGCTACCGCGGATGGAGCAGCTGACGCGCCTGGAGCGGATGCCGAGGCTGGAGCGGATGCCGCGGCTGGTGCGGCTGGAGCGGCTGTGCGGCTGGAGCAGTGCAGTGAGTCCAGAGAGTGCACTGGCACCACTGGGGATGCAGTGCAGTGAGTCCAGAGAGTGCCCTGGAACCACTGGGGATGCACTGCAGTGAGTCCAGAGAGTGCACTGGCACCACTGGGGATGCACTGCAGTGAGTCCAGAGAGTGCACTGGCACCATTGTGGATATAATGCAGTGAGTCCAGAGAGTGCACTGGCACCATTGTGGATATAATGCAGTGAGTCCAGAGAGTGCACTGGCACCAGTGGGGATGCACTGC
The DNA here is from genome assembly GCF_040182565.1 of Anser cygnoides. Lineage (NCBI taxonomy): Eukaryota > Metazoa > Chordata > Aves > Anseriformes > Anatidae > Anser > Anser cygnoides. Next base: position 100,324 of record NW_027103092.1, read on the forward strand.
AACTGGGGAATCTAGAGAGTGCACTGGCACCACTGGGGATGCACTGCATTGAGTCCAGAGAGTGCACTGGCACCAATGGGTATGCTGTACAGTGAGTCCACAGAGTGCACTGGCACCACTGGGGATGCACTGCAGTGAGTGCAGAGAGTACACTGGCACCAGTGGGGATGCAGTGCAGTTAGTCCAGAGAGTGCACTGGCACCACTGGGGATGCACTGCAGTGACTCTAGAGAGTACAATGGCACCACTGGGGATGCACTGCAGTGAGTCCAGAGAGTGCACTGGCACCACTGGGGTATGCAGTACAGTGAGTCCACAGAGTGCACTGGCACCACTGGGGATGCAGTCAGTGAGTCCAGAGAATGCACTGGCACCACTGGGGATGCAGTGCAGTGAGTCCAGAGAGTGCACTGACACCAGTGGGGATGCAGTGCAGTGAGTCCAGAGAGTGCACTGGCATCACTGGGGATGCAGTGCAGTGAGTCCAGAGAGTGCACTGGCACCACAGGGGATGCAGTGCAGTGAGTCCAGAGAGTGCACTGGCACCACTGGGGATGCACTGCAGTGAGTACAGAGACTGCACTGGCACCACTGGGGATGCAGTGCAGTGAGTCCAGAGAGTGCACTGGCACCACTGGGGATGCACTGCAGTGAGTCCAGAGAGTGCACTGACACCACTGGGGATGCAGTGCAGTGAGTCCAGAGAGTGCACTGGCACCACTGGGGATGCACTGCAGTGAGTCCAGAGAGTGCACTGGCACCACTGGGGATGCACTGCAGTGAGTCCAGAGAGTATGCTGGCACCACTGGGGATGCAGTGCAGTGAGTCCAGAGAGTGCACTGGCTCCACTGGGGATGCACTGCAGTGAGTCCAGAGAGTGCACTGGCACCACTGGGGATGCAGTGCAGTGAGTCCACAGAGTGCACTGGCACCACTGGGGATGCAGTGCAGTGAGTCCAGAGAGTGCACTGGCACCACTGGGGATGCAGTGCAGTGAGTCCAGAGAGTGCACTGGCTCCACTGGGGATGCACTGCAGTGACTCTAGAGGGTACACTGGCACCACTGGGGATGCAGTGCAGTGAGTCCAGAGAGTGCACTGGCACCACTGGGGATGCAGTGCAGTGAGTCCAGAGAGTGCACTGGCACCACTGGGGATGCAGTGCAGTGAGTCCAGAGAGTGCACTGGCACCACTGGGGATGCAGTGCAGTGAGTCCAGAGAGTGCACTGGCACCACTGGGGATGCACTGCAGTGAGTCCAGAGAGTGCACTGGCACCACTTGGGATGCAGTGCAGTGAGTCCAGAGAGTGCACTGGCACCACTGGGGATGCAGTGCAGTGAGTCCAGAGAGTGCACTGGCACCACTGGGGATGCAGTGCAGTGAGTCCAGAGAGTGCACTGGCACCACTGGGGATGCACTGCAGTGAGTCCAGAGAGTGCACTGGCACCACTGGGGATGCACTGCAGTGAGTCCAGAGAGGTGCACTGGCACCACTGGGGATGCAGTGCAGTGAGTCCAGAGAGTGCACTGGCACCACTGGGGATGCAGTGCAGTGAGTCCAGAGAGTGCACTGGCACCACTGGGGATGCACCCCGTGCAGTGAGTCCAGAGAGTGCACTGGCACCACTGGGGATGCACTGCAGTGAGTCCAGAGAGTGCACTGGCACCACTGGGGATGCAGTGCAGTGAGTCCAGAGAGTGCACTGGCACCACTGGGGATGCACTGCAGTGAGTCTAGAGAGTGCACTGGCACCACTGGGGATGCAGTGCAGTGAGTCCAGAGAGTGCACTGGCACCACTGGGGATGCAGTACAGTGAGTCCAGAGAGTGCACTGGCACCACTGGGGATGCAGTGCAGTGAGTCCAGAGAGTGCACTGGCACCACTGGGGATGCAGTGCAGTGAGTCCAGAGAGTGCACTGGCACCACTGGGGATGCAGTGCAGTGAGTCCAGAGAGTGCACTGGCACCACTGGGGATGCACTGCAGTGAGTCCAGAGAGGGCACTGGCACCACTGGGGATGCAGTGCAGTGAGTCCAGAGAGTGCACTGGCACCACTGGGGATGCACTGCAGTGAGTCCAGAGAGTGCACTGGCACCACTGGGGATGCACTGCAGTGAGTCCAGAGAGTACACTGGCACCACTGGTGATGCAGTGCAGTGAGTCCAGAGAGTGCAATGGCACCACTGGGGATGCACTGCAGTGAGTCCAGAGAGTGCACTGGCACCACTGGGGATGCACCCCGGTGAGTCGAGAGAGTGCACTGGCACCACTGGGGATGCACTTCAGTGGATCTACAGAGTGCACTGGTACCACTGGGGATGCAGTGCAGTGAGTCCAGTGAGTGCACTGGCACCACTGGGGATGCACTGCAGTGAGTCCAGAGAGTGCACTGGCACCACTGGGGATGCTGTACAGTGAGTCCACAGAGTGCACTGGCACCACTGGGGATGCACTGCAGTGAGTGCAGAGAGTACACTGGCACCACTGGGGATGCAGTGCAGTGAGTCCAGAGAGTGCACTGGCTCCAGTGGGGATGCACTGCAGTGACTCTAGAGAGTACACTGGCACCACTGGTGATGCAGTGCAGTGAGTCCAGAGAGTGCACTGGCACCACTGGGGATGCAGTACAGTGAGTCCAGAGAGTGCACTGGCACCACTGGGGATGCAGTGCAGTGAGTCCAGAGAGTGCACTGGCACCACTGGGGATGCAGTGCAGTGAGTCCAGAGACTGCACTGGCACCACTGGGGATGCACTGCAGTGAGTCCAGAGAGTGCAATGGCACCACTGGGATGCAGTGCAGTGAGTCCAGAGAGTGCACTGCACCACTGGGGATGCAGTGCAGTGAGTCCAGAGACTGCACTGGCACCACTGGGGATGCAGTGCAGTGAGTCCAGAGAGTGCAATGGCACCACTGGTGATGCACTGAATTGAGTCCAGAGAGTGCACTGGCACCAATGGGGATGCACTGCAGTGAGTCCAGAGAGGGCACTGGCACCACTGGGGATGCAGTGCAGTGAGTCCAGAGAGTGCACTGGCACCACTGGGGATGCACTGCAGTGAGTCCAGAGACTGCACAGGCACCACTGGGGATGCAGTGCAGTGAGTCCAGAGAGTGCACTGGCACCACTGGGGATTCAGTGCAGTGAGTCTAGAGAGTGCACTGGCACCTCTGGGGATGCAGTACAGTGAGTCCAGAGAGTGCACTGGCACCAGTGGGGATGCAGTACAGTGAGTCCAGAGAGTGCACTGGCACCACTGGGGATGCAGTGCAGTGAGTCCAGAGAGTGCACTGGCACCACTGGGGATGCAGTGCAGTGAGTCCAGAGAGTGCACTGGCACCACTGGGGATGCAGTGCAGTGAGTCTAGAGAGTGCACTGGCACCGCTGGAGATGCACTGCAGTGAGTCCAGAGAGTGCACTGGCACCACTGGGGATGCACCTCGGTTAGTCCAGAGAGTGCACTGGCACCACCGGGGATACTGTACAGTGAGTCCACAGAGTGCACTGGCACCACTGGGGATGCAGTACAGTGAGTCCAGAGAGTGCAGTGGCACCACTGGGGATGCACTTCAGTGAATCTAGAGAGTGCACTGGCAGCACTGGGGATGCAGTGCAGTGAGTCCAGTGAGTGCACTGGCACCACGGGGGATGCACCCCTGTGTGTCCAGAGAGTGCACTGGCACCACTGGGGATGCTGTACAGTGAGTCCAAAGAGTGCACTGGCACCACTGTGGATGCACTGCAGTGAGTGCAGAGAGTACACTGGCACCACAGGGGATGCAGTGTAGTGAGCCCAGAGAGTGCACTGGCTCCACTGGGGATGCAGTGCAGTGAGTCCAGAGAGTGCACTGGCTCCACTGGGGATGCACTGCAGTGACTCTAGAGAGTACACTGGCACCACTGGGGATGCAGTGCAGTGAGTCCAGAGAGTGCACTGACACCACTGGGGATGCAGTGCCGTGAGTCCAGAGAGTGCACTGCCACCACTGGGGATGCAGTGCAGTGAGTCCAGAGAGTGCACTGGCAACACTGGGAATGCAGTACAGTGAGTCCAGTGAGTGCACTGGCACCACTGGGGATGCAGTGCAGTGAGTCCAGAGAGTGCACTGGCACCACTGGGAATGCAGTACAGTGAGTCCATTGAGTGCACTGGCACCACTGGGGATGCAGTGCAGTGAGTCCAGAGAGTGCACTGGCACCACTGGGGATGCACTGCAGTGAGTCCAGAGAGTGCACTGGCACCACTGGGGATGCACTGCAGTGAGTCCAGAGAGTGCACTGGCACCACTGGGGATGCAGTGCAGTGAGTCCAGAGAGTGCACTGGCACCACTGGGGATGCAGTGCAGTGAGTCCAGAGAGTGCACTGGCACCACTGGGGATGCAGTGCAGTGAGTCCAGAGAGTGCACTGGCACCACTGGGGATGCAGTGCAGTGAGTCCACAGAGTGCACTGGCACCACTGGGGATGCAGTGCAGTGAGTCCAGAGAGTGCACTGGCACCACTGGGGATGCACTGCAGTGAGTCCAGAGAGTGCACTGGCACCACTGGGGATGCACTGCAGTGAGTCCAGAGAGTGCACTGGCACCACTGGGGATGCAGTGCAGTGAGTCCAGAGAGTGCACTGGCACCACTGGGGATGCACTGCAGTGAGTCCAGAGAGTGCACTGGCACCACTGGGGATGCAGTGCAGTGAGTCCAGAGAGTGCACTGGCACCACTGGGGATGCAGTGCAGTGAGTCCAGAGAGTGCACTGGCACCACTGGGGATGCAGTGCAGTGAGTCCAGAGAGTGCACTGGCACCACTGGGGATGCACTGCAGTGAGTCCAGAGAGTGCACTGGCACCACTGGGGATGCAGTGCAGTGAGTCCAGAGAGTGCACTGGCACCACTGGGGATGCAGTGCAGTGAGTCCAGAGAGTGCACTGGCACCACTGGGGATGCACTGCAGTGAGTCCAGAGAGTGCACTGGCACCACTGGGGATGCAGTGCAGTGAGTCCAGAGAGTGCACTGGCACCACTGGGGATGCAGTGCAGTGAGTCCAGAGAGTGCACTGGCACCACTGGGGATGCAGTGCAGTGAGTCCAGAGAGTGCACTGGCACCACTGGGGATGCAGTGCAGTGAGTCCAGAGAGTGCACTGGCACCACTGGGGATGCAGTGCAGTGAGTCCAGAGAGTGCACTGGCACCACTGGGGATGCAGTGCAGTGAGTCCAGAGAGTGCACTGGCACCACTGGGGATGCACTGCAGTGAGTCCAGAGAGTGCACTGGCACCACTGGGGATGCAGTGCAGTGAGTCCAGAGAGTGCACTGGCACCACTGGGGATGCACTGCAGTGAGTCCAGAGAGTGCACTGGCACCACTGGGGATGCAGTGCAGTGAGTCCAGAGAGTGCACTGGCACCACTGGGGATGCAGTTCAGTGAGTCCAGAGAGTGCACTGGCACCACTGGGGATGCAGTGCAGTGAGTCCAGAGAGTGCACTGGCACCACTGGGGATGCAGTGCAGTGAGTCCAGAGAGTGCACTGGCACCACTGGGGATGCACTGCAGTGAGTCCAGAGAGTGCACTGGCACCACTGGGGATGCACTGCAGTGAGTCCAGAGAGTGCACTGGCACCACTGGGGATGCAGTGCAGTGAGTCCAGAGAGTGCACTGGCACCACTGGGGATGCACTGCAGTGAGTCCAGAGAGTGCACTGGCACCACTGGGGATGCAGTGCAGTGAGTCCAGAGAGTGCACTGGCACCACTGGGGATGCAGTGCAGTGAGTCCAGAGAGTGCACTGGCACCACTGGGGATGCAGTGCAGTGAGTCCAGAGAGTGCACTGGCACCACTGGGGATGCACTGCAGTGAGTCCAGAGAGTGCACTGGCACCACTGGGGATGCACTGCAGTGAGTCCAGAGAGTGCACTGGCACCACTGGGGATGCAGTGCAGTGAGTCCAGAGAGTGCACTGGCACCACTGGGGATGCACTGCAGTGAGTCCAGAGAGTGCACTGGCACCACTGGGGATGCTGTGCAGTGAGTCCAGAGAGTGCACTGGCACCACTGGGGATGCACTGCAGTGAGTCCAGAGAGTGCACTGGCACCACTGGGGATGCAGTGCAGTGAGTCCAGAGAGTGCACTGGCACCACTGGGGATGCACTGCAGTGAGTCTAGAGAGTGCACTGGCACCACTGGGGATGCAGTGCAGTGAGTCCAGAGAGTGCACTGGCACCACTGGGGATGCAGTACAGTGAGTCCAGAGAGTGCACTGGCACCACTGGGGATGCAGTGCAGTGAGTCCAGAGAGTGCACTGGCACCACTGGGGATGCAGTGCAGTGAGTCCAGAGAGTGCACTGGCACCACTGGGGATGCAGTGCAGTGAGTCCAGAGAGTGCACTGGCACCACTGGGGATGCACTGCAGTGAGTCCAGAGAGTGCACTGGCACCACTGGGGATGCACCTGCAGTTAGTCCAGAGAGTGCACTGGCACCACTGGGGATGCAGTGCAGTGAGTCCAGAGAGTGCACTGGCACCACTGGGGATGCAGTACAGTGAGTCCAGAGAGTGCACTGGCACCACTGGGGATGCACTGCAGTGAGTCCAGAGAGTGCACTGGCACCACTGGGGATGCAGTGCAGTGAGTCCAGAGAGTGCACTGGCACCACTGGGGATGCTGTGCAGTGAGTCCAGAGAGTGCACTGGCACCACTGGGGATGCACTGCAGTGAGTCCAGAGAGTGCACTGGCACCACTGGGGATGCAGTGCAGTGAGTCCAGAGAGTGCACTGGCACCACTGGGGATGCAGTGCAGTGAGTCCAGAGAGTGCACTGGCACCACTGGGGATGCACTGCAGTGACTCTAGAGAGTGCACTGGCACCACTGGGGATGCAGTGCAGTGAGTCCAGAGAGTGCACTGGCACCACTGGGGATGCAGTGCAGTGAGTCCAGAGAGTGCACTGGCACCACTGGGGATGCAGTGCAGTGAGTCCAGAGAGTGCACTGGCACCACTGGGGATGCAGTGCAGTGAGTCCAGAGAGTGCACTGGCACCACTGGGGATGCAGTGCAGTGAGTCCAGAGAGTGCACTGGCACCACTGGGGATGCAGTGCAGTGAGTCCAGAGAGTGCACTGGCACCACTGGGGATGCAGTGCAGTGAGTCCAGAGAGTGCACTGGCACCACTGGGGATGCACTGCAGTGAGTCCAGAGAGTGCACTGGCACCACTGGGGATGCACTGCAGTGAGTCCAGAGAGTGCACTGGCACCACTGGGGATGCACTGCAGTGAGTCCAGAGAGTGCACTGGCACCACTGGGGATGCAGTGCAGTGAGTCCAGAGAGTGCACTGGCACCACTGGGGATGCAGTGCAGTGAGTCCAGAGAGTGCACTGGCACCACTGGGGATGCAGTGCAGTGAGTCCAGAGAGTGCACTGGCACCACTGGGGATGCAGTGCAGTGAGTCCAGAGAGTGCACTGGCACCACTGGGGATGCAGTGCAGTGAGTCCAGAGAGTGCACTGGCACCACTGGGGATGCAGTGCAGTGAGTCCAGAGAGTGCACTGGCACCACTGGGGATGCACTGCAGTGAGTCCAGAGAGTGCACTGGCACCACTGGGGATGCAGTGCAGTGAGTCCAGAGAGTGCACTGGCACCACTGGGGATGCACTGCAGTGAGTCCAGAGAGTGCACTGGCACCACTGGGGATGCAGTGCAGTGAGTCCAGAGAGTGCACTGGCACCACTGGGGATGCAGTGCAGTGAGTCCAGAGAGTGCACTGGCACCACTGGGGATGCACTGCAGTGAGTCCAGAGAGTGCACTGGCACCACTGGGGATGCAGTGCAGTGAGTCCAGAGAGTGCACTGGCACCACTGGGGATGCAGTGCAGTGAGTCCAGAGAGTGCACTGGCACCACTGGGGATGCACTGCAGTGAGTCCAGAGAGTGCACTGGCACCACTGGGGATGCAGTGCAGTGAGTCCAGAGAGTGCACTGGCACCACTGGGGATGCACTGCAGTGAGTCCAGAGAGTGCACTGGCACCACTGGGGATGCAGTGCAGTGAGTCCAGAGAGTGCACTGGCACCACTGGGGATGCAGTGCAGTGAGTCCAGAGAGTGCACTGGCACCACTGGGGATGCAGTGCAGTGAGTCCAGAGAGTGCACTGGCACCACTGGGGATGCAGTGCAGTGAGTCCAGAGAGTGCACTGGCACCACTGGGGATGCACTGCAGTGAGTCCAGAGAGTGCACTGGCACCACTGGGGATGCAGTGCAGTGAGTCCAGAGAGTGCACTGGCACCACTGGGGATGCAGTGCAGTGAGTCCAGAGAGTGCACTGGCACCACTGGGGATGCACTGCAGTGAGTCCAGAGAGTGCACTGGCACCACTGGGGATGCAGTGCAGTGAGTCCAGAGAGTGCACTGGCACCACTGGGGATGCAGTGCAGTGAGTCCAGAGAGTGCACTGGCACCACTGGGGATGCACTGCAGTGAGTCCAGAGAGTGCACTGGCACCACTGGGGATGCAGTGCAGTGAGTCCAGAGAGTGCACTGGCACCACTGGGGATGCAGTGCAGTGAGTCTAGAGAGTGCACTGGCACCACTGGGGATGCAGTGCAGTGAGTCCAGAGAGTGCACTGGCACCACTGGGGATGCAGTGCAGTGAGTCCAGAGAGTGCACTGGCACCACTGGGGATGCACTTCAGTGAGTCTAGAGAGTGCACTGGCACCACTGGGGATGCAGTGCAGTGAGTCCAGTGAGTGCACTGGCACCACTGGGGATGCACTGCAGTGAGTCCAGAGAGTGCACTGGCACCACTGGGGATGCTGTACAGTGAGTCCACAGAGTGCACTGGCACCACTGGGGATGCACTGCAGTGAGTGCAGAGAGTACACTGGCACCACTGGGCATGCAGTGCAGTGAGTCCAGAGAGTGCACTGGCACCACTGGGGATGCACTGCAGTGACTCTAGAGAGTACACTGGCACCACTGGGGATGCAGTGCAGTGAGTCCAGAGAGTGCACTGGCACCACTGGGGATGCAGTACAGTGAGTCCAGAGAGTGCACTGGCACCACTGGGGATGCAGTGCAGTGAGTCCAGAGAGTGCACTGGCACCACTGGGGATGCAGTGCAGTGAGTCCAGAGAGTGCACTGGCACCACTGGGGATGCAGTGCAGTGAGTCCAGAGAGTGCACTGGCACCGCTGGAGATGCACTGCAGTGAGTCCAGAGAGTGCACTGGCACCACTGGGGATGCACCTCGGTTAGTCCAGAGAGTGCACTGGCACCACTGGGGATACTGTACAGTGAGTCCACAGAGTGCACTGGCACCACTGGGGATGCAGTACAGTGAGTCCAGAGAGTGCACTGGCACCACTGGGGATGCACTGCAGTGAATCTAGAGAGTGCACTGGCACCACTGGGGATGCAGTGCAGTGAGTCCAGAGAGTGCACTGGCACCACTGGGGATGCTGTACAGTGAGTCCAAAGAGTGCACTGGCACCACTGGGGATGCACTGCAGTGAGTGCAGAGAGTACACTGGCACCACAGGGGATGCAGTGTAGTGAGCCCAGAGAGTGCACTGGCTCCACTGGGGATGCAGTGCAGTGAGTCCAGAGAGTGCACTGGCTCCACTGGGGATGCACTGCAGTGACTCTAGAGAGTACACTGGCACCACTGGGGATGCAGTGCAGTGAGTCCAGAGAGTGCACTGGCACCACTGGGGATGCAGTGCAGTGAGTCCAGAGAGTGCACTGGCACCACTGGGGATGCAGTGCAGTGAGTCCAGAGAGTGCACTGGCAACACTGGGAATGCAGTACAGTGAGTCCAGAGAGTGCACTGGCACCACTGGGGATGCAGTGCAGTGAGTCCAGAGAGTGCACTGGCACCACTGGGGATGCAGTGCAGTGAGTCCAGAGAGTGCACTGGCACCACTGGGGATGCAGTGCAGTGAGTCCAGAGAGTGCACTGGCACCACTGGGGATGCAGTGCAGTGAGTCCAGAGAGTGCACTGGCACCACTGGGGATGCACTGCAGTGAGTCCAGAGAGTGCACTGGCACCACTGGGGATGCACTGCAGTGAGTCCAGAGAGTGCACTGGCACCACTGGGGATGCAGTGCAGTGAGTCCAGAGAGTGCACTGGCACCACTGGGGATGCAGTGCAGTGAGTCCAGAGAGTGCACTGGCACCACTGGGGATGCAGTGCAGTGAGTCCAGAGAGTGCACTGGCACCACTGGGGATGCAGTGCAGTGAGTCCAGAGAGTGCACTGGCACCACTGGGGATGCAGTGCAGTGAGTCCAGAGAGTGCACTGGCACCACTGGGGATGCAGTGCAGTGAGTCCAGAGAGTGCACTGGCACCACTGGGGATGCACTGCAGTGAGTCCAGAGAGTGCACTGGCACCACTGGGGATGCAGTGCAGTGAGTCCAGAGAGTGCACTGGCACCACTGGGGATGCACTGCAGTGAGTCCAGAGAGTGCACTGGCACCACTGGGGATGCAGTGCAGTGAGTCCAGAGAGTGCACTGGCACCACTGGGGATGCAGTGCAGTGAGTCCAGAGAGTGCACTGGCACCACTGGGATGCACTGCAGTGAGTGCAGAGAGTACACTGGCACCACAGGGGATGCAGTGTAGTGAGTCCAGAGAGTGCACTGGCACCACTGGGGATGCAGTGCAGTGAGTCCAGAGAGTGCACTGGCACCACTGGGGATGCACTGCAGTGACTCCAGAGAGTGCACTGGCACCACTGGGGATGCAGTGCAGTGAGTCCAGAGAGTGCACTGGCACCACTGGGGATGCACTGCAGTGAGTCCAGAGAGTGCACTGGCACCACTGGGGATGCAGTGCAGTGAGTCCAGAGAGTGCACTGGCACCACTGGGGATGCAGTGCAGTGAGTCCAGAGAGTGCACTGGCACCACTGGGGATGCAGTGCAGTGAGTCCAGAGAGTGCACTGGCACCACTGGGGATGCAGTGCAGTGAGTCCAGAGAGTGCACTGGCACCACTGGGGATGCACTGCAGTGAGTCCAGAGAGTGCACTGGCACCACTGGGGATGCAGTGCAGTGAGTCCAGAGAGTGCACTGGCACCACTGGGGATGCAGTGCAGTGAGTCCAGAGAGTGCACTGGCACCACTGGGGATGCAGTGCAGTGAGTCCAGAGAGTGCACTGGCACCACTGGGGATGCAGTGCAGTGAGTCCAGAGAGTGCACTGGCACCACTGGGGATGCAGTGCAGTGAGTCCAGAGAGTGCACTGGCACCACTGGGGATGCACTGCAGTGAGTCCAGAGAGTGCACTGGCACCACTGGGGATGCACTGCAGTGAGTCCAGAGAGTGCACTGGCACCACTGGGGATGCAGTGCAGTGAGTCCAGAGAGTGCACTGGCACCACTGGGGATGCACTGCAGTGAGTCCAGAGAGTGCACTGGCACCACTGGGGATGCAGTGCAGTGAGTCCAGAGAGTGCACTGGCACCACTGGGGATGCACTGCAGTGAGTCCAGAGAGTGCACTGGCACCACTGGGGATGCAGTGCAGTGAGTCCAGAGAGTGCACTGGCACCACTGGGGATGCAGTGCAGTGAGTCCAGAGAGTGCACTGGCACCACTGGGGATGCACTGCAGTGAGTCCAGAGAGTGCACTGGCACCACTGGGGATGCAGTGCAGTGAGTCCAGAGAGTGCACTGGCACCACTGGGGATGCAGTGCAGTGAGTCCAGAGAGTGCACTGGCACCACTGGGGATGCAGTGCAGTGAGTCCAGAGAGTGCACTGGCACCACTGGGGATGCAGTGCAGTGAGTCCAGAGAGTGCACTGGCACCACTGGGGATGCAGTGCAGTGAGTCCAGAGAGTGCACTGGCACCACTGGGGATGCAGTGCAGTGAGTCCAGAGAGTGCACTGGCACCACTGGGGATGCAGTGCAGTGAGTCCAGAGAGTGCACTGGCACCACTGGGGATGCACTGCAGTGAGTCCAGAGAGTGCACTGGCACCACTGGGGATGCAGTGCAGTGAGTCCAGAGAGTGCACTGGCACCACTGGGGATGCACTGCAGTGAGTCCAGAGAGTGCACTGGCACCACTGGGGATGCTGTGCAGTGAGTCCAGAGAGTGCACTGGCACCACTGGGGATGCACTGCAGTGAGTCCAGAGAGTGCACTGGCACCACTGGGGATGCAGTGCAGTGAGTCCAGAGAGTGCACTGGCACCACTGGGGATGCACTGCAGTGACTCCAGAGAGTGCACTGGCACCACTGGGGATGCAGTGCAGTGAGTCCAGAGAGTGCACTGGCACCACTGGGGATGCAGTGCAGTGAGTCCAGAGAGTGCACTGGCACCACTGGGGATGCAGTGCAGTGAGTCCAGAGAGTGCACTGGCACCACTGGGGATGCAGTGCAGTGAGTCCAGAGAGTGCACTGGCACCACTGGGGATGCAGTGCAGTGAGTCCAGAGAGTGCACTGGCACCACTGGGGATGCACTGCAGTGAGTCCAGAGAGTGCACTGGCACCACTGGGGATGCACCTGCAGTGAGTCCAGAGAGTGCACTGGCACCACTGGGGATGCAGTGCAGTGAGTCCAGAGAGTGCACTGGCACCACTGGGGATGCAGTGCAGTGAGTCCAGAGAGTGCACTGGCACCACTGGGGATGCACTGCAGTGAGTCCAGAGAGTGCACTGGCACCACTGGGGATGCAGTGCAGTGAGTCCAGAGAGTGCACTGGCACCACTGGGGATGCAGTGCAGTGAGTCCAGAGAGTGCACTGGCACCACTGGGGATGCAGTGCAGTGAGTCCAGAGAGTGCACTGGCACCACTGGGGATGCAGTGCAGTGAGTCCAGAGAGTGCACTGGCACCACTGGGGATGCAGTGCAGTGAGTCCAGAGAGTGCACTGGCACCACTGGGGATGCACTGCAGTGAGTCCAGAGAGTGCACTGGCACCACTGGGGATGCAGTGCAGTGAGTCCAGAGAGTGCACTGGCACCACTGGGGATGCAGTGCAGTGAGTCCAGAGAGTGCACTGGCACCACTGGGGATGCAGTGCAGTGAGTCCAGAGAGTGCACTGGCACCACTGGGGATGCAGTGCAGTGAGTCCAGAGAGTGCACTGGCACCACTGGGGATGCAGTGCAGTGAGTCCAGAGAGTGCACTGGCACCACTGGGGATGCACTGCAGTGAGTCCAGAGAGTGCACTGGCACCACTGGGGATGCACTGCAGTGAGTCCAGAGAGTGCACTGGCACACTGGGGAGAGAGTGCACTGGCACCACTGGGGATGCAGTGCAGTGAGTCCAGAGAGTGCACTGGCACCACTGGGGATGCACTGCAGTGACTCCAGAGAGTGCACTGGCACCACTGGGGATGCAGTGCAGTGAGTCCAGAGAGTGCACTGGCACCACTGGGGATGCACTGCAGTGAGTCCAGAGAGTGCACTGGCACCACTGGGGATGCAGTGCAGTGAGTCCAGAGAGTGCACTGGCACCACTGGGGATGCAGTGCAGTGAGTCCAGAGAGTGCACTGGCACCACTGGGGATGCACTGCAGTGAGTCCAGAGAGTGCACTGGCACCACTGGGGATGCAGTGCAGTGAGTCCAGAGAGTGCACTGGCACCACTGGGGATGCAGTGCAGTGAGTCCAGAGAGTGCACTGGCACCACTGGGGATGCAGTGCAGTGAGTCCAGAGAGTGCACTGGCACCACTGGGGATGCAGTGCAGTGAGTCCAGAGAGTGCACTGGCACCACTGGGGATGCAGTGCAGTGAGTCTAGAGAGTGCACTGGCACCACTGGGGATGCAGTGCAGTGAGTCCAGAGAGTGCACTGGCACCACTGGGGATGCAGTGCAGTGAGTCCAGAGAGTGCACTGGCACCACTGGGGATGCACTGCAGTGAGTCTAGAGAGTGCACTGGCACCACTGGGGATGCAGTGCAGTGAGTCCAGAGAGTGCACTGGCACCACTGGGGATGCACTGCAGTGAGTCCAGAGAGTGCACTGGCACCACTGGGGATGCTGCAGTGAGTCCAGAGAGTGCACTGGCACCACTGGGGATGCACTGCAGTGAGTCCAGAGAGTGCACTGGCACCACTGGGGATGCAGTGCAGTGAGTCCAGAGAGTGCACTGGCACCACTGGGGATGCACTGCAGTGAGTCCAGAGAGTGCACTGGCACCACTGGGGATGCAGTGCAGTGAGTCCAGAGAGTGCACTGGCACCACTGGGGATGCAGTGCAGTGAGTCCAGAGAGTGCACTGGCACCACTGGGGATGCAGTGCAGTGAGTCCAGAGAGTGCACTGGCACCACTGGGGATGCAGTGCAGTGAGTCCAGAGAGTGCACTGGCACCACTGGGGATGCAGTGCAGTGAGTCCAGAGAGTGCACTGGCACCACTGGGGATGCACTGCAGTGAGTCCAGAGAGTGCACTGGCACCACTGGGGATGCACTGCAGTGAGTCCAGAGAGTGCACTGGCACCACTGGGGATGCACTGTACAGTGAGTCCAGAGAGTGCACTGGCACCACTGGGGATGCAGTGCAGTGAGTCCAGAGAGTGCACTGGCACCACTGGGGATGCAGTGCAGTGAGTCCAGAGAGTGCACTGGCACCACTGGGGATGCAGTGCAGTGAGTCCAGAGAGTGCACTGGCACCACTGGGGATGCTGCAGTGAGTCCAGAGAGTGCACTGGCACCACTGGGGATGCACTGCAGTGAGTGCAGAGAGTACACTGGCACCACAGGGGATGCAGTGCAGTGAGTCCAGAGAGTGCACTGGCACCACTGGGGATGCAGTGCAGTGAGTCCAGAGAGTGCACTGGCACCACTGGGGATGCACTGCAGTGACTCTAGAGAGTACACTGGCACCACTGGGGATGCAGTGCAGTGAGTCCAGAGAGTGCACTGGCACCACTGGGGATGCAGTGCAGTGAGTCCAGAGAGTGCACTGGCACCACTGGGGATGCAGTGCAGTGAGTCCAGAGAGTGCACTGGCACCACTGGGGATGCAGTACAGTGAGTCCAGAGAGTGCACTGGCACCACTGGGGATGCAGTGCAGTGAGTCCAGAGAGTGCACTGGCACCACTGGGGATGCAGTGCAGTGAGTCCAGAGAGTGCACTGGCACCACTGGGGATGCAGTGCAGTGAGTCCAGAGAGTGCACTGGCACCACTGGGGATGCACTGCAGTGAGTCCAGAGAGTGCACTGGCACCACTGGGGATGCACTGCAGTGAGTCCAGAGAGTGCACTGGCACCACTGGGGATGCACTGCAGTGAGTCCAGAGAGTGCACTGGCACCACTGGGGATGCAGTGCAGTGAGTCCAGAGAGTGCACTGGCACCACTGGGGATGCAGTACAGTGAGTCCAGAGAGTGCACTGGCACCACTGGGGATGCAGTGCAGTGAGTCCAGAGAGTGCACTGGCACCACTGGGGATGCAGTGCAGTGAGTCCAGAGAGTGCACTGGCACCACTGGGGATGCAGTGCAGTGAGTCCAGAGAGTGCACTGGCACCACTGGGGATGCAGTGCAGTGAGTCCAGAGAGTGCACTGGCACCACTGGGGATGCACTGCAGTGAGTCCAGAGAGTGCACTGGCACCACTGGGGATGCAGTGCAGTGAGTCCAGAGAGTGCACTGGCACCACTGGGGATGCACTGCAGTGAGTCCAGAGAGTGCACTGGCACCACTGGGGATGCAGTGCAGTGAGTCCAGAGAGTGCACTGGCACCACTGGGGATGCACTGGGGATGCAGTGAGTCCAGAGAGTGCACTGGCACACTGGGGATGCACTGCAGTGAGTGCAGAGAGTGCACTGGCACCACAGGGGATGCAGTGCAGTGAGTCCAGAGAGTGCACTGGCACCACTGGGGATGCAGTGCAGTGAGTCCAGAGAGTGCACTGGCACCACTGGGGATGCACTGCAGTGAGTCCAGAGAGTGCACTGGCACCACTGGGGATGCAGTGCAGTGAGTCCAGAGAGTGCACTGGCACCACTGGGGATGCAGTGCAGTGAGTCCAGAGAGTGCACTGGCACCACTGGGGATGCAGTGCAGTGAGTCCAGAGAGTGCACTGGCACCACTGGGATGCAGTGCAGTGAGTCCAGAGAGTGCACTGGCACCACTGGGGATGCAGTGCAGTGAGTCCAGAGAGTGCACTGGCACCACTGGGGATGCAGTGCAGTGAGTCCAGAGAGTGCACTGGCACCACTGGGGATGCACTGCAGTGAGTCCAGAGAGTGCACTGGCACCACTGGGGATGCAGTGCAGTGAGTCCAGAGAGTGCACTGGCACCACTGGGGATGCAGTGCAGTGAGTCCAGAGAGTGCACTGGCACCACTGGGGATGCACTGCAGTGAGTCCAGAGAGTGCACTGGCACCACTGGGGATGCACTGCAGTGAGTCCAGAGAGTGCACTGGCACCACTGGGGATGCAGTGCAGTGAGTCCAGAGAGTGCACTGGCACCACTGGGGATGCACTGCAGTGACTCCAGAGAGTGCACTGGCACCACTGGGGATGCAGTGCAGTGAGTCCAGAGAGTGCACTGGCACCACTGGGGATGCAGTGCAGTGAGTCTAGAGAGTGCACTGGCACCACTGGGGATGCAGTGCAGTGAGTCCAGAGAGTGCACTGGCACCACTGGGGATGCAGTGCGGTGAGTCCAGAGAGTGCACTGGCACCACTGGGGATGCACTTCAGTGAGTCCAGAGAGTGCACTGGCACCACTGGGGATGCAGTGCAGTGAGTCCAGTGAGTGCACTGGCACCACTGGGGATGCACTGCAGTGAGTCCAGAGAGTGCACTGGCACCACTGGGGATGCAGTACAGTGAGTCCAGAGAGTGCACTGGCACCACTGGGGATGCACTGCAGTGAGTCCAGAGAGTGCACTGGCACCACTGGGGATGCAGTGCAGTGAGTCCAGAGAGTGCACTGGCACCACTGGGGATGCAGTGCAGTGAGTCCAGAGAGTGCACTGGCACCACTGGGGATGCAGTGCAGTGAGTCCAGAGAGTGCACTGGCACCACTGGGGATGCAGTGCAGTGAGTCCAGAGAGTGCACTGGCACCACTGGGGATGCAGTGCAGTGAGTCCAGAGAGTGCACTGGCACCACTGGGATGCAGTGCAGTGAGTCCAGAGAGTGCACTGGCACCACTGGGGATGCACCTGCAGTGAGTCCAGAGAGTGCACTGGCACCACTGGGGATGCTGTGCAGTGAGTCCAGAGAGTGCACTGGCACCACTGGGGATGCAGTACAGTGAGTCCAGAGAGTGCACTGGCACCACTGGGGATGCACTGCAGTGAGTCCAGAGAGTGCACTGGCACCACTGGGGATGCAGTGCAGTGAGTCCAGAGAGTGCACTGGCACCACTGGGGATGCAGTGCAGTGAGTCCAGAGAGTGCACTGGCACCACTGGGGATGCACTGCAGTGAGTCCAGAGAGTGCACTGGCACCACTGGGGATGCAGTGCAGTGAGTCCAGAGAGTGCACTGGCACCACTGGGGATGCAGTGCAGTGAGTCCAGAGAGTGCACTGGCACCACTGGGGATGCACTGCAGTGAGTCCAGAGAGTACACTGGCACCACTGGGGATGCAGTGCAGTGAGTCCAGAGAGTGCACTGGCACCACTGGGGATGCAGTGCAGTGAGTCCAGAGAGTGCACTGGCACCACTGGGGATGCAGTGCAGTGAGTCCAGAGAGTGCACTGGCACCACTGGGAATGCAGTACAGTGAGTCCAGAGAGTGCACTGGCACCACTGGGGATGCAGTGCAGTGAGTCCAGAGAGTGCACTGGCACCACTGGGGATGCAGTGCAGTGAGTCCAGAGAGTGCACTGGCACCACTGGGGATGCAGTGCAGTGAGTCCAGAGAGTGCACTGGCACCACTGGGGATGCAGTGCAGTGAGTCCAGAGAGTGCACTGGCACCACTGGGGATGCACTGCAGTGAGTCCAGAGAGTGCACTGGCACCACTGGGGATGCACTGCAGTGAGTCCAGAGAGTGCACTGGCACCACTGGGGATGCAGTGCAGTGAGTCCAGAGAGTGCACTGGCACCACTGGGGATGCAGTGCAGTGAGTCCAGAGAGTGCACTGGCACCACTGGGGATGCAGTGCAGTGAGTCCAGAGAGTGCACTGGCACCACTGGGGATGCAGTGCAGTGAGTCCAGAGAGTGCACTGGCACCACTGGGGATGCAGTGCAGTGAGTCCAGAGAGTGCACTGGCACCACTGGGGATGCAGTGCAGTGAGTCCAGAGAGTGCACTGGCACCACTGGGGATGCACTGCAGTGAGTCCAGAGAGTGCACTGGCACCACTGGGGATGCAGTGCAGTGAGTCCAGAGAGTGCACTGGCACCACTGGGGATGCACTGCAGTGACTCCAGAGAGTGCACTGGCACCACTGGGGATGCAGTGCAGTGAGTCCAGAGAGTGCACTGGCACCACTGGGGATGCAGTGCAGTGAGTCCAGAGAGTGCACTGGCACCACTGGGGATGCACTGCAGTGAGTCCAGAGAGTGCACTGGCACCACTGGGGATGCAGTGCAGTGAGTCCAGAGAGTGCACTGGCACCACTGGGGATGCAGTGCAGTGAGTCCAGAGAGTGCACTGGCACCACTGGGGATGCACTGCAGTGACTCCAGAGAGTGCACTGGCACCACTGGGGATGCAGTGCAGTGAGTCCAGAGAGTGCACTGGCACCACTGGGGATGCACTGCAGTGAGTCCAGAGAGTGCACTGGCACCACTGGGGATGCAGTGCAGTGAGTCCAGAGAGTGCACTGGCACCACTGGGGATGCAGTGCAGTGAGTCCAGAGAGTGCACTGGCACCACTGGGGATGCAGTGCAGTGAGTCCAGAGAGTGCACTGGCACCACTGGGGATGCAGTGCAGTGAGTCCAGAGAGTGCACTGGCACCACTGGGGATGCACTGCAGTGAGTCCAGAGAGTGCACTGGCACCACTGGGGATGCAGTGCAGTGAGTCCAGAGAGTGCACTGGCACCACTGGGGATGCAGTGCAGTGAGTCCAGAGAGTGCACTGGCACCACTGGGGATGCAGTGCAGTGAGTCCAGAGAGTGCACTGGCACCACTGGGGATGCAGTGCAGTGAGTCCAGAGAGTGCACTGGCACCACTGGGGATGCAGTGCAGTGAGTCCAGAGAGTGCACTGGCACCACTGGGGATGCACTGCAGTGAGTCCAGAGAGTGCACTGGCACCACTGGGGATGCACTGCAGTGAGTCTAGAGAGTGCACTGGCACCACTGGGGATGCAGTGCAGTGAGTCCAGAGAGTGCACTGGCACCACTGGGGATGCACTGCAGTGAGTCCAGAGAGTGCACTGGCACCACTGGGGATGCAGTGCAGTGAGTCCAGAGAGTGCACTGGCACCACTGGGGATGCACTGCAGTGAGTCCAGAGAGTGCACTGGCACCACTGGGGATGCAGTGCAGTGAGTCCAGAGAGTGCACTGGCACCACTGGGGATGCAGTGCAGTGAGTCCAGAGAGTGCACTGGCACCACTGGGGATGCACTGCAGTGAGTCCAGAGAGTACACTGGCACCACTGGGGATGCAGTGCAGTGAGTCCAGAGAGTGCACTGGCACCACTGGGGATGCAGTGCAGTGAGTCCAGAGAGTGCACTGGCACCACTGGGGATGCAGTGCAGTGAGTCCAGAGAGTGCACTGGCACCACTGGGGATGCAGTGCAGTGAGTCCAGAGAGTGCACTGGCACCACTGGGGATGCAGTGCAGTGAGTCCAGAGAGTGCACTGGCACCACTGGGGATGCAGTGCAGTGAGTCCAGAGAGTGCACTGGCACCACTGGGGATGCAGTGCAGTGAGTCCAGAGAGTGCACTGGCACCACTGGGGATGCAGTGCAGTGAGTCCAGAGAGTGCACTGGCACCACTGGGGATGCAGTGCAGTGAGTCCAGAGAGTGCACTGGCACCACTGGGGATGCAGTGCAGTGAGTCCAGAGAGTGCACTGGCACCACTGGGGATGCACTGCAGTGAGTCCAGAGAGTGCACTGGCACCACTGGGGATGCAGTGCAGTGAGTCCAGAGAGTGCACTGGCACCACTGGGGATGCACTGCAGTGAGTCCAGAGAGTGCACTGGCACCACTGGGGATGCAGTGCAGTGAGTCCAGAGAGTGCACTGGCACCACTGGGGATGCACTGCAGTGAGTCCAGAGAGTGCACTGGCACCACTGGGGATGCAGTGCAGTGAGTCCAGAGAGTGCACTGGCACCACTGGGGATGCAGTGCAGTGAGTCCAGAGAGTGCACTGGCACCACTGGGGATGCAGTGCAGTGAGTCCAGAGAGTGCACTGGCACCACTGGGGATGCAGTGCAGTGAGTCCAGAGAGTGCACTGGCACCACTGGGGATGCAGTGCAGTGAGTCCAGAGAGTGCACTGGCACCACTGGGGATGCAGTGCAGTGAGTCCAGAGAGTGCACTGGCACCACTGGGGATGCAGTGCAGTGAGTCCAGAGAGTGCACTGGCACCACTGGGGATGCAGTGCAGTGAGTCCAGAGAGTGCACTGGCACCACTGGGGATGCAGTGCAGTGAGTCCAGAGAGTGCACTGGCACCACTGGGGATGCAGTGCAGTGAGTCCAGAGAGTGCACTGGCACCACTGGGGATGCACTGCAGTGAGTCCAGAGAGTGCACTGGCACCACTGGGGATGCAGTGCAGTGAGTCCAGAGAGTGCACTGGCACCACTGGGGATGCACTGCAGTGAGTCCAGAGAGTGCACTGGCACCACTGGGGATGCAGTGCAGTGAGTCCAGAGAGTGCACTGGCACCACTGGGGATGCAGTGCAGTGAGTCCAGAGAGTGCACTGGCACCACTGGGGATGCACTGCAGTGAGTCTAGAGAGTGCACTGGCACCACTGGGGATGCAGTGCAGTGAGTCCAGAGAGTGCACTGGCACCACTGGGGATGCACTGCAGTGAGTCCAGAGAGTGCACTGGCACCACTGGGGATGCTGTGCAGTGAGTCCAGAGAGTGCACTGGCACCACTGGGGATGCACTGCAGTGAGTCCAGAGAGTGCACTGGCACCACTGGGGATGCAGTGCAGTGAGTCCAGAGAGTGCACTGGCACCACTGGGGATGCACTGCAGTGAGTCCAGAGAGTGCACTGGCACCACTGGGGATGCAGTGCAGTGAGTCCAGAGAGTGCACTGGCACCACTGGGGATGCAGTGCAGTGAGTCCAGAGAGTGCACTGGCACCACTGGGGATGCAGTGCAGTGAGTCCAGAGAGTGCACTGGCACCACTGGGGATGCAGTGCAGTGAGTCCAGAGAGTGCACTGGCACCACTGGGGATGCAGTGCAGTGAGTCCAGAGAGTGCACTGGCACCACTGGGGATGCAGTGCAGTGAGTCCAGAGAGTGCACTGGCACCACTGGGGATGCACTGCAGTGAGTCCAGAGAGTGCACTGGCACCACTGGGGATGCAGTGCAGTGAGTCCAGAGAGTGCACTGGCACCACTGGGGATGCAGTGCAGTGAGTCCAGAGAGTGCACTGGCACCACTGGGGATGCAGTGCAGTGAGTCCAGAGAGTGCACTGGCACCACTGGGGATGCAGTGCAGTGAGTCCAGAGAGTGCACTGGCACCACTGGGGATGCAGTGCAGTGAGTCCAGAGAGTGCACTGGCACCACTGGGGATGCAGTGCAGTGAGTCCAGAGAGTGCACTGGCACCACTGGGGATGCAGTGCAGTGAGTCCAGAGAGTGCACTGGCACCACTGGGGATGCACTGCAGTGAGTCCAGAGAGTGCACTGGCACCACTGGGGATGCAGTGCAGTGAGTCCAGAGAGTGCACTGGCACCACTGGGGATGCACTGCAGTGAGTCCAGAGAGTGCACAGGCACCACTGGGGATGCAGTGCAGTGAGTCCAGAGAGTGCACTGGCACCTGGGGATGCACTGCAGTGAGTCCAGAGAGTGCACTGGCACCACTGGGGATGCACTGCAGTGAGTCCAGAGAGTGCACTGGCACCACTGGGGATGCAGTGCAGTGAGTCCAGAGAGTGCACTGGCACCACTGGGGATGCAGTACAGTGAGTCCAGAGAGTGCACTGGCACCACTGGGGATGCAGTGCAGTGAGTCCAGAGAGTGCACTGGCACCACTGGGGATGCAGTGCAGTGAGTCCAGAGAGTGCACTGGCACCACTGGGGATGCAGTGCAGTGAGTCCAGAGAGTGCACTGGCACCACTGGGGATGCACTGCAGTGAGTCTAGAGAGTGCACTGGCACCACTGGAGATGCACTGCAGTGAGTCCAGAGAGTGCACTGGCACCACTGGGGATGCACCTGCGGTGAGTCCAGAGAGTGCACTGGCACCACTGGGGATGCTGTACAGTGAGTCCACAGAGTGCACTGGCACCACTGGGGATGCAGTACAGTGAGTCCAGAGAGTGCACTGGCACCACTGGGGATGCACTTCAGTGAATCTAGAGAGTGCACTGGCACCACTGGGGATGCAGTGCAGTGAGTCCAGTGAGTGCACTGGCACCACGGGGGATGCACCCCGGTGAGTCCAGAGAGTGCACTGGCACCACTGGGGATGCTGTACAGTGAGTCCACAGAGTGCACTGGCACCACTGGGGATGCACTGCAGTGAGTGCAGAGAGTACACTGGCACCACTGGGGATGCACTGCAGTGAGTCCAGAGAGTGCACTGGCTCGACTGGGGATGCAGTGCAGTGAGTCCAGAGAGTGCACTGGCTCCACTGGGGATGCACTGCAGTGAATCTAGAGAGTACACTGGCACCACTGGGGATGCAGTGCAGTGAGTCCAGAGAGTGCACTGACACCACTGGGGATGCAGTGCCGTGAGTCCAGAGAGTGCACTGGCACCACTGGGGATGCAGTGCAGTGAGTCCAGAGAGTGCACTGGCAACACTGGGAATGCAGTACAGTGAGTCCAGTGAGTGCACTGGCACCACTGGGGATGCACTGCAGTGAGTCCAGAGACTGCACAGGCACCACTGGGGATGCAGTGCAGTGAGTCCAGAGAGTGCACTGGCACCTTGGGGATGCACTGCAGTGAGTCCAGAGAGTGCACTGGCACCACTGGGGATGCAGTGCAGTGAGTCCAGAGAGTGCACTGGCACCACTGGGGATGCACTGCAGTGAGTCCAGAGAGTGCACTGGCACCACTAGGGATGCACTGCAGTGAGTCCAGAGAGTGCACTGGCACCACTGGGGATGCACTGCAGTGACTCCAGAGAGTGCACTGGCACCACTGGGGATGCAGTGCAGTGAGTCCAGAGAGTGCACTGGCACCACTGGGGATGCACTGCAGTGAGTCCAGAGAGTGCACTGGCACCACTGGGGATGCGGTGCAGTGAGTCCAGAGAGTGCACTGGCACCACTGGGGATGCACTGCAGTGAATCTAGAGAGTGCACTGGCACCACTGGGGATGCAGTGCAGTGAGTCCAGAGAGTGCACTGGCACCACTGGGGATGCACTGCAGTGAGTCCAGAGAGTGCACTGGCACCACTGGGGATGCAGTGCAGTGAGTCCAGAGAGTGCACTGGCACCACTGGGGATGCACTGCAGTGAGTCCAGAGAGTGCACTGGCACCACTGGGGATGCAGTGCAGTGAGTCCAGAGAGTGCACTGGCACCACTGGGGATGCAGTGCAGTGAGTCCAGAGAGTGCACTGGCACCACTGGGGATGCACTGCAGTGAGTCCAGAGAGTGCACTGGCACCACTGGGGATGCAGTACAGTGAGTCCAGAGAGTGCACAGGCACCACTGGTGCACTGGCACCACTGGGGATGCAGTGCAGTGAGTCCAGAGAGTGCACTGGCACCACTGGGGATGCACTGCAGTGAGTCCAGAGAGTGCACTGGCACCACTGGGGATGCACTGCAGTGAGTCCAGAGAGTGCACTGGCACCACTGGGGATGCAGTACAGTGAGTCCAGAGAGTGCACTGGCACCACTGGGGATGCAGTGCAGTGAGTCCAGAGAGTGCACTGGCACCACTGGGGATGCAGTGCAGTGAGTCCAGAGAGTGCACTGGCACCACTGGGGATGCAGTGCAGTGACTCCAGAGAGTGCACTGGCACCACTGGGGATGCAGTGCAGTGAGTCCAGAGAGTGCACTGGCACCACTGGGGATGCACTGCAGTGAGTCCAGAGAGTGCACTGGCACCACTGGGGATGCACCTCAGTGAGTCCAGAGAGTGCACTGGCACCACTGGGGATGCACTGTACAGTGAGTCCACAGAGTGCACTGGCACCACTGGGGATGCAGTGCAGTGAGTCCAGAGAGTGCACTGGCACCACTGGGGATGCACTGCAGTGAATCTAGAGAGTGCACTGGCACCACTGGGGATGCAGTGCAGTGAGTCCAGAGAGTGCACTGGCACCACTGGGGATGCAGTGCAGTGAGTCCAGAGAGTGCACTGGCACCACTGGGGATGCAGTACAGTGAGTCCAGAGAGTGCACTGGCACCACTGGGGATGCAGTGCAGTGAGTCCAGAGAGTGCACTGGCACCACTGGGGATGCAGTGCAGTGAGTCCAGAGAGTGCACTGGCACCACTGGGGATGCAGTGCAGTGAGTCCAGAGAGTGCACTGGCACCACTGGGGATGCACTGCAGTGAGTCCAGAGAGTGCACTGGCACCACTGGGGATGCAGTGCAGTGAGTCCAGAGAGTGCACTGGCACCACTGGGGATGCACTGCAGTGAGTCCAGAGAGTGCACTGGCACCACTGGGGATGCAGTGCAGTGAGTCCAGAGAGTGCACTGGCACCACTGGGGACTGGGGATGCAGTGCAGTGAGTCCAGAGAGTGCACTGGCACCACTGGGGATGCAGTGCAGTGAGTCCAGAGAGTGCACTGGCACCACTGGGGATGCAGTGCAGTGAGTCCAGAGAGTGCACTGGCACCACTGGGGATGCAGTGCAGTGAGTCCAGAGAGTGCACTGGCACCACTGGGGATGCAGTGCAGTGAGTCCAGAGAGTGCACTGGCACCACTGGGGATGCACTGCAGTGAGTCCAGAGAGTGCACTGGCACCACTGGGGATGCAGTGCAGTGAGTCCAGAGAGTGCACTGGCACCACTGGGGATGCACTGCAGTGAGTCCAGAGAGTGCACTGGCACCACTGGGGATGCAGTGCAGTGAGTCCAGAGAGTGCACTGGCACCACTGGGGATGCAGTGCAGTGAGTCCAGAGAGTGCACTGGCACCACTGGGGATGCTGCAGTGAGTCCAGAGAGTGCACTGGCACCACTGGGATGCACTGCAGTGAGTGCAGAGAGTGCACTGGCACCACTGGGGATGCAGTGCAGTGAGTCCAGAGAGTGCACTGGCACCACTGGGGATGCAGTGCAGTGAGTCCAGAGAGTGCACTGGCACCACTGGGGATGCACTGCAGTGAGTCTAGAGAGTGCACTGGCACCACTGGGGATGCAGTGCAGTGAGTCCAGAGAGTGCACTGGCACCACTGGGGATGCAGTGCAGTGAGTCCAGAGAGTGCACTGGCACCACTGGGGATGCAGTGCAGTGAGTCCAGAGAGTGCACTGGCACCACTGGGGATGCAGTACAGTGAGTCCAGAGAGTGCACTGGCACCACTGGGGATGCAGTGCAGTGAGTCCAGAGAGTGCACTGGCACCACTGGGGATGCAGTGCAGTGAGTCCAGAGAGTGCACTGGCACCACTGGGGATGCAGTGCAGTGAGTCCAGAGAGTGCACTGGCACCACTGGGGATGCACTGCAGTGAGTCCAGAGAGTGCACTGGCACCACTGGGGATGCAGTGCAGTGAGTCCAGAGAGTGCACTGGCACCACTGGGGATGCAGTGCAGTGAGTCCAGAGAGTGCACTGGCACCACTGGGGATGCAGTGCAGTGAGTCCAGAGAGTGCACTGGCACCACTGGGGATGCAGTGCAGTGAGTCCAGAGAGTGCACTGGCACCACTGGGGATGCAGTGCAGTGAGTCCAGAGAGTGCACTGGCACCACTGGGGATGCAGTGCAGTGAGTCCAGAGAGTGCACTGGCACCACTGGGGATGCACTGCAGTGAGTCCAGAGAGTGCACTGGCACCACTGGGGATGCACTGCAGTGAGTCCAGAGAGTGCACTGGCACCACTGGGGATGCAGTGCAGTGAGTCCACAGAGTGCACTGGCACCACTGGGGATGCACTGCAGTGAGTCCAGAGAGTGCACTGGCACCACTGGGGATGCAGTGCAGTGAGTCCAGAGAGTGCACTGGCACCACTGGGGATGCAGTGCAGTGAGTCCAGAGAGTGCACTGGCACCACTGGGGATGCAGTGCAGTGAGTCCAGAGAGTGCACTGGCACCACTGGGGATGCAGTGCAGTGAGTCCAGAGAGTGCACTGGCACCACTGGGGATGCAGTGCAGTGAGTCCAGAGAGTGCACTGGCACCACTGGGGATGCAGTGCAGTGAGTCCAGAGAGTGCACTGGCACCACTGGGGATGCAGTGCAGTGAGTCCAGAGAGTGCACTGGCACCACTGGGGATGCAGTGCAGTGAGTCCAGAGAGTGCACTGGCACCACTGGGGATGCAGTGCAGTGAGTCCAGAGAGTGCACTGGCACCACTGGGGATGCAGTGCAGTGAGTCCAGAGAGTGCACTGGCACCACTGGGGATGCAGTGCAGTGAGTCCAGAGAGTGCACTGGCACCACTGGGGATGCAGTGCAGTGAGTCCAGAGAGTGCACTGGCACCACTGGGGATGCAGTGCAGTGAGTCCAGAGAGTGCACTGGCACCACTGGGGATGCACTGCAGTGAGTCCAGAGAGTGCACTGGCACCACTGGGGATGCACTGCAGTGAGTCCAGAGAGGGCACTGGCACCACTGGGGATGCAGTGCAGTGAGTCCAGAGAGTGCACTGGCACCTTGGGGATGCACTGCAGTGAGTCCAGAGAGTGCACATGCACCACTGGGGATGCAGTGCAATGAGTCCAGAGAGGGCACTGGCACCACCGGGGATGCACTTCAGTGAGTCCAGAGAGTGCACTGGCACCACTAGGGATGCACTGCAGTGAGTCCAGAGAGTGCACTGGCACCACCGGGGATGCACTGCAGTGAGTCTAGAGAGTGCACTGGCACCACTGGGGATGCAGTGCAGTGAGTCCAGAGAGTGTACTGGCACCACTGGGGATGCACTGCAGTGAGTCCAGAGAGTGCACTGGCACCACTGGGGATGCGGTGCAGTGAGTCCAGAGAGTGCACTGGCACCACTGGGGATGCACTGCAGTGAATCTAGAGAGTGCACTGGCACCACTGGGGATGCAGTGCAGTGAGTCCAGTGACTGCACTGGCACCACTGGGGATGCACCCCGGTGAGTCCAGAGAGTGCACTGGCACCACTGGGGATGCACTTCAGTGAATCTAGAGAGTGCACTGGTACCACTGGGGATGCAGTGCAGTGAGTCCAGTGAGTGCACTGGCACCACTGGGGATGCACTGCAGTGAGTCCAGAGAGTGCACTGGCACCACTGGGGATGCTGTACAGTGAGTCCACAGAGTGCACTGGCACCACTGGGGATGCACTGCAGTGAGTGCAGAGAGTACACTGGCACCACTGGGCATGCAGTGCAGTGAGTCCAGAGAGTGCACTGGCTCCAGTGGGGATGCACTGCAGTGACTCTAGAGAGTACACTGGAACCACTGGGGATGCAGTGCAGTGAGTCCAGAGAGTGCACTGGCACCACTGGGGATGCAGTGCAGTGAGTCCAGAGAGTGCACTGGCACCACTGGGGATGCAGTACAGTGAGTCCAGAGAGTGCACTGGCACCACTGGGGATGCAGTGCAGTGAGTCCAGAGACTGCACAGGCACCACTGTGGATGCAGTGCAGTGAGTCCAGAGAGTGCACTGGCACCACTGGGGATGGAGTGCAGTGAGTCCAGAGAGTGCACTGGCACCACTTGGGATGCACTGCAGTGAGTCCAGAGAGGGCACTGGCACCACTGGGGATGCAGTGCAGTGAGTCCAGAGAGTGCACTGGCACCACTGGGGATGCACTGCAGTGAGTCCAGAGAGTGCACAGGCACCACTGGGGATGCAGTGCAGTGAGTCCAGAGAGTGCACTGGCACCTTGGGGATGCACTGCAGTGAGTCCAGAGAGTGCACTGGCACCACCGGGGATGCACTGCAGTGAGTCCAGAGAGTGCATTACCACCACTGGGGATTCAGTGCAGTGAGTCTAGAGAGTGCACTGGCACCTCTGGGGATGCAGTACAGTGAGTCCAGAGAGTGCACTGGCACCACTGGGGATGCAGTGCAGTGAGTCCAGAGAGTGCACTGGCACCACTGGGGATGCAGTGCAGTGAGTCCAGAGAGTGCACTGGCACCACTGGGGATGCACTGCAGTGAGTCTAGAGAGTGCACTGGCACCACTGGAGATGCAGTGCAGTGAGTCCAGAGAGTGCACTGGCACCACTGGGGATGCAGTGCAGTGAGTCCAGAGAGTGCACTGGCACCACTGGGGATGCTGTACAGTGAGTCCAGAGAGTGCACTGGCACCACTGGGGATGCACTGCAGTGAATCTAGAGAGTGCACTGGCACCACTGGGGATGCAGTGCAGTGAGTCCAGAGAGTGCACTGGCACCACGGGGGATGCACCCCGGTGAGTCCAGAGAGTGCACTGGCACCACTGGGGATGCTGTACAGTGAGTCCACAGAGTGCACTGGCACCACTGGGGATGCACTGCAGTGAGTGCAGAGAGTACACTGGCACCACTGGGGATGCACTGCAGTGAGTCCAGAGAGTGCACTGGCTCGACTGGGGATGCAGTGCAGTGAGTCCAGAGAGTGCACTGGCTCCACTGGGGATGCACTGCAGTGAATCTAGAGAGTACACTGGCACCACTGGGGATGCAGTGCAGTGAGTCCAGAGAGTGCACTGACACCACTGGGGATGCAGTGCCGTGAGTCCAGAGAGTGCACTGGCACCACTGGGGATGCAGTGCAGTGAGTCCAGAGAGTGCACTGGCAACACTGGGAATGCAGTACAGTGAGTCCAGTGAGTGCACTGGCACCACTGGGGATGCACTGCAGTGAGTCCAGAGACTGCACAGGCACCACTGGGGATGCAGTGCAGTGAGTCCAGAGAGTGCACTGGCACCTTGGGGATGCACTGCAGTGAGTCCAGAGAGTGCACATGCACCACTGGGGATGCAGTGCAATGAGTCCAGAGAGGGCACTGGCACCACCGGGGATGCACTTCAGTGAGTCCAGAGTGTGCACTGGCACCACTAGGGATGCACTGCAGTGAGTCCAGAGAGTGCACTGGCACCACCGGGGATGCACTGCAGTGACTCTAGAGAGTGCACTGGCACCACTGGGGATGCAGTGCAGTGAGTCCAGAGAGTGTACTGGCACCACTGGGGATGCACTGCAGTGAGTCCAGAGAGTGCACTGGCACCACTGGGGATGCGGTGCAGTGAGTCCAGAGAGTGCACTGGCACCACTGGGGATGCACTGCAGTGAATCTAGAGAGTGCACTGGCACCACTGGGGATGCAGTGCAGTGAGTCCAGTGAGTGCACTGGCACCACTGGGGATGCACTGCAGTGAGTCCAGAGAGTGCACTGGCACCACTGGGGATGCTGTACAGTGAGTCCACAGAGTGCACTGGCACCACTGGGGATGCACTGCAGTGAGTGCAGAGAGTACACTGGCACCACTGGGCATGCAGTGCAGTGAGTCCAGAGAGTGCACTGGCTCCAGTGGGGATGCACTGCAGTGACTCTAGAGAGTACACTGGAACCACTGGGGATGCAGTGCAGTGAGTCCAGAGAGTGCACTGGCACCACTGGGGATGCAGTACAGTGAGTCCACAGAGTGCACTGGCACCACTGGGGATGCAGTGCAGTGAGTCCAGAGAGTGCACTGGCACCACTGGGGATGCAGTACAGTGAGTCCAGAGAGTGCACTGGCACCACTGGGGATGCAGTGCAGTGAGTCCAGAGACTGCACTGGCACCACTGGGGATGCAGTGCAGTGAGTCCAGAGAGTGCACTGGCACCACTGGGCATGCAGTGCAGTGAGTCCAGAGAGTGCACTGGCACCACTGGGGATGCAGTACAGTGAGTCCAGAGAGTACACTGGCACCACTGGGGATGCAGTGCAGTGAGTCCAGAGAGTGCACTGGCACCAGTGGGGATGCACTGCAGTGACTCCAGAGAGTGCACTGGAACCACTGGGGATGCAGTGCAGTGAGTCCAGAGAGTGCACTGGCACCACTGGGGATGCAGTGCAGTGAGTCTAGAGAGTGCACTGGCACCACTGGGGATGCACTGCAGTGAGTCCAGAGAGTGCACTGGCACCACTGGGGATGCACCTCAGTGAGTCCAGAGAGTGCACTGGCACCACTGGGGATGCTGTACAGTGAGTCCACAGAGTGCACTGGCACCACTGGGGATGCAGTGCAGTGAGTCCAGAGAGTGCACTGGCACCACTGGGGATGCACTGCAGTGAATCTAGAGAGTGCACTGGCACCACTGGGGATGCAGTGCAGTGAGTCCAGTGAGTGCACTGGCACCACTGGGGATGCACCCCGGTGAGTCCAGAGAGTGCACTGGCACCACTGGGGATGCTGTACAGTGAGTCCACAGAGTGCACTGGCACCACTGGGGATGCACTGCAGTGAGTGCAGAGAGTACACTGGCACCACTGGGGATGCACTGCAGTGAGTCCAGAGAGTGCACTGGCTCACTGGGGATGCAGTGCAGTGAGTCCAGAGAGTGCACTGGCACCACTGGGGATGCACTGCAGTGAATCTAGAGAGTACACTGGCACCACTGGGGATGCAGTGCAGTGAGTCCAGAGAGTGCACTGGCACCACTGGGGATGCAGTGCAGTGAGTCCAGAGAGTGCACTGGCACCACTGGGGATGCAGTGCAGTGAGTCCAGAGAGTGCACTGGCACCACTGGGGATGCAGTACAGTGAGTCCAGAGAGTGCACTGGCACCACTGGGGATGCACTGCAGTGAGTCCAGAGAGTGCACTGGCACCACTGGGGATGCAGTGCAGTGAGTCCAGAGAGTGCACTGGCACCACTGGGGATGCACTGCAGTGAGTCCAGAGAGTGCACTGGCACCACTGGGGATGCAGTGCAGTGAGTCCAGAGAGTGCACTGGCACCACTGGGGATGCACTGCAGTGAGTCCAGAGAGTGCACTGGCACCACTGGGGATGCAGTGCAGTGAGTCCAGAGAGTGCACTGGCACCACTGGGGATGCACTGCAGTGAGTCCAGAGAGTGCACTGGCACCACTGGGGATGCAGTGCAGTGAGTCCAGAGAGTGCACTGGCACCACTGGGGATGCAGTGCAGTGAGTCCAGAGAGTGCACTGGCACCACTGGGGATGCACTGCAGTGAGTGCAGAGAGTGCACTGGCACCACTGGGGATGCAGTGCAGTGAGTCCAGAGAGTGCAC
The DNA here is from genome assembly GCF_040182565.1 of Anser cygnoides. Taxonomy (NCBI): domain Eukaryota; kingdom Metazoa; phylum Chordata; class Aves; order Anseriformes; family Anatidae; genus Anser; species Anser cygnoides. The sequence continues at coordinate 131,742 of NW_027103092.1, forward strand.
TGGCACCACTGGGGATGCAGTGCAGTGAGTCCAGAGAGTGCACTGGCACCACTGGGGATGCAGTGCAGTGAGTCCAGAGAGTGCACTGGCACCACTGGGGATGCAGTGCAGTGAGTCCAGAGAGTGCACTGGCACCACTGGGGATGCAGTGCAGTGAGTCCAGAGAGTGCACTGGCACCACTGGGGATGCAGTGCAGTGAGTCCAGAGAGTGCACTGGCACCACTGGGGATGCAGTGCAGTGAGTCCAGAGAGTGCACTGGCACCACTGGGGATGCAGTGCAGTGAGTCCAGAGAGTGCACTGGCACCACTGGGGATGCAGTGCAGTGAGTCCAGAGAGTGCACTGGCACCACTGGGGATGCAGTACAGTGAGTCCAGAGAGTGCACTGGCACCACTGGGGATGCAGTGCAGTGAGTCCAGAGAGTGCACTGGCACCACTGGGGATGCAGTGCAGTGAGTCCAGAGAGTGCACTGGCACCACTGGGGATGCACTGCAGTGAGTCCAGAGAGTGCACTGGCACCACTGGGGATGCTGCAGTGAGTCCAGAGAGTGCACTGGCACCACTGGGGATGCACTGCAGTGAGTCCAGAGAGTACACTGGCACCACTGGGCATGCAGTGCAGTGAGTCCAGAGAGTGCACTGGCTCCAGTGGGGATGCACTGCAGTGACTCTAGAGAGTACACTGGAACCACTGGGGATGCAGTGCAGTGAGTCCAGAGAGTGCACTGGCACCACTGGGGATGCACTGCAGTGAGTCTAGAGAGTGCACTGGCACCGCTGGAGATGCACTGCAGTGAGTCCAGAGAGTGCACTGGCACCACTGGGGATGCACCTCGGTTAGTCCAGAGAGTGCACTGGCACCACTGGGGATGCTGTACAGTGAGTCCACAGAGTGCACTGGCACCACTGGGGATGCAGTACAGTGAGTCCAGAGAGTGCACTGGCACCACTGGGGATGCACTTCAGTGAATCTAGAGAGTGCACTGGCACCACTGGGGATGCAGTGCAGTGAGTCCAGTGAGTGCACTGGCACCACGGGGGATGCAGTGCAGTGAGTCCAGAGAGTGCACTGGCACCACTGGGGATGCTGTACAGTGAGTCCACAGAGTGCACTGGCACCACTGGGGATGCACTGCAGTGAGTGCAGAGAGTACACTGGCACCACTGGGGATGCACTGCAGTGAGTCCAGAGAGTGCACTGGCTCGACAGGGGATGCAGTGCAGTGAGTCCAGAGAGTGCACTGGCTCCACTGGGGATGCACTGCAGTGAATCTAGAGAGTACACTGACACCACTGGGGATGCAGTGCAGTGAGTCCAGAGAGTGCACTGGCAACACTGGGAATGCAGTACAGTGAGTCCAGTGAGTGCACTGGCACCACTGGGGATGCAGTGCAGTGAGTCCAGAGACTGCACTGGCACCACTGGGGATGCAGTGCAGTGAGTCCAGAGAGTGCACTGGCACCACTGGGGATGCACTGCAGTGAGTCTAGAGAGTGCACTGGCACCACTGGGGATGCAGTGCAGTGAGTCCAGAGAGTGCACTGGCACCACTGGGGATGCACTGCAGTGAGTCCAGAGAGTGCACTGGCACCACTGGGGATGCAGTGCAGTGAGTCCAGAGAGTGCACTGGCACCACTGGGGATGCACCCCAGTGAGTCCAGAGAGTGCACTGGCACCACTGGGGATGCACTGCAGTGAGTCCAGAGAGTGCACTGGCACCACTGGGGATGCAGTGCAGTGAGTCCAGTGAGTGCACTGGCACCACTGGGGATGCACTGCAGTGAGTCCAGAGAGTGCACTGGCACCACTGGGGATGCTGTACAGTGAGTCCACAGAGTGCACTGGCACCACTGGGGATGCACTGCAGTGAGTGCAGAGAGTACACTGGCACCACTGGGCATGCAGTGCAGTGAGTCCAGAGAGTGCACTGGCTCCACTGGGGATGCACTGCAGTGACTCTAGAGAGTACACTGGCACCACTGGGGATGCAGTGCAGTGAGTCCAGAGAGTGCACTGGCACCACTGGGGATGCAGTACAGTGAGTCCAGAGAGTGCACTGGCACCACTGGGGATGCAGTGCAGTGAGTCCAGAGAGTGCACTGGCACCACTGGGGATGCAGTGCAGTGAGTCCAGAGAGTGCACTGGCACCACTGGGGATGCAGTGCAGTGAGTCCAGAGACTGCACTGGCACCACTGGGATGCAGTGCAGTGAGTCCAGAGAGTGCACTGGCACCACTGGGGATGCAGTGCAGTGAGTCCAGAGAGTGCACTGGCACCAGTGGGGATGCACTGCAGTGAGTCCAGAGAGGGCACTGGCACCACTGGGGATGCAGTGCAGTGAGTCCAGAGAGTGCACTGGCACCACTGGGGATGCAGTGCAGTGAGTCCAGAGACTGCACTGGCACCACTGGGGATGCAGTGCAGTGAGTCCAGAGAGTGCACTGGCACCACTGGTGATGCACTGAAGTGAGTCCAGAGAGTGCACTGGCACCACTGGGGATGCACTGCAGTGAGTCCAGAGAGGGCACTGGCACCACTGGGATGCAGTGCAGTGAGTCCAGAGAGTGCACTGGCACCACTGGGGATGCACTGCAGTGAGTCCAGAGAGTGCACTGGCACCACTGGGGATGCAGTGCAGTGAGTCCAGAGAGTGCACTGGCACCTTGGGGATGCACTGCAGTGAGTCCAGAGAGTGCACTGGCACCACTGGGGATGCACTGCAGTGAGTCCAGAGAGTGCACTGGCACCACTGGGGATGCAGTGCAGTGAGTCCAGAGAGTGCACTGGCACCACTGGGGATGCAGTGCAGTGAGTCCAGAGAGTGCACTGGCACCACTGGGGATGCAGTGCAGTGAGTCCAGAGAGTGCACTGGCACCACTGGAGATGCACTGCAGTGAGTCCAGAGAGTGCACTGGCACCACTGGGGATGCACCTCAGTGAGTCCAGAGAGTGCACTGGCACCACTGGGGATGCTGTGCAGTGAGTCCACAGAGTGCACTGGCACCACTGGGGATGCAGTACAGTGAGTCCAGAGAGTGCACTGGCACCACTGGGGATGCACTTCAGTGAATCTAGAGAGTGCACTGGCACCACTGGGGATGCAGTGCAGTGAGTCCAGTGAGTGCACTGGCACCACTGGGGATGCAGTGCAGTGAGTCCAGAGAGTGCACTGGCACCACTGGGGATGCTGTACAGTGAGTCCACAGAGTGCACTGGCACCACTGGGGATGCACTGCAGTGAGTGCAGAGAGTGCACTGGCACCACTGGGGATGCACTGCAGTGAGTCCAGAGAGTGCACTGGCTCCACTGGGGATGCAGTGCAGTGAGTCCAGAGAGTGCACTGGCTCCACTGGGGATGCACTGCAGTGAATCTAGAGAGTGCACTGGCACCACTGGGGATGCAGTGCAGTGAGTCCAGAGAGTGCACTGGCACCACTGGGGATGCAGTGCAGTGAGTCCAGAGAGTGCACTGGCACCACTGGGGATGCAGTGCAGTGAGTCCAGAGAGTGCACTGGCACCACTGGGGATGCAGTGCAGTGAGTCCAGAGAGTGCACTGGCACCACTGGGGATGCACTGCAGTGAGTCCAGAGAGTGCACTGGCACCACTGGGGATGCAGTGCAGTGAGTCCAGAGAGTGCACTGGCACCACTGGGGATGCACTGCAGTGAGTCCAGAGAGTGCACTGGCACCACTGGGGATGCGGTGCAGTGAGTCCAGAGAGTGCACTGGCACCACTGGGGATGCACTGCAGTGAATCTAGAGAGTGCACTGGCACCACTGGGGATGCAGTGCAGTGAGTCCAGTGACTGCACTGGCACCACTGGGGATGCACCCCGGTGAGTCCAGAGAGTGCACTGGCACCACTGGGGATGCACTTCAGTGAATCTAGAGAGTGCACTGGTACCACTGGGGATGCAGTGCAGTGAGTCCAGTGAGTGCACTGGCACCACTGGGGATGCACTGCAGTGAGTCCAGAGAGTGCACTGGCACCACTGGGGATGCTGTACAGTGAGTCTTCAGAGTGCACTGGCACCACTGGGGATGCACTGCAGTGAGTGCAGAGAGTACACTGGCACCACTGGGGATGCAGTGCAGTGAGTCCAGAGAGTGCACTGGCTCCAGTGGGGATGCACTGCAGTGACTCTAGAGAGTACACTGGAACCACTGGGGATGCAGTGCAGTGAGTCCAGAGAGTGCACTGGCACCACTGGGGATGCAGTACAGTGAGTCCACAGAGTGCACTGGCACCACTGGGGATGCAGTGCAGTGAGTCCAGAGAGTGCACTGGCACCACTGGGGATGCAGTACAGTGAGTCCAGAGAGTGCACTGGCACCACTGGGGATGCAGTGCAGTGAGTCCAGAGACTGCACAGGCACCACTGTGGATGCAGTGCAGTGAGTCCAGAGAGTGCACTGGCACCACTGGGGATGGAGTGCAGTGAGTCCAGAGAGTGCACTGGCACCACTGGGGATGCAGTGCAGTGAGTCCAGAGAGTGCACTGGCACCACTGGGGATGCACTGCAGTGAGTCCAGAGAGTGCACTGGCACCACTGGGGATGCAGTGCAGTGAGTCCAGAGAGTGCACTGGCACCACTGGGGATGCACTGCAGTGAGTCCAGAGAGTGCACTGGCACCACTGGGGATGCACTGCAGTGAGTCCAGAGAGTGCACTGGCACCACTGGGGATGCAGTGCAGTGAGTCCAGAGAGTGCACTGGCACCACTGGGGATGCAGTGCAGTGAGTCCAGAGAGTGCACTGGCACCACTGGGGATGCACTGCAGTGAGTCCAGAGAGTGCACTGGCACCACTGGGGATGCACTGCAGTGAGTCCAGAGAGTGCACTGGCACCACTGGGGATGCAGTGCAGTGAGTCCAGAGAGTGCACTGGCACCACTGGGGATGCAGTGCAGTGAGTCCAGAGAGTGCACTGGCACCACTGGGGATGCAGTGCAGTGAGTCCAGAGAGTGCACTGGCACCACTGGGGATGCAGTGCAGTGAGTCCAGAGAGTGCACTGGCACCACTGGGGATGCAGTGCAGTGAGTCCAGAGAGTGCACTGGCACCACTGGGGATGCACTGCAGTGAGTCTAGAGAGTGCACTGGCACCGCTGGAGATGCACTGCAGTGAGTCCAGAGAGTGCACTGGCACCACTGGGGATGCACCTCGGTTAGTCCAGAGAGTGCACTGGCACCACTGGGGATGCTGTACAGTGAGTCCACAGAGTGCACTGGCACCACTGGGGATGCACCCCAGTGAGTCCAGAGAGTGCACTGGCACCACTGGGGATGCACTTCAGTGAATCTAGAGAGTGCACTGGCACCACTGGGGATGCAGTGCAGTGAGTCCAGTGAGTGCACTGGCACCACGGGGGATGCAGTGCAGTGACTCCAGAGAGTGCACTGGCAGCAGTGGGGATGCAGTGCAGTGAGTCTAGAGAGTGCACTGGCACCACTGGTGATGCAGTGCAGTGAGTCCAGAGAGTGCACTGGCACCAGTGGGGATGCAGTGCAGTGACTCCACAGAGTGCACTGGCAGCAGTGGGGATGCAGTGCAGTGAGTCCAGAGAGTGCACTGGCTCCACTGGGGATGCACTGCAGTGAGTCTAGAGAGTACACTGGCACCACTGGGGATGCAGTGCAGTGAGTCCAGAGAGTGCACTGACACCACTGGGGATGCAGTGCAGTGAGTCCAGAGAGTGCACTGGCACCACTGGGGATGCAGTGCAGTGAGTCCAGAGAGTGCACTGGCAACACTGGGAATGCAGTACAGTGAGTCCAGTGAGTGCACTGGCACCACTGGGGATGCAGTGCAGTGAGTCCAGAGAGTGCACTGGCACCACTGGGGATGCACTGCAGTGAGTCCAGAGAGTGCACTGGCACCACTGGGGATGCACTGCAGTGAGTCCAGAGAGTGCACTGGCACCACTGGGCATGCACTGCAGTGAGTCCAGAGAGTGCACTGGCACCACTGGGGATGCAGTGCAGTGAGTCCAGAGAGTGCACTGGCACCACTGGGGATGCAGTGCAGTGAGTCCAGAGAGTGCACTGGCACCACTGGGGATGCAGTGCAGTGAGTCCAGAGAGTGCACTGGCACCACTGGGGATGCAGTGCAGTGAGTCCAGAGAGTGCACTGGCACCACTGGGGATGCAGTGCAGTGAGTCCAGAGAGTGCACTGGCACCACTGGGGATGCAGTGCAGTGAGTCCAGAGAGTGCACTGGCACCACTGGGGATGCACTGCAGTGAGTCCAGAGAGTGCACTGGCACCACTGGGGATGCAGTGCAGTGAGTCCAGAGAGTGCACTGGCACCACTGGGGATGCACTGCAGTGAGTCCAGAGAGTGCACTGGCAGCACTGCAGTGAGTCCAGAGAGTGCACTGGCACCACTGGGGATGCAGTGCAGTGAGTCCAGAGAGTGCACTGGCACCACTGGGGATGCAGTGCAGTGAGTCCAGAGAGTGCACTGGCACCACTGGGGATGCAGTGCAGTGAGTCCAGAGAGTGCACTGGCACCACTGGGGATGCAGTGCAGTGAGTCCAGAGAGTGCACTGGCACCACTGGGGATGCAGTGCAGTGAGTCCAGAGAGTGCACTGGCACCACTGGGGATGCACTGCAGTGAGTCCAGAGAGTGCACTGGCACCACTGGGGATGCAGTGCAGTGAGTCCAGAGAGTGCACTGGCACCACTGGGGATGCACTGCAGTGAGTCCAGAGAGTGCACTGGCACCACTGGGGATGCAGTGCAGTGAGTCCAGAGAGTGCACTGGCACCACTGGGATGCACTGCAGTGAGTCCAGAGAGTGCACTGGCACCACTGGGGATGCACTGCAGTGAGTCCAGAGAGTGCACTGGCACCACTGGGGATGCAGTGCAGTGAGTCCAGAGAGTGCACTGGCACCACTGGGGATGCACTGCAGTGAGTCCAGAGAGTGCACTGGCACCACTGGGGATGCAGTGCAGTGAGTCCAGAGAGTGCACTGGCACCACTGGGGATGCACTGCAGTGAGTCCAGAGAGTGCACTGGCACCACTGGGGATGCAGTGCAGTGAGTCCAGAGAGTGCACTGGCACCACTGGGGATGCAGTGCAGTGAGTCCAGAGAGTGCACTGGCACCACTGGGGATGCATGCAGTGAGTCCAGAGAGTGCACTGGCACCACTGGGGATGCACTGCAGTGAGTCCAGAGAGTGCACTGGCACCACTGGGGATGCAGTGCAGTGAGTCCAGAGAGTGCACTGGCACCACTGGGGATGCAGTGCAGTGAGTCCAGAGAGTGCACTGGCACCACTGGGGATGCAGTGCAGTGAGTCCAGAGAGTGCACTGGCACCACTGGGGATGCACTGCAGTGAGTCCAGAGAGTGCACTGGCACCACTGGGGATGCAGTGCAGTGAGTCCAGAGAGTGCACTGGCACCACTGGGGATGCACTGCAGTGAGTCCAGAGAGTGCACTGGCACCACTGGGGATGCAGTGCAGTGAGTCCAGAGAGTGCACTGGCACCACTGGGGATGCACTGCAGTGAGTCCAGAGAGTGCACTGGCACCACTGGGGATGCAGTGCAGTGAGTCCAGAGAGTGCACTGGCACCACTGGGGATGCACTGCAGTGAGTCCAGAGAGTGCACTGGCACCACTGGGGATGCACTGCAGTGAGTCCAGAGAGTGCACTGGCACCACTGGGGATGCAGTGCAGTGAGTCCAGAGAGTGCACTGGCACCACTGGGGATGCAGTGCAGTGAGTCCAGAGAGTGCACTGGCACCACTGGGGATGCAGTGCAGTGAGTCCAGAGAGTGCACTGGCACCACTGGGGATGCAGTGCAGTGAGTCCAGAGAGTGCACTGGCACCACTGGGGATGCAGTGCAGTGAGTCCAGAGAGTGCACTGGCACCACTGGGGATGCAGTGCAGTGAGTCCAGAGAGTGCACTGGCACCACTGGGGATGCAGTGCAGTGAGTCCAGAGAGTGCACTGGCACCACTGGGGATGCAGTGCAGTGAGTCCAGAGAGTGCACTGGCACCACTGGGGATGCACTGCAGTGAGTCCAGAGAGTGCACTGGCACCACTGGGGATGCAGTGCAGTGAGTCCAGAGAGTGCACTGGCACCACTGGGGATGCACTGCAGTGAGTCCAGAGAGTGCACTGGCACCACTGGGGATGCAGTGCAGTGAGTCCAGAGAGTGCACTGGCACCACTGGGGATGCACTGCAGTGAGTCCAGAGAGTGCACTGGCACCACTGGGGATGCAGTGCAGTGAGTCCAGAGAGTGCACTGGCACCACTGGGGATGCACTGCAGTGAGTCCAGAGAGTGCACTGGCACCACTGGGGATGCAGTGCAGTGAGTCCAGAGAGTGCACTGGCACCACTGGGGATGCACTGCAGTGAGTCCAGAGAGTGCACTGGCACCACTGGGGATGCAGTGCAGTGAGTCCAGAGAGTGCACTGGCACCACTGGGGATGCAGTGCAGTGAGTCCAGAGAGTGCACTGGCACCACTGGGGATGCAGTGCAGTGAGTCCAGAGAGTGCACTGGCACCACTGGGGATGCAGTGCAGTGAGTCCAGAGAGTGCACTGGCACCACTGGGGATGCAGTGCAGTGAGTCCAGAGAGTGCACTGGCACCACTGGGGATGCAGTGCAGTGAGTCCAGAGAGTGCACTGGCACCACTGGGGATGCACTGCAGTGAGTCCAGAGAGTGCACTGGCACCACTGGGGATGCAGTGCAGTGAGTCCAGAGAGTGCACTGGCACCACTGGGGATGCAGTGCAGTGAGTCCAGAGAGTGCACTGGCACCACTGGGGATGCAGTGCAGTGAGTCCAGAGAGTGCACTGGCACCACTGGGGATGCACTGCAGTGAGTCCAGAGAGTGCACTGGCACCACTGGGGATGCACTGCAGTGAGTCCAGAGAGTGCACTGGCACCACTGGGGATGCAGTGCAGTGAGTCCAGAGAGTGCACTGGCACCACTGGGGATGCACTGCAGTGAGTCCAGAGAGTGCACTGGCACCACTGGGGATGCAGTGCAGTGAGTCCAGAGAGTGCACTGGCACCACTGGGGATGCACTGCAGTGAGTCCAGAGAGTGCACTGGCACCACTGGGGATGCACTGCAGTGAGTCCAGAGAGTGCACTGGCACCACTGGGGATGCAGTGCAGTGAGTCCAGAGAGTGCACTGGCACCACTGGGGATGCAGTGCAGTGAGTCCAGAGAGTGCACTGGCACCACTGGGGATGCAGTGCAGTGAGTCCAGAGAGTGCACTGGCACCACTGGGGATGCAGTGCAGTGAGTCCAGAGAGTGCACTGGCACCACTGGGGATGCAGTGCAGTGAGTCCAGAGAGTGCACTGGCACCACTGGGGATGCAGTGCAGTGAGTCCAGAGAGTGCACTGGCACCACTGGGGATGCACTGCAGTGAGTCCAGAGAGTGCACTGGCACCACTGGGGATGCAGTGCAGTGAGTCCAGAGAGTGCACTGGCACCACTGGGGATGCACTGCAGTGAGTCCAGAGAGTGCACTGGCACCACTGGGGATGCAGTGCAGTGAGTCCAGAGAGTGCACTGGCACCACTGGGGATGCACTGCAGTGAGTCCAGAGAGTGCACTGGCACCACTGGGGATGCAGTGCAGTGAGTCCAGAGAGTGCACTGGCACCACTGGGGATGCACTGCAGTGAGTCCAGAGAGTGCACTGGCACCACTGGGGATGCACTGCAGTGAGTCCAGAGAGTGCACTGGCACCACTGGGGATGCAGTGCAGTGAGTCCAGAGAGTGCACTGGCACCACTGGGGATGCAGTGCAGTGAGTCCAGAGAGTGCACTGGCACCACTGGGGATGCAGTGCAGTGAGTCCAGAGAGTGCACTGGCACCACTGGGGATGCAGTGCAGTGAGTCCAGAGAGTGCACTGGCACCACTGGGGATGCAGTGCAGTGAGTCCAGAGAGTGCACTGGCACCACTGGGGATGCAGTGCAGTGAGTCCAGAGAGTGCACTGGCACCACTGGGGATGCAGTGCAGTGAGTCCAGAGAGTGCACTGGCACCACTGGGGATGCAGTGCAGTGAGTCCAGAGAGTGCACTGGCACCACTGGGGATGCACTGCAGTGAGTCCAGAGAGTGCACTGGCACCACTGGGGATGCAGTGCAGTGAGTCCAGAGAGTGCACTGGCACCACTGGGGATGCACTGCAGTGAGTCCAGAGAGTGCACTGGCACCACTGGGGATGCAGTGCAGTGAGTCCAGAGAGTGCACTGGCACCACTGGGGATGCAGTGCAGTGAGTCCAGAGAGTGCACTGGCACCACTGGGGATGCAGTGCAGTGAGTCCAGAGAGTGCACTGGCACCACTGGGGATGCACTGCAGTGAGTCCAGAGAGCACTGGCACCACTGGGGATGCAGTGCAGTGAGTCCAGAGAGTGCACTGGCACCACTGGGGATGCACTGCAGTGAGTCCAGAGAGTGCACTGGCACCACTGGGGATGCACTGCAGTGAGTCCAGAGAGTGCACTGGCACCACTGGGGATGCAGTGCAGTGAGTCCAGAGAGTGCACTGGCACCACTGGGGATGCAGTGCAGTGAGTCCAGAGAGTGCACTGGCACCACTGGGGATGCACTGCAGTGAGTCCAGAGAGTGCACTGGCACCACTGGGGATGCACTGCAGTGAGTCCAGAGAGTGCACTGGCACCACTGGGGATGCAGTGCAGTGAGTCCAGAGAGTGCACTGGCACCACTGGGGATGCAGTGCAGTGAGTCCAGAGAGTGCACTGGCACCACTGGGGATGCACTGCAGTGAGTCCAGAGAGTGCACTGGCACCACTGGGGATGCACTGCAGTGAGTCCAGAGAGTGCACTGGCACCACTGGGGATGCAGTGCAGTGAGTCCAGAGAGTGCACTGGCACCACTGGGGATGCAGTGCAGTGAGTCCAGAGAGTGCACTGGCACCACTGGGGATGCAGTGCAGTGAGTCCAGAGAGTGCACTGGCACCACTGGGGATGCAGTGCAGTGAGTCCAGAGAGTGCACTGGCACCACTGGGGATGCAGTGCAGTGAGTCCAGAGAGTGCACTGGCACCACTGGGGATGCACTGCAGTGAGTCCAGAGAGTGCACTGGCACCACTGGGGATGCAGTGCAGTGAGTCCAGAGAGTGCACTGGCACCACTGGGGATGCACTGCAGTGAGTCCAGAGAGTGCACTGGCACCACTGGGGATGCACTGCAGTGAGTCCAGAGAGTGCACTGGCACCACTGGGGATGCACTGCAGTGAGTCCAGAGAGTGCACTGGCACCACTGGGGATGCAGTGCAGTGAGTCCAGAGAGTGCACTGGCACCACTGGGGATGCACTGCAGTGAGTCCAGAGAGTGCACTGGCACCACTGGGGATGCAGTGCAGTGAGTCCAGAGAGTGCACTGGCACCACTGGGGATGCAGTGCAGTGAGTCCAGAGAGTGCACTGGCACCACTGGGGATGCAGTGCAGTGAGTCCAGAGAGTGCACTGGCACCACTGGGGATGCAGTGCAGTGAGTCCAGAGAGTGCACTGGCACCACTGGGGATGCACTGCAGTGAGTCCAGAGAGTGCACTGGCACCACTGGGGATGCACTGCAGTGAGTCCAGAGAGTGCACTGGCACCACTGGGGATGCAGTGCAGTGAGTCCAGAGAGTGCACTGGCACCACTGGGGATGCAGTGCAGTGAGTCCAGAGAGTGCACTGGCACCACTGGGGATGCACTGCAGTGAGTCCAGAGAGTGCACTGGCACCACTGGGGATGCAGTGCAGTGAGTCCAGAGAGTGCACTGGCACCACTGGGGATGCACTGCAGTGAGTCCAGAGAGTGCACTGGCACCACTGGGGATGCAGTGCAGTGAGTCCAGAGAGTGCACTGGCACCACTGGGGATGCAGTGCAGTGAGTCCAGAGAGTGCACTGGCACCACTGGGGATGCACTGCAGTGAGTCCAGAGAGTGCACTGGCACCACTGGGGATGCAGTGCAGTGAGTCCAGAGAGTGCACTGGCACCACTGGGGATGCACTGCAGTGGATCTAGAGAGTGCACTGGCACCACTGGGGATGCAGTGCAGTGAGTCCAGAGAGTGCACTGGCACCACTGGGGATGCACTGCAGTGAGTCCAGAGAGTGCACTGGCACCACTGGGGATGCAGTACAGTGAGTCCAGAGAGTGCACTGGCACCACTGGGGATGCACTGCAGTGAGTGCAGAGAGTGCACTGGCACCACTGGGGATGCAGTGCAGTGAGTCCAGAGAGTGCACTGGCACCACTGGGGATGCAGTGCAGTGAGTCCAGAGAGTGCACTGGCACCACTGGGGATGCAGTGCAGTGAGTCCAGAGAGTGCACTGGCACCACTGGGGATGCAGTGCAGTGAGTCCAGAGAGTGCACTGGCACCACTGGGGATGCACTGCAGTGAGTCCAGAGAGTGCACTGGCACCACTGGGGATGCAGTGCAGTGAGTCCAGAGAGTGCACTGGCACCACTGGGGATGCAGTGCAGTGAGTCCAGAGAGTGCACTGGCACCACTGGGGATGCAGTGCAGTGAGTCCAGAGAGTGCACTGGCACCACTGGGGATGCACTGCAGTGACTCTAGAGAGTGCACTGGCACCACTGGGGATGCAGTGCAGTGAGTCCAGAGAGTGCACTGGCACCACTGGGGATGCACTGCAGTGAGTCCAGAGAGTGCACTGGCACCACTGGGGATGCAGTGCAGTGAGTCCAGAGAGTGCACTGGCACCACTGGGGATGCACTGCAGTGAGTCCAGAGAGTGCACTGGCACCACTGGGGATGCACTGCAGTGAGTCCAGAGAGTGCACTGGCACCACTGGGGATGCAGTGCAGTGAGTCCAGAGAGTGCACTGGCACCACTGGGGATGCAGTGCAGTGAGTCCAGAGAGTGCACTGGCACCACTGGGGATGCAGTGCAGTGAGTCCAGAGAGTGCACTGGCACCACTGGGGATGCAGTGCAGTGAGTCCAGAGAGTGCACTGGCACCACTGGGGATGCACTGCAGTGAGTCCAGAGAGTGCACTGGCACCACTGGGGATGCAGTGCAGTGAGTCCAGAGAGTGCACTGGCACCACTGGGGATGCACTGCAGTGAGTCCAGAGAGTGCACTGGCACCACTGGGGATGCACTGCAGTGAGTCCAGAGAGTGCACTGGCACCACTGGGGATGCAGTGCAGTGAGTCCAGAGAGTGCACTGGCACCACTGGGGATGCACTGCAGTGAGTCCAGAGAGTGCACTGGCACCACTGGGGATGCAGTGCAGTGAGTCCAGAGAGTGCACTGGCACCACTGGGGATGCACTGCAGTGAGTCAGAGAGTGCACTGGCACCACTGGGGATGCAGTGCAGTGAGTCCAGAGAGTGCACTGGCACCACTGGGGATGCACTGCAGTGAGTCCAGAGAGTGCACTGGCACCACTGGGGATGCTGTGCAGTGAGTCCAGAGAGTGCACTGGCACCACTGGGGATGCACTGCAGTGAGTCCAGAGAGTGCACTGGCACCACTGGGGATGCAGTGCAGTGAGTCCAGAGAGTGCACTGGCACCACTGGGGATGCACTGCAGTGAGTCCAGAGAGTGCACTGGCACCACTGGGGATGCAGTGCAGTGAGTCCAGAGAGTGCACTGGCACCACTGGGGATGCAGTGCAGTGAGTCCAGAGAGTGCACTGGCACCACTGGGGATGCAGTGCAGTGAGTCCAGAGAGTGCACTGGCACCACTGGGGATGCAGTGCAGTGAGTCCAGAGAGTGCACTGGCACCACTGGGGATGCAGTGCAGTGAGTCCAGAGAGTGCACTGGCACCACTGGGGATGCACTGCAGTGAGTCCAGAGAGTGCACTGGCACCACTGGGGATGCAGTGCAGTGAGTCCAGAGAGTGCACTGGCACCACTGGGGATGCAGTGCAGTGAGTCCAGAGAGTGCACTGGCACCACTGGGGATGCAGTGCAGTGAGTCCAGAGAGTGCACTGGCACCACTGGGGATGCACTGCAGTGAGTCCAGAGAGTGCACTGGCACCACTGGGGATGCACTGCAGTGAGTCCAGAGAGTGCACTGGCACCACTGGGGATGCAGTGCAGTGAGTCCAGAGAGTGCACTGGCACCACTGGGGATGCACTGCAGTGAGTCCAGAGAGTGCACTGGCACCACTGGGGATGCAGTGCAGTGAGTCCAGAGAGTGCACTGGCACCACTGGGGATGCACTGCAGTGAGTCCAGAGAGTGCACTGGCACCACTGGGGATGCAGTGCAGTGAGTCCAGAGAGTGCACTGGCACCACTGGGGATGCAGTGCAGTGAGTCCAGAGAGTGCACTGGCACCACTGGGGATGCACTGCAGTGAGTCCAGAGAGTGCACTGGCACCACTGGGGATGCAGTGCAGTGAGTCCAGAGAGTGCACTGGCACCACTGGGGATGCAGTGCAGTGAGTCCAGAGAGTGCACTGGCACCACTGGGGATGCAGTGCAGTGAGTCCAGAGAGTGCACTGGCACCACTGGGGATGCAGTGCAGTGAGTCCAGAGAGTGCACTGGCACCACTGGGGATGCAGTGCAGTGAGTCCAGAGAGTGCACTGGCACCACTGGGGATGCAGTACAGTGAGTCCAGAGAGTGCACTGGCACCACTGGGGATGCAGTGCAGTGAGTCCAGAGAGTGCACTGGCACCACTGGGGATGCACTGCAGTGAGTCCAGAGAGTGCACTGGCACCACTGGGGATGCACTGCAGTGAGTCCAGAGAGTGCACTGGCACCACTGGGGATGCACTGCAGTGAGTCCAGAGAGTGCACTGGCACCACTGGGGATGCAGTGCAGTGAGTCCAGAGAGTGCACTGGCACCACTGGGGATGCAGTGCAGTGAGTCCAGAGAGTGCACTGGCACCACTGGGGATGCAGTGCAGTGAGTCCAGAGAGTGCACTGGCACCACTGGGGATGCAGTGCAGTGAGTCCAGAGAGTGCACTGGCACCACTGGGGATGCAGTGCAGTGAGTCCAGAGAGTGCACTGGCACCACTGGGGATGCAGTGCAGTGAGTCCAGAGAGTGCACTGGCACCACTGGGGATGCACTGCAGTGAGTCCAGAGAGTGCACTGGCACCACTGGGGATGCAGTGCAGTGAGTCCAGAGAGTGCACTGGCACCACTGGGGATGCACTGCAGTGAGTCCAGAGAGTGCACTGGCACCACTGGGGATGCAGTGCAGTGAGTCCAGAGAGTGCACTGGCACCACTGGGGATGCAGTGCAGTGAGTCCAGAGAGTGCACTGGCACCACTGGGGATGCTGTACAGTGAGTCCAGAGAGTGCACTGGCACCACTGGGGATGCACTGCAGTGAGTGCAGAGAGTGCACTGGCACCACTGGGGATGCAGTGCAGTGAGTCCAGAGAGTGCACTGGCACCACTGGGGATGCAGTGCAGTGAGTCCAGAGAGTGCACTGGCACCACTGGGGATGCACTGCAGTGACTCCAGAGAGTGCACTGGCACCACTGGGGATGCAGTGCAGTGAGTCCAGAGAGTGCACTGGCACCACTGGGGATGCAGTGCAGTGAGTCCAGAGAGTGCACTGGCACCACTGGGGATGCAGTGCAGTGAGTCCAGAGAGTGCACTGGCACCACTGGGAATGCAGTACAGTGAGTCCAGAGAGTGCACTGGCACCACTGGGGATGCAGTACAGTGAGTCCAGAGAGTGCACTGGCACCACTGGGGATGCAGTGCAGTGAGTCCAGAGAGTGCACTGGCACCACTGGGGATGCAGTGCAGTGAGTCCAGAGAGTGCACTGGCACCACTGGGGATGCAGTGCAGTGACTCCAGAGAGTGCACTGGCACCACTGGGGATGCACTGCAGTGAGTCCAGAGAGTGCACTGGCACCACTGGGGATGCAGTGCAGTGAGTCCAGAGAGTGCACTGGCACCACTGGGGATGCAGTGCAGTGAGTCCAGAGAGTGCACTGGCACCACTGGGGATGCAGTGCAGTGAGTCCAGAGAGTGCACTGGCACCACTGGGGATGCAGTGCAGTGAGTCCAGAGAGTGCACTGGCACCACTGGGGATGCAGTGCAGTGAGTCCAGAGAGTGCACTGGCACCACTGGGGATGCACTACAGTGAGTCCAGAGAGTGCACTGGCACCACTGGGGATGCACTGCAGTGACTCTAGAGAGTGCACTGGCACCACTGGGGATGCAGTGCAGTGAGTCACAGAGAGTGTACTGGCACCACTGGGGATGCACTGCAGTGACTCCAGAGAGTGCACTGGCACCACTGGGGATGCGGTGCAGTGAGTCCAGAGAGTGCACTGGCACCACTGGGGATGCAGTGCAGTGAATCTAGAGAGTGCACTGGCACCACTGGGGATGCAGTGCAGTGAGTCCAGTGAGTGCACTGGCACCACTGGGGATGCACCCCAGTGAGTCCAGAGAGTGCACTGGCACCACTGGGGATGCACTTCAGTGAATCTAGAGAGTGCACTGGTACCACTGGGGATGCAGTGCAGTGAGTCCAGTGAGTGCACTGGCACCACTGGGGATGCACTGCAGTGAGTCCAGAGAGTGCACTGGCACCACTGGGGATGCTGTACAGTGAGTCCACAGAGTGCACTGGCACCACTGGGGATGCACTGCAGTGAGTGCAGAGAGTACACTGGCACCACTGGGCATGCAGTGCAGTGAGTCCAGAGAGTGCACTGGCTCCAGTGGGGATGCACTGCAGTGACTCTAGAGAGTACACTGGAACCACTGGGGATGCAGTGCAGTGAGTCCAGAGAGTGCACTGGCACCACTGGGGATGCAGTACAGTGAGTCCAGAGAGTGCACTGGCACCACTGGGGATGCAGTGCAGTGAGTCCAGAGAGTGCACTGGCACCACTGGGGATGCAGTGCAGTGAGTCCAGAGAGTGCACTGGCACCACTGGGGATGCAGTGCAGTGAGTCTAGAGAGTGCACTGGCACCACTGGGGATGCACTGCAGTGAGTCCAGAGAGTGCACTGGCACCACTGGGGATGCAGTGCAGTGAGTCCAGAGAGTGCACTGGCACCACTGGGGATGCACTTCAGTGAGTCCAGAGAGTGCACTGGCACCACTGGGGATGCAGTGCAGTGAGTCCAGAGAGTGCACTGGCACCACTGGGGATGCAGTGCAGTGAGTCCAGAGAGTGCACTGGCACCACTGGGGATGCTGTGCAGTGAGTCCAGAGAGTGCACTGGCACCACTGGGGATGCACTGCAGTGAGTGCAGAGAGTGCACTGGCACCACAGGGGATGCAGTGCAGTGAGTCCAGAGAGTGCACTGGCACCACTGGGGATGCAGTGCAGTGAGTCCAGAGAGTGCACTGGCTCCACTGGGGATGCACTGCAGTGAGTCTAGAGAGTGCACTGGCACCACTGGGGATGCAGTGCAGTGAGTCCAGAGAGTGCACTGGCACCACTGGGGATGCAGTGCAGTGAGTCCAGAGAGTGCACTGGCACCACTGGGGATGCAGTGCAGTGAGTCCAGAGAGTGCACTGGCACCACTGGGGATGCAGTACAGTGAGTCCAGAGAGTGCACTGGCACCACTGGGGATGCAGTGCAGTGAGTCCAGAGAGTGCACTGGCACCACTGGGGATGCAGTGCAGTGAGTCCAGAGAGTGCACTGGCACCACTGGGGATGCAGTGCAGTGAGTCCAGAGAGTGCACTGGCACCACTGGGGATGCACTGCAGTGAGTCCAGAGAGTGCACTGGCACCACTGGGGATGCACTGCAGTGAGTCCAGAGAGTGCACTGGCACCACTGGGCATGCACTGCAGTGAGTCCAGAGAGTGCACTGGCACCACTGGGGATGCAGTGCAGTGAGTCCAGAGAGTGCACTGGCACCACTGGGGATGCAGTACAGTGAGTCCAGAGAGTGCACTGGCACCACTGGGGATGCAGTTCAGTGAGTCCAGAGAGTGCACTGGCACCACTGGGGATGCAGTGCAGTGAGTCCACAGAGTGCACTGGCACCACTGGGGATGCAGTGCAGTGAGTCCAGAGAGTGCACTGGCACCACTGGGGATGCACTGCAGTGAGTCCAGAGAGTGCACTGGCACCACTGGGGATGCACTGCAGTGAGTCTAGAGAGTGCACTGGCACCACTGGGGATGCAGTGCAGTGAGTCCACAGAGTGCACTGGCACCACTGGGGATGCACTGCAGTGACTCCAGAGAGTGCACTGGCACCACTGGGGATGCAGTGCAGTGAGTCCAGAGAGTGCACTGGCACCACTGGGGATGCAGTACAGTGAGTCCAGAGAGTGCACTGGCACCACTGGGGATGCAGTGCAGTGAGTCCAGAGAGTGCACTGGCACCACTGGGGATGCAGTGCAGTGAGTCCAGTCAGTGCACTGGCACCACTGGGGATGCAGTGCAGTGAGTCCAGAGAGTGCACTGGCACCACTGGGGATGCACTTCAGTGAATCTAGAGAGTGCACTGGCACCACTGGGGATGCAGTGCAGTGAGTCCAGAGAGTGCACTGGCACCACTGGGGATGCACTGCAGTGAGTCCAGAGAGTGCACTGGCACCACTGGGGATGCTGTACAGTGAGTCCACAGAGTGCACTGGCACCACTGGGGATGCACTGCAGTGAGTGCAGAGAGTACACTGGCACCACTGGGGATGCAGTGCAGTGAGTCCAGAGAGTGCACTGGCTCCAGTGGGGATGCACTGCAGTGACTCTAGAGAGTACACTGGCACCACTGGGGATGCAGTGCAGTGAGTCCAGAGAGTGCACTGGCACCACTGGTGATGCAGTACAGTGAGTCCAGAGAGTGCACTGGCACCACTGGGGATGCAGTGCAGTGAGTCCAGAGAGTGCACTGGCACCACTGGGGATGCACTGCAGTGAGTCCAGAGAGTGCACTGGCACCACTGGGGATGCAGTGCAGTGAGTCCAGAGAGTGCACTGGCACCATTGGGGATGCAGTGCAGTGAGTCCAGAGAGTGCACTGGCACCACTGGGGATGCAGTGCAGTGAGTCCAGAGAGTGCACTGGCACCACTGGGGATGCACTGCAGTGAGTCCAGAGACTGCACAGGCACCACTGGGGATGCAGTGCAGTGAGTCCAGAGAGTGCACTGGCACCACTGGGGATGCACTGCAGTGAGTCCAGAGAGTGCACTGGCACCACTGGGATGCAGTGCAGTGAGTCCAGAGAGTGCACTGGCACCTTGGGGATGCACTGCAGTGAGTCCAGAGAGTGCACATGGCACCACTGGGGATGCAGTGCAGTGAGTCCAGAGAGTGCACTGGCACCACCGGGGATGCACTTCAGTGAGTCCAGAGAGTGCACTGGCACCACTAGGGATGCACTGCAGTGAGTCCAGAGAGTGCACTGGCACCACCGGGGATGCACTGCAGTGACTCTAGAGAGTGCACTGGCACCACTGGGGATGCAGTGCAGTGAGTCCAGAGAGTGCACTGGCACCACTGGGGATGCACTGCAGTGAGTCCAGAGAGTGCACTGGCACCACTGGGGATGCGGTGCAGTGAGTCCAGAGAGTGCACTGGCACCACTGGGGATGCACTGCAGTGAGTCTAGAGAGTGCACTGGCACCACTGGGGATGCAGTGCAGTGAGTCCAGTGAGTGCACTGGCACCACTGGGGATGCACCCCGGTGAGTCCAGAGAGTGCACTGGCACCACTGGGGATGCACTTCAGTGAATCTAGAGAGTGCACTGGTACCACTGGGGATGCAGTGCAGTGAGTCCAGTGAGTGCACTGGCACCACTGGGGATGCACTGCAGTGAGTCCAGAGAGTGCACTGGCACCACTGGGGATGCTGTACAGTGAGTCCACAGAGTGCACTGGCACCACTGGGGATGCACTGCAGTGAGTGCAGAGAGTACACTGGCACCACTGGGCATGCAGTGCAGTGAGTCCAGAGAGTGCACTGGCTCCAGTGGGGATGCACTGCAGTGACTCTAGAGAGTACACTGGAACCACTGGGGATGCAGTGCAGTGAGTCCAGAGAGTGCACTGGCACCACTGGGGATGCAGTACAGTGAGTCCACAGAGTGCACTGGCACCACTGGGGATGCAGTGCAGTGAGTCCAGAGAGTGCACTGGCACCACTGGGGATGCAGTACAGTGAGTCCAGAGAGTGCACTGGCACCACTGGGGATGCAGTGCAGTGAGTCCAGAGAGTGCACTGGCACCACTGTGGATGCAGTGCAGTGAGTCCAGAGAGTGCACTGGCACCACTGGGGATGCAGTGCAGTGAGTCCAGAGAGTGCACTGGCACCACTGGGGATGCACTGCAGTGAGTCCAGAGAGTGCACTGGCACCACTGGGGATGCAGTGCAGTGAGTCCAGAGAGTGCACTGGCACCACTGGGGATGCACTGCAGTGAGTCCAGAGAGTGCACAGGCACCACTGGGGATGCAGTGCAGTGAGTCCAGAGAGTGCACTGGCACCTGGGGATGCACTGCAGTGAGTCCAGAGAGTGCATTGGCACCACTGGGGATTCAGTGCAGTGAGTCTAGAGAGTGCACTGGCACCTCTGGGGATGCAGTGCAGTGAGTCCAGAGAGTGCACTGGCACCACTGAGGATGCAGTGCAGTGAGTCCAGAGAGTGCACTGGCACCACTGGGGATGCAGTGCAGTGAGTCCAGAGAGTGCACTGGCACCACTGGGGATGCAGTGCAGTGAGTCCAGAGAGTGCACTGGCACCACTGGGGATGCACTGCAGTGAGTCTAGAGAGTGCACTGGCACCGCTGGAGATGCACTGCAGTGAGTCCAGAGAGTGCACTGGCACCACTGGGGATGCACCTCGGTTAGTCCAGAGAGTGCACTGGCACCACTGGGGATGCTGTACAGTGAGTCCACAGAGTGCACTGGCACCACTGGGGATGCAGTACAGTGAGTCCAGAGAGTGCACTGGCACCACTGGGGATGCACTTCAGTGAATCTAGAGAGTGCACTGGCACCACTGGGGATGCAGTGCAGTGAGTCCAGTGAGTGCACAGGCACCACGGGGGATGCACCCCGGTGAGTCCAGAGAGTGCACTGGCACCACTGGGGATGCTGTACAGTGAGTCCACAGAGTGCACTGGCACCACTGGGGATGCACTGCAGTGAGTGCAGAGAGTACACTGGCACCACTGGGGATGCACTGCAGTGAGTCCAGAGAGTGCACAGGCTCGACTGGGGATGCAGTGCAGTGAGTCCAGAGAGTGCACTGGCTCCACTGGGGATGCACTGCAGTGAATCTAGAGAGTGCACTGGCACCACTGGGGATGCAGTGCAGTGAGTCCAGAGAGTGCAATGGCACCACTGGGGATGCAGTGCAGTGAGTCCAGAGAGTGCACTGGCACCACAGGGGATGCAGTGCAGTGAGTCCAGAGAGTGCACTGGCACCACTGGGGATGCAGTACAGTGAGTCCAGAGAGTGCACTGGCACCACTGGGGATGCACTGCAGTGAGTCCAGAGAGTGCACTGGCACCACTGGGGATGCAGTGCAATGAGTCCAGAGAGGGCACTGGCACCACCGGGGATGCACTTTAGTTTGTCCAGAGTGTGCACTGGCACCACTAGGGATGCACTGCAGTGAGTCCAGAGAGTGCACTGGCACCACCGGGGATGCACTGCAGTGACTCTAGAGAGTGCACTGGCACCACTGGGGATGCAGTGCAGTGAGTCCAGAGAGTGTACTGGCACCACTGGGGATGCACTGCAGTGAGTCCAGAGAGTGCACTGGCACCACTGGGGATGCGGTGCAGTGAGTCCAGAGAGTGCACTGGCACCACTGGGGATGCACTGCAGTGAATCTAGAGAGTGCACTGGCACCACTGGGGATGTAGTGCAGTTAGTCCAGTGACAGCACTGGCACCACTGGGGATGCACCCCGGTGAGTCCAGAGAGTGCACTAGCACCACTGGGGATGCACTTCAGTGAATCTAGAGAGTGCACTGGTACCACTGGGGATGCAGTGCAGTGAGTCCAGTGAGTGCACTGGCACCACTGGGGATGCACTGCAGTGAGTCCAGAGAGTGCACTGGCACCACTGGGGATGCTGTACAGTGAGTCCAGAGAGTGCACTGGCACCACTGGGGATGCACTGCAGTGAGTGCAGAGAGTACACTGGCACCACTGGGCATGCTGTACAGTGAGTCCAGAGACTGCACAGGCACCACTGGGGATGCAGTGTAGTGAGTCCAGAGAGTGCACTGGCACCACTGGTGATGCACTGAATTGAGTCCAGAGAGTGCACTGGCACCAATGGGGATGCACTGCAGTGAGTCCAGAGAGGGCACTGGCACCACTGCGGATGCAGTACAGTGAGTCCAGAGAGTGCACTGGCACCAGTGGGGATGCAGTACAGTGAGTCCAGAGAGTGCACTGGCACCACTGGGGATGCAGTGCAGTGACTCCAGAGAGTGCACTGGCACCACTGGGGATGCAGTGCAGTGACTCCAGAGAGTGCACTGGCACCACTGGGGATGCAGTGCAGTGAGTCTAGAGAGTGCACTGGCACCGCTGGATATGCACTGCAGTGAGTCCAGAGAGTGCACTGGCACCACTGGCGATGCACCTCGGTTAGTCCAGAGAGTGCAGTGGCACCGCCGGGGATACTGTACAGTGAGTCCACAGAGTGCACTGGCACCACTGGGGATGCAGTACAGTGAGTCCAGAGAGTGCAGTGGCACCACTGGGGATGCACTTCAGTGAATCTAGAGAGTGCACTGGCAGCACTGGGGATGCAGTGCAGTGAGTCCAGTGAGTGCACTGGCACCACGGGGGATGCACCCCTGTGTGTCCAGAGAGTGCACTGGCACCACTGGGGATGCTGTGCAGTGAGTCCAAAGAGTGCACTGGCACCACTGTGGATGCACTGCAGTGAGTCCAGAGAGTGCACTGACACCACTGGGGATGCAGTGCCGTGAGTCCAGAGAGTGCACTGCCACCACTGGGGAAGCAGTGCAGTGAGTCCAGAGAGTGCACTGGCAACACTGGTAATGCAGTACAGTGAGTCCAGTGAGTGCACTGGCACCACTGGGGATGCAGTGCAGTGAGTCCAGAGAGTGCACTGGCACCACTGGGAATGCAGTACAGTGAGTCCATTGAGTGCACTGGCACCACTGGGGATGCAGTGCAGTGAGTCCAGAGAGTGCACTGGCACCACTGGGGATGCACTGCAGTGAGTCCAGAGAGTGCACTGGCACCAGTGGGGATGCACTGCAGTGAGTCAAAAGAGTGCACTGGCACCACTGGGCATGCACTGCAGTGAGTCCAGGGAGTGCACTGGCACCACTGGGGATGCAGTGCAGTGAGTCCAGAGAGTGCACTGGCACCACCGGGGATGCAGTACAGTGAGTCCAGAGAGTGCACTGGCACCACTGGGGATGCAGTTCAGTGAGTCCAGAGAGTGCACTGGCACCACTGGGGATGCAGTGCAGTGAGTCCACAGAGTGCACTGGCACCACTGGGGAAGCAGTGCAGTGAGTCCAGAGAGTGCACTGGCACCACTGGGGATGCAGTGCAGTGAGTCCATAGAGTGCACTGGCACCACTGGGGATGCACTGCAGTGACTCTAGAGAGTGCACTGGCACCACTGGGGATGCAGTGCAGTGAGTCCAGAGAGTGTACTGGCACCACTGGGGATGCACTGCAGTGACTCCAGAGAGTGCACTGGCACCACTGGGGATGCGGTGCAGTGAGTCCAGAGAGTGCACTGGCACCACTGGGGATGCAGTGCAGTGAGTCCAGAGAGTGCACTGGCACCACTGGGGATGCTGTACAGTGAGTCCAAAGAGTGCACTGGCACCACTGGGGATGCACTGCAGTGAGTGCAGAGAGTGCACTGGCACCACAGGGGATGCAGTGCAGTGAGTCCAGAGAGTGCACTGGCTCCACTGGGGATGCAGTGCAGTGAGTCCAGAGAGTGCACTGGCACCACTGGGGATGCACTGCAGTGACTCTAGAGAGTGCACTGGCACCACTGGGGATGCAGTGCAGTGAGTCCAGAGAGTGCACTGACACCACTGGGGATGCAGTGCAGTGAGTCCAGAGAGTGCACTGGCACCACTGGGGATGCAGTGCAGTGAGTCCAGAGAGTGCACTGGCACCACTGGGAATGCAGTACAGTGAGTCCAGAGAGTGCACTGGCACCACTGGGGATGCAGTGCAGTGAGTCCAGAGAGTGCACTGGCACCACTGGGGATGCAGTACAGTGAGTCCAGAGAGTGCACTGGCACCACTGGGGATGCAGTGCAGTGAGTCCAGAGAGTGCACTGGCACCACTGGGGATGCACTGCAGTGAGTCCAGAGAGTGCACTGGCACCACTGGGGATGCAGTGCAGTGACTCCAGAGAGGGCACTGGCACCACTGGGCATGCACTGCAGTGAGTCCAGGGAGTGCACTGGCACCACTGGGGATGCAGTGCAGTGAGTCCAGAGAGTGCACTGGCACCACCGGGGATGCAGTGCAGTGAGTCCAGAGAGTGCACTGGCACCACTGGGGATGCAGTTCAGTGAGTCCAGAGAGTGCACTGGCACCACTGGGGATGCAGTGCAGTGAGTCCAGAGAGTGCACTGGCACCACTGGGGATGCACTGCAGTGAGTCCATAGAGTGCACTGGCACCACTGGGGATGCACTGCAGTGACTCTAGAGAGTGCACTGGCACCACTGGGGATGCAGTGCAGTGAGTCCACAGAGTGTACTGGCACCACTGGGGATGCACTGCAGTGACTCCAGAGAGTGCACTGGCACCACTGGGGATGCGGTGCAGTGAGTCCAGAGAGTGCACTGGCACCACTGGGGATGCAGTGCAGTGAATCTAGAGAGTGCACTGGCACCACTGGGGATGCAGTGCAGTGAGTCCAGTGAGTGCACTGGAACCACTGGGGATGCACCCCAGTGAGTCCAGAGAGTGCACTGGCACCACTGGGGATGCACTTCAGTGAATCTAGAGAGTGCACTGGCACCACTGGGGATGCTGTACAGTGAGTCCACAGAGTGCACTGGCACCACTGGGGATGCACTGCAGTGAGTGCAGAGAGTGCACTGGCACCACTGGGGATGCAGTGCAGTGAGTCCAGAGAGTGCACTGGCTCCAGTGGGGATGCACTTCAGTGAATCCAGAGAGTGCACTGGCACCACTGGGGATGCTGTACAGTGAGTCCACAGAGTGCACTGGCACCACTGGGGATGCACTGCAGTGAGTACAGAGAGTACACTGGCACCACTGGGGATGCAGTGCAGTGAGTCCAGAGAGTGCACTGGCACCACTGGGGATGCACTTCAGTGAGTCTAGAGAGTGCACTGGCACCACTGGGGATGCTGTACAGTGAGTCCACAGAGTGCACTGGCACCACTGGGGATGCACTGCAGTGAGTGCAGAGAGTACACTGGCACCACTGGGGATGCAGTGCAGTGAGTCCAGAGAGTGCACTGGCTCCAGTGGGGATGCACTGCAGTGACTCTAGAGAGTGCACTGGCACCACAGGGGATGCAATGCAGTGAGTCCAGAGAGTGCACTGGCACCACTGGGGATGCAGTACAGTGAGTCCAGAGAGTGCACTGGCACCACTGGGGATGCAGTGCAGTGAGTCCAGAGAGTGCACTGGCACCACTGGGGATGCAGTGCAGTGAGTCCAGAGAGTGCACTGGCACCACTGGGGATGCAGTGCAGTGACTCCAGAGAGTGCACTGGCACCACTGGGGATGCAGTGCAGTGAGTCCAGAGAGTGCACTGGCACCACTGGGGATGCAGTGCAGTGAGTCCAGAGAGTGCACTGGCACCACTGGGGATGCAGTGCAGTGAGTCCAGAGAGTGCACTGGCACCACTGGGATGCAGTGCAGTGAGTCCAGAGAGTGCACTGGCACCACTGGGGATGCAGTGCAGTGAGTCCAGAGAGTGCACTGGCACCACTGGGGATGCAGTGCAGTGAGTCCAGAGAGTGCACTGGCACCACTGGGGATGCACTGCAGTGAGTCCAGAGAGTGCACTGGCACCACTGGGGATGCACTGCAGTGAGTCCAGAGAGGGCACTGGCACCACTGGGGATGCAGTGCAGTGAGTCCAGAGAGTGCACTGGCACCACTGGGGATGCACTGCAGTGAGTCCAGAGAGTGCACTGCACCACTGGGGATGCAGTGCAGTGAGTCCAGAGAGTGCACTGGCACCACTGGGGATGCACTTCAGTGAGTCCAGAGAGTGCACTGGCACCACTAGGGATGCACTGCAGTGAGTCCAGAGAGTGCACTGGCACCACTGGGGATGCACTGCAGTGAGTCTAGAGAGTGCACTGGCACCACTGGGGATGCAGTGCAGTGAGTCCAGAGAGTGTACTGGCACCACTGGGGATGCACTGCAGTGACTCCAGAGAGTGCACTGGCACCACTGGGGATGCGGTGCAGTGAGTCCAGAGAGTGCACTGGCACCACTGGGGATGCACTGCAGTGAGTCTAGAGAGTGCACTGGCACCACTGGGGATGCAGTGCAGTGAGTCCAGAGAGTGCACTGGCACCACTGGGGATGCAGTGCAGTGAGTCCAGAGAGTGCACTGGCACCACTGGGGATGCACTTCAGTGAATCTAGAGAGTGCACTGGTACCACTGGGGATGCAGTGCAGTGAGTCCAGAGAGTGCACTGGCACCACTGGGGATGCTGTACAGTGAGTCCAGAGAGTGCACTGGCACCACTGGGGATGCTGTACAGTGAGTCCAGAGAGTGCACTGGCACCACTGGGGATGCACTGCAGTGAGTCCAGAGAGTGCACTGGCACCACTGGGGATGCAGTGCAGTGAGTCCAGAGAGTGCACTGGCACCACTGGGGATGCACTGCAGTGAGTCCAGAGAGTGCACTGGCACCACTGGGGATGCAGTGCAGTGAGTCCAGAGAGTGCACTGGCACCACTGGGGATGCAGTGCAGTGAGTCCAGAGAGTGCACTGGCACCACTGGGGATGCAGTGCAGTGAGTCCAGAGAGTGCACTGGCACCACTGGGGATGCAGTGCAGTGAGTCCAGAGAGTGCACTGGCACCACTGGGGATGCAGTGCAGTGAGTCCAGAGAGTGCACTGGCACCACTGGGGATGCAGTGCAGTGAGTCCAGAGAGTGCACTGGCACCACTGGGGATGCACTGCAGTGAGTCCAGAGAGTGCACTGGCACCACTGGGGATGCAGTGCAGTGAGTCCAGAGAGTGCACTGGCACCACTGGGGATGCACTGCAGTGAGTCCAGAGAGTGCACTGGCACCACTGGGGATGCAGTGCAGTGAGTCCAGAGAGTGCACTGGCACCACTGGGGATGCACTGCAGTGAGTCCAGAGAGTGCACTGGCACCACTGGGGATGCACTGCAGTGAGTCCAGAGAGTGCACTGGCACCACTGGGGATGCAGTGCAGTGAGTCTAGAGAGTGCACTGGCACCACTGGGGATGCAGTGCAGTGAGTCCAGAGAGTGCACTGGCACCACTGGGGATGCAGTGCAGTGAGTCCAGAGAGTGCACTGGCACCACTGGGGATGCAGTGCAGTGAGTCCAGAGAGTGCACTGGCACCACTGGGGATGCACTGCAGTGAGTCCAGAGAGTGCACTGGCACCACTGGGGATGCAGTGCAGTGAGTCTAGAGAGTGCACTGGCACCACTGGGGATGCACTGCAGTGAGTCCAGAGAGTGCACTGGCACCACTGGGGATGCACCTCGGTGAGTCCAGAGAGTGCACTGGCACCACTGGGGATGCTGTACAGTGAGTCCAGAGAGTGCACTGGCACCACTGGGGATGCAGTGCAGTGAGTCCAGAGAGTGCACTGGCACCACTGGGGATGCACTTCAGTGAGTCCAGAGAGTGCACTGGCACCACTGGGGATGCTGTACAGTGAGTCCACAGAGTGCACTGGCACCACTGGGGATGCACTGCAGTGAGTGCAGAGAGTACACTGGCACCACTGGGCATGCAGTGCAGTGAGTCCAGAGAGTGCACTGGCTCCAGTGGGGATGCACTGCAGTGACTCTAGAGAGTACACTGGCACCACTGGGGATGCAGTGCAGTGAGTCCAGAGAGTGCACTGGCACCACTGGGGATGCAGTACAGTGAGTCCACAGAGTGCACTGGCACCACTGGGGATGCAGTGCAGTGAGTCCAGAGAGTGCACTGGCACCACTGGGGATGCAGTGCAGTGAGTCCAGAGAGTGCACTGGCACCACTGGGGATGCAGTGCAGTGACTCCAGAGAGTGCACTGGCACCACTGGGGATGCAGTGCAGTGAGTCCAGAGAGTGCACTGGCACCACTGGGGATGCAGTGCAGTGAGTCCAGAGAGTGCACTGGCACCACTGGGGATGCAGTGCAGTGAGTCCAGAGAGTGCACTGGCACCACTGGGGATGCAGTGCAGTGAGTCCAGAGAGTGCACTGGCACCACTGGGGATGCAGTGCAGTGAGTCCAGAGAGTGCACTGGCACCACTGGGGATGCAGTGCAGTGAGTCCAGAGAGTGCACTGGCACCACTGGGGATGCACTGCAGTGAGTCCAGAGAGTGCACTGGCACCACTGGGGATGCACTGCAGTGAGTCCAGAGAGTGCACTGGCACCACTGGGGATGCAGTGCAGTGAGTCCAGAGAGTGCACTGGCACCACTGGGGATGCACTGCAGTGAGTCCAGAGAGTGCACTGGCACCACTGGGGATGCAGTGCAGTGAGTCCAGAGAGGGCACTGGCACCACTGGGGATGCAGTGCAGTGAGTCCAGAGAGTGCACTGGCACCACTGGGGATGCACTGCAGTGAGTCCAGAGAGTGCACTGGCACCACTGGGGATGCACTGCAGTGACTCCAGAGAGTGCACTGGCACCACTGGGGATGCAGTGCAGTGAGTCCAGAGAGTGCACTGGCACCACTGGGGATGCACTGCAGTGAGTCCAGAGAGTGCACTGGCACCACTGGGGATGCAGTGCAGTGAGTCCAGAGAGTGCACTGGCACCACTGGGGATGCACTGCAGTGAGTCCAGAGAGTGCACTGGCACCACTGGGGATGCAGTGCAGTGAGTCCAGAGAGTGCACTGGCACCACTGGGGATGCACCTGCAGTGAGTCCAGAGAGTGCACTGGCACCACTGGGGATGCACTTCAGTGAATCTAGAGAGTGCACTGGCACCACTGGGGATGCAGTGCAGTGAGTCCAGAGAGTGCACTGGCACCACTGGGGATGCTGTACAGTGAGTCCAGAGAGTGCACTGGCACCACTGGGGATGCTGTACAGTGAGTCCAGAGAGTGCACTGGCACCACTGGGGATGCACTGCAGTGAGTGCAGAGAGTACACTGGCACCACTGGGGATGCAGTGCAGTGAGTCCAGAGAGTGCACTGGCACCACTGGGGATGCAGTGCAGTGACTCCAGAGAGTGCACTGGCACCACTGGGGATGCAGTGCAGTGAGTCCAGAGAGTGCACTGGCACCACTGGGGATGCAGTGCAGTGAGTCCAGAGAGTGCACTGGCACCACTGGGGATGCAGTACAGTGAGTCCAGAGAGTGCACTGGCACCACTGGGGATGCAGTGCAGTGAGTCCAGAGAGTGCACTGGCACCACTGTGGATGCAGTGCAGTGAGTCCAGAGAGTGCACTGGCACCACTGGGGATGCAGTGCAGTGAGTCCAGAGAGTGCACTGGCACCACTTGGGATGCACTGCAGTGAGTCCAGAGAGTGCACTGGCACCACTGGGGATGCAGTGCAGTGAGTCCAGAGAGTGCACTGGCACCACTGGGGATGCACTGCAGTGAGTCCAGAGAGTGCACTGGCACCACTGGGGATGCAGTGCAGTGAGTCCAGAGAGTGCACTGGCACCACTGGGGATGCACTGCAGTGAGTCCAGAGAGTGCACTGGCACCACTGGGGATGCACTGCAGTGAGTCCAGAGAGTGCACTGGCACCACTGGGGATGCAGTGCAGTGAGTCCAGAGAGTGCACTGGCACCACTGGGGATGCAGTGCAGTGAGTCCAGAGAGTGCACTGGCACCACTGGGGATGCAGTGCAGTGAGTCCAGAGAGTGCACTGGCACCACTGGGGATGCAGTGCAGTGAGTCCAGAGAGTGCACTGGCACCACTGGGGATGCACTGCAGTGAGTCCAGAGAGTGCACTGGCACCACTGGGGATGCAGTGCAGTGAGTCTAGAGAGTGCACTGGCACCACTGGGGATGCAGTGCAGTGAGTCCAGAGAGTGCACTGGCACCACTGGGGATGCACTGCAGTGAGTCCAGAGAGTGCACTGGCACCACTGGGGATGCACTGCAGTGAGTCCAGAGAGTGCACTGGCACCACTGGGGATGCAGTGCAGTGAGTCCAGAGAGTGCACTGGCACCACTGGGGATGCACTGCAGTGAGTCCAGAGAGTGCACTGGCACCACTGGGGATGCAGTGCAGTGAGTCCAGAGAGTGCACTGGCACCACTGGGGATGCAGTGCAGTGAGTCCAGAGAGTGCACTGGCACCACTGGGGATGCTGTACAGTGAGTCCACAGAGTGCACTGGCACCACTGGGGATGCACTGCAGTGAGTCCAGAGAGTGCACTGGCACCACTGGGGATGCACTGCAGTGAGTCCAGAGAGTGCACTGGCACCACTGGGGATGCAGTGCAGTGAGTCCAGAGAGTGCACTGGCACCACTGGGGATGCACTGCAGTGAGTCCAGAGAGTGCACTGGCACCACTGGGGATGCAGTGCAGTGAGTCCAGAGAGTGCACTGGCACCACTGGGGATGCACTGCAGTGAGTCCAGAGAGTGCACTGGCACCACTGGGGATGCAGTGCAGTGAGTCCAGAGAGTGCACTGGCACCACTGGGGATGCACTGCAGTGAGTCCAGAGAGTGCACTGGCACCACTGGGGATGCACTGCAGTGAGTCCAGAGAGTGCACTGGCACCACTGGGGATGCAGTGCAGTGAGTCCAGAGAGTGCACTGGCACCACTGGGGATGCAGTGCAGTGAGTCCAGAGAGTGCACTGGCACCACTGGGGATGCAGTGCAGTGAGTCCAGAGAGTGCACTGGCACCACTGGGGATGCAGTGCAGTGAGTCCAGAGAGTGCACTGGCACCACTGGG
This sequence comes from Anser cygnoides, assembly GCF_040182565.1. Lineage (NCBI taxonomy): Eukaryota > Metazoa > Chordata > Aves > Anseriformes > Anatidae > Anser > Anser cygnoides. The sequence goes on from NW_027103092.1 coordinate 162,820, forward strand.
GATGCAGTGCAGTGAGTCCAGAGAGTGCACTGGCACCACTGGGGATGCACTGCAGTGAGTCCAGAGAGTGCACTGGCACCACTGGGGATGCAGTGCAGTGAGTCCAGAGAGTGCACTGGCACCACTGGGGATGCACTGCAGTGAGTCCAGAGAGTGCACTGGCACCACTGGGGATGCAGTGCAGTGAGTCCAGAGAGTGCACTGGCACCACTGGGGATGCACTGCAGTGAGTCCAGAGAGTGCACTGGCACCACTGGGGATGCAGTGCAGTGAGTCCAGAGAGTGCACTGGCACCACTGGGGATGCAGTGCAGTGAGTCCAGAGAGTGCACTGGCACCACTGGGGATGCAGTGCAGTGAGTCCAGAGAGTGCACTGGCACCACTGGGGATGCACTGCAGTGAGTCCAGAGAGTGCACTGGCACCACTGGGGATGCAGTGCAGTGAGTCCAGAGAGTGCACTGGCACCACTGGGGATGCACTGCAGTGAGTCCAGAGAGTGCACTGGCACCACTGGGGATGCACTGCAGTGAGTCCAGAGAGTGCACTGGCACCACTGGGGATGCACTGCAGTGAGTCCAGAGAGTGCACTGGCACCACTGGGGATGCAGTGCAGTGAGTCCAGAGAGTGCACTGGCACCACTGGGGATGCAGTGCAGTGAGTCCAGAGAGTGCACTGGCACCACTGGGGATGCAGTGCAGTGAGTCCAGAGAGTGCACTGGCACCACTGGGGATGCACTGCAGTGAGTCCAGAGAGTGCACTGGCACCACTGGGGATGCAGTGCAGTGAGTCCAGAGAGTGCACTGGCACCACTGGGGATGCAGTGCAGTGAGTCCAGAGAGTGCACTGGCACCACTGGGGATGCAGTGCAGTGAGTCCAGAGAGTGCACTGGCACCACTGGGGATGCAGTGCAGTGAGTCCAGAGAGTGCACTGGCACCACTGGGGATGCAGTGCAGTGAGTCCAGAGAGTGCACTGGCACCACTGGGGATGCAGTGCAGTGAGTCCAGAGAGTGCACTGGCACCACTGGGGATGCAGTGCAGTGAGTCCAGAGAGTGCACTGGCACCACTGGGGATGCAGTGCAGTGAGTCCAGAGAGTGCACTGGCACCACTGGGGATGCAGTGCAGTGAGTCCAGAGAGTGCACTGGCACCACTGGGGATGCAGTGCAGTGAGTCCAGAGAGTGCACTGGCACCACTGGGGATGCAGTGCAGTGAGTCCAGAGAGTGCACTGGCACCACTGGGGATGCAGTGCAGTGAGTCCAGAGAGTGCACTGGCACCACTGGGGATGCAGTGCAGTGAGTCCAGAGAGTGCACTGGCACCACTGGGGATGCAGTGCAGTGAGTCCAGAGAGTGCACTGGCACCACTGGGGATGCAGTGCAGTGAGTCCAGAGAGTGCACTGGCACCACTGGGGATGCAGTGCAGTGAGTCCAGAGAGTGCACTGGCACCACTGGGGATGCAGTGCAGTGAGTCCAGAGAGTGCACTGGCACCACTGGGGATGCACTGCAGTGAGTCCAGAGAGTGCACTGGCACCACTGGGGATGCACTGCAGTGAGTCCAGAGAGTGCACTGGCACCACTGGGGATGCACCTGCAGTGAGTCCAGAGAGTGCACTGGCACCACTGGGGATGCAGTGCAGTGAGTCCAGAGAGTGCACTGGCACCACTGGGGATGCAGTGCAGTGAGTCCAGAGAGTGCACTGGCACCACTGGGGATGCACTGCAGTGAGTCTAGAGAGTGCACTGGCACCACTGGGGATGCAGTGCAGTGAGTCCAGAGAGTGCACTGGCACCACTGGGGATGCAGTGCAGTGAGTCCAGAGAGTGCACTGGCACCACTGGGGATGCAGTGCAGTGAGTCCAGAGAGTGCACTGGCACCACTGGGGATGCACTGCAGTGAGTCCAGAGAGTGCACTGGCACCACTGGGGATGCACTGCAGTGAGTCCAGAGAGTGCACTGGCACCACTGGGGATGCAGTGCAGTGAGTCCAGAGAGTGCACTGGCACCACTGGGGATGCACTGCAGTGAGTCCAGAGAGTGCACTGGCACCACTGGGGATGCAGTGCAGTGAGTCCAGAGAGTGCACTGGCACCACTGGGGATGCACTGCAGTGAGTCCAGAGAGTGCACTGGCACCACTGGGGATGCAGTGCAGTGAGTCCAGAGAGTGCACTGGCACCACTGGGGATGCAGTGCAGTGAGTCCAGAGAGTGCACTGGCACCACTGGGGATGCAGTGCAGTGAGTCCAGAGAGTGCACTGGCACCACTGGGGATGCAGTGCAGTGAGTCCAGAGAGTGCACTGGCACCACTGGGGATGCAGTGCAGTGAGTCCAGAGAGTGCACTGGCACCACTGGGGATGCACTGCAGTGAGTCCAGAGAGTGCACTGGCACCACTGGGGATGCAGTGCAGTGAGTCCAGAGAGTGCACTGGCACCACTGGGGATGCACTGCAGTGAGTCCAGAGAGTGCACTGGCACCACTGGGGATGCAGTGCAGTGAGTCCAGAGAGTGCACTGGCACCACTGGGGATGCACTGCAGTGAGTCCAGAGAGTGCACTGGCACCACTGGGGATGCAGTGCAGTGAGTCCAGAGAGTGCACTGGCACCACTGGGGATGCACTGCAGTGAGTCCAGAGAGTGCACTGGCACCACTGGGGATGCAGTGCAGTGAGTCCAGAGAGTGCACTGGCACCACTGGGGATGCAGTGCAGTGAGTCCAGAGAGTGCACTGGCACCACTGGGGATGCAGTGCAGTGAGTCCAGAGAGTGCACTGGCACCACTGGGGATGCAGTGCAGTGAGTCCAGAGAGTGCACTGGCACCACTGGGGATGCAGTGCAGTGAGTCCAGAGAGTGCACTGGCACCACTGGGGATGCACTGCAGTGAGTCCAGAGAGTGCACTGGCACCACTGGGGATGCAGTGCAGTGAGTCCAGAGAGTGCACTGGCACCACTGGGGATGCACTGCAGTGAGTCCAGAGAGTGCACTGGCACCACTGGGGATGCAGTGCAGTGAGTCCAGAGAGTGCACTGGCACCACTGGGGATGCAGTGCAGTGAGTCTAGAGAGTGCACTGGCACCACTGGGGATGCAGTGCAGTGAGTCCAGAGAGTGCACTGGCACCACTGGGGATGCAGTGCAGTGAGTCCAGAGAGTGCACTGGCACCACTGGGGATGCAGTACAGTGAGTCCAGAGAGTGCACTGGCACCACTGGGGATGCAGTGCAGTGAGTCCAGAGAGTGCACTGGCACCACTGGGGATGCACTGCAGTGAGTCTAGAGAGTGCACTGGCACCACTGGGGATGCAGTGCAGTGAGTCCAGAGAGTGCACTGGCACCACTGGGGATGCACTGCAGTGAGTCCAGAGAGTGCACTGGCACCACTGGGGATGCTGTGCAGTGAGTCCAGAGAGTGCACTGGCACCACTGGGGATGCACTGCAGTGAGTGCAGAGAGTGCACTGGCACCACTGGGGATGCACTGCAGTGAGTCCAGAGAGTGCACTGGCACCACTGGGGATGCAGTGCAGTGAGTCCAGAGAGTGCACTGGCACCACTGGGGATGCAGTGCAGTGAGTCCAGAGAGTGCACTGGCACCACTGGGGATGCAGTGCAGTGAGTCCAGAGAGTGCACTGGCACCACTGGGGATGCAGTGCAGTGAGTCCAGAGAGTGCACTGGCACCACTGGGGATGCAGTGCAGTGAGTCCAGAGAGTGCACTGGCACCACTGGGGATGCAGTGCAGTGAGTCCAGAGAGTGCACTGGCACCACTGGGGATGCAGTGCAGTGAGTCCAGAGAGTGCACTGGCACCACTGGGGATGCAGTGCAGTGAGTCCAGAGAGTGCACTGGCACCACTGGGGATGCACTGCAGTGAGTCCAGAGAGTGCACTGGCACCACTGGGGATGCAGTGCAGTGAGTCCAGAGAGTGCACTGGCACCACTGGGGATGCAGTGCAGTGAGTCCAGAGAGTGCACTGGCACCACTGGGGATGCAGTGCAGTGAGTCCAGAGAGTGCACTGGCACCACTGGGGATGCAGTGCAGTGAGTCCAGAGAGTGCACTGGCACCACTGGGGATGCAGTGCAGTGAGTCCAGAGAGTGCACTGGCACCACTGGGGATGCAGTGCAGTGAGTCCAGAGAGTGCACTGGCACCACTGGGGATGCACTGCAGTGAGTCCAGAGAGTGCACTGGCACCACTGGGGATGCAGTGCAGTGAGTCCAGAGAGTGCACTGGCACCACTGGGGATGCAGTGCAGTGAGTCCAGAGAGTGCACTGGCACCACTGGGGATGCAGTGCAGTGAGTCCAGAGAGTGCACTGGCACCACTGGGGATGCAGTGCAGTGAGTCCAGAGAGTGCACTGGCACCACTGGGGATGCAGTGCAGTGAGTCCAGAGAGTGCACTGGCACCACTGGGGATGCAGTGCAGTGAGTCCAGAGAGTGCACTGGCACCACTGGGGATGCACTGCAGTGAGTCCAGAGAGTGCACTGGCACCACTGGGGATGCACTGCAGTGAGTCCAGAGAGTGCACTGGCACCACTGGGGATGCAGTGCAGTGAGTCCAGAGAGTGCACTGGCACCACTGGGGATGCAGTGCAGTGAGTCCAGAGAGTGCACTGGCACCACTGGGGATGCAGTGCAGTGAGTCCAGAGAGTGCACTGGCACCACTGGGGATGCAGTGCAGTGAGTCCAGAGAGTGCACTGGCACCACTGGGGATGCACTGCAGTGAGTCCAGAGAGTGCACTGGCACCACTGGGGATGCAGTGCAGTGAGTCCAGAGAGTGCACTGGCACCACTGGGGATGCACTGCAGTGAGTCCAGAGAGTGCACTGGCACCACTGGGGATGCAGTGCAGTGAGTCCAGAGAGTGCACTGGCACCACTGGGGATGCACTGCAGTGAGTCTAGAGAGTGCACTGGCACCACTGGGGATGCAGTGCAGTGAGTCCAGAGAGTGCACTGGCACCACTGGGGATGCAGTGCAGTGAGTCCAGAGAGTGCACTGGCACCACTGGGGATGCAGTGCAGTGAGTCCAGAGAGTGCACTGGCACCACTGGGGATGCAGTGCAGTGAGTCCAGAGAGTGCACTGGCACCACTGGGGATGCAGTGCAGTGAGTCCAGAGAGTGCACTGGCACCACTGGGGATGCAGTGCAGTGAGTCCAGAGAGTGCACTGGCACCACTGGGGATGCAGTGCAGTGAGTCCAGAGAGTGCACTGGCACCACTGGGGATGCAGTGCAGTGAGTCCAGAGAGTGCACTGGCACCACTGGGGATGCAGTGCAGTGAGTCCAGAGAGTGCACTGGCACCACTGGGGATGCAGTGCAGTGAGTCCAGAGAGTGCACTGGCACCACTGGGGATGCAGTGCAGTGAGTCCAGAGAGTGCACTGGCACCACTGGGGATGCAGTGCAGTGAGTCCAGAGAGTGCACTGGCACCACTGGGGATGCAGTGCAGTGAGTCCAGAGAGTGCACTGGCACCACTGGGGATGCAGTGCAGTGAGTCCAGAGAGTGCACTGGCACCACTGGGGATGCAGTGCAGTGAGTCCAGAGAGTGCACTGGCACCACTGGGGATGCAGTGCAGTGAGTCCAGAGAGTGCACTGGCACCACTGGGGATGCAGTGCAGTGAGTCCAGAGAGTGCACTGGCACCACTGGGGATGCAGTGCAGTGAGTCCAGAGAGTGCACTGGCACCACTGGGGATGCAGTGCAGTGAGTCCAGAGAGTGCACTGGCACCACTGGGGATGCAGTGCAGTGAGTCCAGAGAGTGCACTGGCACCACTGGGGATGCAGTGCAGTGAGTCCAGAGAGTGCACTGGCACCACTGGGGATGCAGTGCAGTGAGTCCAGAGAGTGCACTGGCACCACTGGGGATGCAGTGCAGTGAGTCCAGAGAGTGCACTGGCACCACTGGGGATGCACTGCAGTGAGTCCAGAGAGTGCACTGGCACCACTGGGGATGCAGTGCAGTGAGTCCAGAGAGTGCACTGGCACCACTGGGGATGCAGTGCAGTGAGTCCAGAGAGTGCACTGGCACCACTGGGGATGCACTGCAGTGAGTCCAGAGAGTGCACTGGCACCACTGGGGATGCAGTGCAGTGAGTCCAGAGAGTGCACTGGCACCACTGGGGATGCAGTGCAGTGAGTCCAGAGAGTGCACTGGCACCACTGGGGATGCAGTGCAGTGAGTCCAGAGAGTGCACTGGCACCACTGGGGATGCAGTGCAGTGAGTCCAGAGAGTGCACTGGCACCACTGGGGATGCAGTGCAGTGAGTCCAGAGAGTGCACTGGCACCACTGGGGATGCAGTGCAGTGAGTCCAGAGAGTGCACTGGCACCACTGGGGATGCAGTGCAGTGAGTCCAGAGAGTGCACTGGCACCACTGGGGATGCAGTGCAGTGAGTCCAGAGAGTGCACTGGCACCACTGGGGATGCACTGCAGTGAGTCCAGAGAGTGCACTGGCACCACTGGGGATGCAGTGCAGTGAGTCCAGAGAGTGCACTGGCACCACTGGGGATGCAGTGCAGTGAGTCCAGAGAGTGCACTGGCACCACTGGGGATGCAGTGCAGTGAGTCCAGAGAGTGCACTGGCACCACTGGGGATGCAGTGCAGTGAGTCCAGAGAGTGCACTGGCACCACTGGGGATGCAGTGCAGTGAGTCCAGAGAGTGCACTGGCACCACTGGGGATGCAGTGCAGTGAGTCCAGAGAGTGCACTGGCACCACTGGGGATGCAGTGCAGTGAGTCCAGAGAGTGCACTGGCACCACTGGGGATGCACTGCAGTGAGTCCAGAGAGTGCACTGGCACCACTGGGGATGCAGTGCAGTGAGTCCAGAGAGTGCACTGGCACCACTGGGGATGCAGTGCAGTGAGTCCAGAGAGTGCACTGGCACCACTGGGGATGCAGTGCAGTGAGTCCAGAGAGTGCACTGGCACCACTGGGGATGCAGTGCAGTGAGTCCAGAGAGTGCACTGGCACCACTGGGGATGCAGTGCAGTGAGTCCAGAGAGTGCACTGGCACCACTGGGGATGCAGTGCAGTGAGTCCAGAGAGTGCACTGGCACCACTGGGGATGCAGTGCAGTGAGTCCAGAGAGTGCACTGGCACCACTGGGGATGCAGTGCAGTGAGTCCAGAGAGTGCACTGGCACCACTGGGGATGCAGTGCAGTGAGTCCAGAGAGTGCACTGGCACCACTGGGGATGCAGTGCAGTGAGTCCAGAGAGTGCACTGGCACCACTGGGGATGCACTGCAGTGAGTCCAGAGAGTGCACTGGCACCACTGGGGATGCAGTGCAGTGAGTCCAGAGAGTGCACTGGCACCACTGGGGATGCAGTGCAGTGAGTCCAGAGAGTGCACTGGCACCACTGGGGATGCAGTGCAGTGAGTCCAGAGAGTGCACTGGCACCACTGGGGATGCAGTGCAGTGAGTCCAGAGAGTGCACTGGCACCACTGGGGATGCAGTGCAGTGAGTCCAGAGAGTGCACTGGCACCACTGGGGATGCAGTGCAGTGAGTCCAGAGAGTGCACTGGCACCACTGGGGATGCACTGCAGTGAGTCCAGAGAGTGCACTGGCACCACTGGGGATGCAGTGCAGTGAGTCCAGAGAGTGCACTGGCACCACTGGGGATGCAGTGCAGTGAGTCCAGAGAGTGCACTGGCACCACTGGGGATGCAGTGCAGTGAGTCCAGAGAGTGCACTGGCACCACTGGGGATGCAGTGCAGTGAGTCCAGAGAGTGCACTGGCACCACTGGGGATGCACTGCAGTGAGTCCAGAGAGTGCACTGGCACCACTGGGGATGCAGTGCAGTGAGTCCAGAGAGTGCACTGGCACCACTGGGGATGCACTGCAGTGAGTCCAGAGAGTGCACTGGCACCACTGGGGATGCACTGCAGTGAGTCCAGAGAGTGCACTGGCACCACTGGGGATGCAGTGCAGTGAGTCCAGAGAGTGCACTGGCACCACTGGGGATGCAGTGCAGTGAGTCCAGAGAGTGCACTGGCACCACTGGGGATGCAGTGCAGTGAGTCCAGAGAGTGCACTGGCACCACTGGGGATGCAGTGCAGTGAGTCCAGAGAGTGCACTGGCACCACTGGGGATGCACTGCAGTGAGTCCAGAGAGTGCACTGGCACCACTGGGGATGCAGTGCAGTGAGTCCAGAGAGTGCACTGGCACCACTGGGGATGCACTGCAGTGAGTCCAGAGAGTGCACTGGCACCACTGGGGATGCAGTGCAGTGAGTCCAGAGAGTGCACTGGCACCACTGGGGATGCAGTGCAGTGAGTCCAGAGAGTGCACTGGCACCACTGGGGATGCAGTGCAGTGAGTCCAGAGAGTGCACTGGCACCACTGGGGATGCAGTGCAGTGAGTCCAGAGAGTGCACTGGCACCACTGGGGATGCAGTGCAGTGAGTCCAGAGAGTGCACTGGCACCACTGGGGATGCAGTGCAGTGAGTCCAGAGAGTGCACTGGCACCACTGGGGATGCAGTGCAGTGAGTCCAGAGAGTGCACTGGCACCACTGGGGATGCAGTGCAGTGAGTCCAGAGAGTGCACTGGCACCACTGGGGATGCAGTGCAGTGAGTCCAGAGAGTGCACTGGCACCACTGGGGATGCAGTGCAGTGAGTCCAGAGAGTGCACTGGCACCACTGGGGATGCAGTGCAGTGAGTCCAGAGAGTGCACTGGCACCACTGGGGATGCAGTGCAGTGAGTCCAGAGAGTGCACTGGCACCACTGGGGATGCAGTGCAGTGAGTCCAGAGAGTGCACTGGCACCACTGGGGATGCAGTGCAGTGAGTCCAGAGAGTGCACTGGCACCACTGGGGATGCAGTGCAGTGAGTCCAGAGAGTGCACTGGCACCACTGGGGATGCACTGCAGTGAGTCCAGAGAGTGCACTGGCACCACTGGGGATGCAGTGCAGTGAGTCCAGAGAGTGCACTGGCACCACTGGGGATGCAGTGCAGTGAGTCCAGAGAGTGCACTGGCACCACTGGGGATGCACTGCAGTGAGTCCAGAGAGTGCACTGGCACCACTGGGGATGCAGTGCAGTGAGTCCAGAGAGTGCACTGGCACCACTGGGGATGCAGTGCAGTGAGTCCAGAGAGTGCACTGGCACCACTGGGGATGCAGTGCAGTGAGTCCAGAGAGTGCACTGGCACCACTGGGGATGCAGTGCAGTGAGTCCAGAGAGTGCACTGGCACCACTGGGGATGCACTGCAGTGAGTCCAGAGAGTGCACTGGCACCACTGGGGATGCAGTGCAGTGAGTCCAGAGAGTGCACTGGCACCACTGGGGATGCAGTGCAGTGAGTCCAGAGAGTGCACTGGCACCACTGGGGATGCAGTGCAGTGAGTCCAGAGAGTGCACTGGCACCACTGGGGATGCAGTGCAGTGAGTCCAGAGAGTGCACTGGCACCACTGGGGATGCAGTGCAGTGAGTCCAGAGAGTGCACTGGCACCACTGGGGATGCAGTGCAGTGAGTCCAGAGAGTGCACTGGCACCACTGGGGATGCAGTGCAGTGAGTCCAGAGAGTGCACTGGCACCACTGGGGATGCAGTGCAGTGAGTCCAGAGAGTGCACTGGCACCACTGGGGATGCACTGCAGTGAGTCCAGAGAGTGCACTGGCACCACTGGGGATGCAGTGCAGTGAGTCCAGAGAGTGCACTGGCACCACTGGGGATGCAGTGCAGTGAGTCCAGAGAGTGCACTGGCACCACTGGGGATGCAGTGCAGTGAGTCCAGAGAGTGCACTGGCACCACTGGGGATGCAGTGCAGTGAGTCCAGAGAGTGCACTGGCACCACTGGGGATGCACTGCAGTGAGTCCAGAGAGTGCACTGGCACCACTGGGGATGCAGTGCAGTGAGTCCAGAGAGTGCACTGGCACCACTGGGGATGCAGTGCAGTGAGTCCAGAGAGTGCACTGGCACCACTGGGGATGCAGTGCAGTGAGTCCAGAGAGTGCACTGGCACCACTGGGGATGCAGTGCAGTGAGTCCAGAGAGTGCACTGGCACCACTGGGGATGCAGTGCAGTGAGTCCAGAGAGTGCACTGGCACCACTGGGGATGCAGTGCAGTGAGTCCAGAGAGTGCACTGGCACCACTGGGGATGCAGTGCAGTGAGTCCAGAGAGTGCACTGGCACCACTGGGGATGCACTGCAGTGAGTCCAGAGAGTGCACTGGCACCACTGGGGATGCAGTGCAGTGAGTCCAGAGAGTGCACTGGCACCACTGGGGATGCAGTGCAGTGAGTCCAGAGAGTGCACTGGCACCACTGGGGATGCAGTGCAGTGAGTCCAGAGAGTGCACTGGCACCACTGGGGATGCACTGCAGTGAGTCCAGAGAGTGCACTGGCACCACTGGGGATGCAGTGCAGTGAGTCCAGAGAGTGCACTGGCACCACTGGGGATGCAGTGCAGTGAGTCCAGAGAGTGCACTGGCACCACTGGGGATGCACTGCAGTGAGTCCAGAGAGTGCACTGGCACCACTGGGGATGCAGTGCAGTGAGTCCAGAGAGTGCACTGGCACCACTGGGGATGCAGTGCAGTGAGTCCAGAGAGTGCACTGGCACCACTGGGGATGCAGTGCAGTGAGTCCAGAGAGTGCACTGGCACCACTGGGGATGCAGTGCAGTGAGTCCAGAGAGTGCACTGGCACCACTGGGGATGCAGTGCAGTGAGTCCAGAGAGTGCACTGGCACCACTGGGGATGCAGTGCAGTGAGTCCAGAGAGTGCACTGGCACCACTGGGGATGCAGTGCAGTGAGTCCAGAGAGTGCACTGGCACCACTGGGGATGCAGTGCAGTGAGTCCAGAGAGTGCACTGGCACCACTGGGGATGCAGTGCAGTGAGTCCAGAGAGTGCACTGGCACCACTGGGGATGCAGTGCAGTGAGTCCAGAGAGTGCACTGGCACCACTGGGGATGCAGTGCAGTGAGTCCAGAGAGTGCACTGGCACCACTGGGGATGCAGTGCAGTGAGTCCAGAGAGTGCACTGGCACCACTGGGGATGCAGTGCAGTGAGTCCAGAGAGTGCACTGGCACCACTGGGGATGCAGTGCAGTGAGTCCAGAGAGTGCACTGGCACCACTGGGGATGCAGTGCAGTGAGTCCAGAGAGTGCACTGGCACCACTGGGGATGCAGTGCAGTGAGTCCAGAGAGTGCACTGGCACCACTGGGGATGCACTGCAGTGAGTCCAGAGAGTGCACTGGCACCACTGGGGATGCAGTGCAGTGAGTCCAGAGAGTGCACTGGCACCACTGGGGATGCAGTGCAGTGAGTCCAGAGAGTGCACTGGCACCACTGGGGATGCAGTGCAGTGAGTCCAGAGAGTGCACTGGCACCACTGGGGATGCAGTGCAGTGAGTCCAGAGAGTGCACTGGCACCACTGGGGATGCAGTGCAGTGAGTCCAGAGAGTGCACTGGCACCACTGGGGATGCAGTGCAGTGAGTCCAGAGAGTGCACTGGCACCACTGGGGATGCAGTGCAGTGAGTCCAGAGAGTGCACTGGCACCACTGGGGATGCAGTGCAGTGAGTCCAGAGAGTGCACTGGCACCACTGGGGATGCAGTGCAGTGAGTCCAGAGAGTGCACTGGCACCACTGGGGATGCAGTGCAGTGAGTCCAGAGAGTGCACTGGCACCACTGGGGATGCAGTGCAGTGAGTCCAGAGAGTGCACTGGCACCACTGGGGATGCAGTGCAGTGAGTCCAGAGAGTGCACTGGCACCACTGGGGATGCAGTGCAGTGAGTCCAGAGAGTGCACTGGCACCACTGGGGATGCAGTGCAGTGAGTCCAGAGAGTGCACTGGCACCACTGGGGATGCAGTGCAGTGAGTCCAGAGAGTGCACTGGCACCACTGGGGATGCAGTGCAGTGAGTCCAGAGAGTGCACTGGCACCACTGGGGATGCACTGCAGTGAGTCCAGAGAGTGCACTGGCACCACTGGGGATGCACTGCAGTGAGTCCAGAGAGTGCACTGGCACCACTGGGGATGCAGTGCAGTGAGTCCAGAGAGTGCACTGGCACCACTGGGGATGCAGTGCAGTGAGTCCAGAGAGTGCACTGGCACCACTGGGGATGCAGTGCAGTGAGTCCAGAGAGTGCACTGGCACCACTGGGGATGCAGTGCAGTGAGTCCAGAGAGTGCACTGGCACCACTGGGGATGCAGTGCAGTGAGTCCAGAGAGTGCACTGGCACCACTGGGGATGCACTGCAGTGAGTCCAGAGAGTGCACTGGCACCACTGGGGATGCAGTGCAGTGAGTCCAGAGAGTGCACTGGCACCACTGGGGATGCAGTGCAGTGAGTCCAGAGAGTGCACTGGCACCACTGGGGATGCAGTGCAGTGAGTCCAGAGAGTGCACTGGCACCACTGGGGATGCAGTGCAGTGAGTCCAGAGAGTGCACTGGCACCACTGGGGATGCAGTGCAGTGAGTCCAGAGAGTGCACTGGCACCACTGGGGATGCAGTGCAGTGAGTCCAGAGAGTGCACTGGCACCACTGGGGATGCAGTGCAGTGAGTCCAGAGAGTGCACTGGCACCACTGGGGATGCAGTGCAGTGAGTCCAGAGAGTGCACTGGCACCACTGGGGATGCAGTGCAGTGAGTCCAGAGAGTGCACTGGCACCACTGGGGATGCAGTGCAGTGAGTCCAGAGAGTGCACTGGCACCACTGGGGATGCAGTGCAGTGAGTCCAGAGAGTGCACTGGCACCACTGGGGATGCAGTGCAGTGAGTCCAGAGAGTGCACTGGCACCACTGGGGATGCACTGCAGTGAGTCCAGAGAGTGCACTGGCACCACTGGGGATGCAGTGCAGTGAGTCCAGAGAGTGCACTGGCACCACTGGGGATGCAGTGCAGTGAGTCCAGAGAGTGCACTGGCACCACTGGGGATGCAGTGCAGTGAGTCCAGAGAGTGCACTGGCACCACTGGGGATGCAGTGCAGTGAGTCCAGAGAGTGCACTGGCACCACTGGGGATGCAGTGCAGTGAGTCCAGAGAGTGCACTGGCACCACTGGGGATGCAGTGCAGTGAGTCCAGAGAGTGCACTGGCACCACTGGGGATGCAGTGCAGTGAGTCCAGAGAGTGCACTGGCACCACTGGGGATGCAGTGCAGTGAGTCCAGAGAGTGCACTGGCACCACTGGGGATGCAGTGCAGTGAGTCCAGAGAGTGCACTGGCACCACTGGGGATGCAGTGCAGTGAGTCCAGAGAGTGCACTGGCACCACTGGGGATGCAGTGCAGTGAGTCCAGAGAGTGCACTGGCACCACTGGGGATGCAGTGCAGTGAGTCCAGAGAGTGCACTGGCACCACTGGGGATGCAGTGCAGTGAGTCCAGAGAGTGCACTGGCACCACTGGGGATGCAGTGCAGTGAGTCCAGAGAGTGCACTGGCACCACTGGGGATGCAGTGCAGTGAGTCCAGAGAGTGCACTGGCACCACTGGGGATGCAGTGCAGTGAGTCCAGAGAGTGCACTGGCACCACTGGGGATGCAGTGCAGTGAGTCCAGAGAGTGCACTGGCACCACTGGGGATGCAGTGCAGTGAGTCCAGAGAGTGCACTGGCACCACTGGGGATGCAGTGCAGTGAGTCCAGAGAGTGCACTGGCACCACTGGGGATGCAGTGCAGTGAGTCCAGAGAGTGCACTGGCACCACTGGGGATGCAGTGCAGTGAGTCCAGAGAGTGCACTGGCACCACTGGGGATGCACTGCAGTGAGTCCAGAGAGTGCACTGGCACCACTGGGGATGCACTGCAGTGAGTCCAGAGAGTGCACTGGCACCACTGGGGATGCAGTGCAGTGAGTCCAGAGAGTGCACTGGCACCACTGGGGATGCACTGCAGTGAGTCCAGAGAGTGCACTGGCACCACTGGGGATGCACTGCAGTGAGTCCAGAGAGTGCACTGGCACCACTGGGGATGCAGTGCAGTGAGTCCAGAGAGTGCACTGGCACCACTGGGGATGCACTGCAGTGAGTCCAGAGAGTGCACTGGCACCACTGGGGATGCACTGCAGTGAGTCCAGAGAGTGCACTGGCACCACTGGGGATGCAGTGCAGTGAGTCCAGAGAGTGCACTGGCACCACTGGGGATGCAGTGCAGTGAGTCCAGAGAGTGCACTGGCACCACTGGGGATGCACTGCAGTGAGTCCAGAGAGTGCACTGGCACCACTGGGGATGCAGTGCAGTGAGTCCAGAGAGTGCACTGGCACCACTGGGGATGCAGTGCAGTGAGTCCAGAGAGTGCACTGGCACCACTGGGGATGCAGTGCAGTGAGTCCAGAGAGTGCACTGGCACCACTGGGGATGCAGTGCAGTGAGTCCAGAGAGTGCACTGGCACCACTGGGGATGCAGTGCAGTGAGTCCAGAGAGTGCACTGGCACCACTGGGGATGCAGTGCAGTGAGTCCAGAGAGTGCACTGGCACCACTGGGGATGCAGTGCAGTGAGTCCAGAGAGTGCACTGGCACCACTGGGGATGCACTGCAGTGAGTCCAGAGAGTGCACTGGCACCACTGGGGATGCAGTGCAGTGAGTCCAGAGAGTGCACTGGCACCACTGGGGATGCACTGCAGTGAGTCCAGAGAGTGCACTGGCACCACTGGGGATGCAGTGCAGTGAGTCCAGAGAGTGCACTGGCACCACTGGGGATGCACTGCAGTGAGTCCAGAGAGTGCACTGGCACCACTGGGGATGCAGTGCAGTGAGTCCAGAGAGTGCACTGGCACCACTGGGGATGCACTGCAGTGAGTCCAGAGAGTGCACTGGCACCACTGGGGATGCAGTGCAGTGAGTCCAGAGAGTGCACTGGCACCACTGGGGATGCAGTGCAGTGAGTCCAGAGAGTGCACTGGCACCACTGGGGATGCAGTGCAGTGAGTCCAGAGAGTGCACTGGCACCACTGGGGATGCAGTGCAGTGAGTCCAGAGAGTGCACTGGCACCACTGGGGATGCAGTGCAGTGAGTCCAGAGAGTGCACTGGCACCACTGGGGATGCAGTGCAGTGAGTCCAGAGAGTGCACTGGCACCACTGGGGATGCAGTGCAGTGAGTCCAGAGAGTGCACTGGCACCACTGGGGATGCAGTGCAGTGAGTCCAGAGAGTGCACTGGCACCACTGGGGATGCAGTGCAGTGAGTCCAGAGAGTGCACTGGCACCACTGGGGATGCACTGCAGTGAGTCCAGAGAGTGCACTGGCACCACTGGGGATGCAGTGCAGTGAGTCCAGAGAGTGCACTGGCACCACTGGGGATGCACTGCAGTGAGTCCAGAGAGTGCACTGGCACCACTGGGGATGCAGTGCAGTGAGTCCAGAGAGTGCACTGGCACCACTGGGGATGCAGTGCAGTGAGTCCAGAGAGTGCACTGGCACCACTGGGGATGCAGTGCAGTGAGTCCAGAGAGTGCACTGGCACCACTGGGGATGCACTGCAGTGAGTCCAGAGAGTGCACTGGCACCACTGGGGATGCAGTGCAGTGAGTCCAGAGAGTGCACTGGCACCACTGGGGATGCACTGCAGTGAGTCCAGAGAGTGCACTGGCACCACTGGGGATGCAGTGCAGTGAGTCCAGAGAGTGCACTGGCACCACTGGGGATGCACTGCAGTGAGTCCAGAGAGTGCACTGGCACCACTGGGGATGCAGTGCAGTGAGTCCAGAGAGTGCACTGGCACCACTGGGGATGCAGTGCAGTGAGTCCAGAGAGTGCACTGGCACCACTGGGGATGCAGTGCAGTGAGTCCAGAGAGTGCACTGGCACCACTGGGGATGCAGTGCAGTGAGTCCAGAGAGTGCACTGGCACCACTGGGGATGCACTGCAGTGAGTCCAGAGAGTGCACTGGCACCACTGGGGATGCAGTGCAGTGAGTCCAGAGAGTGCACTGGCACCACTGGGGATGCACTGCAGTGAGTCCAGAGAGTGCACTGGCACCACTGGGGATGCACTGCAGTGAGTCCAGAGAGTGCACTGGCACCACTGGGGATGCACTGCAGTGAGTCCAGAGAGTGCACTGGCACCACTGGGGATGCAGTGCAGTGAGTCCAGAGAGTGCACTGGCACCACTGGGGATGCACTGCAGTGAGTCCAGAGAGTGCACTGGCACCACTGGGGATGCAGTGCAGTGAGTCCAGAGAGTGCACTGGCACCACTGGGGATGCAGTGCAGTGAGTCCAGAGAGTGCACTGGCACCACTGGGGATGCAGTGCAGTGAGTCCAGAGAGTGCACTGGCACCACTGGGGATGCAGTGCAGTGAGTCCAGAGAGTGCACTGGCACCACTGGGGATGCACTGCAGTGAGTCCAGAGAGTGCACTGGCACCACTGGGGATGCAGTGCAGTGAGTCCAGAGAGTGCACTGGCACCACTGGGGATGCAGTGCAGTGAGTCCAGAGAGTGCACTGGCACCACTGGGGATGCACTGCAGTGAGTCCAGAGAGTGCACTGGCACCACTGGGGATGCAGTGCAGTGAGTCCAGAGAGTGCACTGGCACCACTGGGGATGCAGTGCAGTGAGTCCAGAGAGTGCACTGGCACCACTGGGGATGCACTGCAGTGAGTCCAGAGAGTGCACTGGCACCACTGGGGATGCAGTGCAGTGAGTCCAGAGAGTGCACTGGCACCACTGGGGATGCCACAGTGAGTCCAGAGAGTGCACTGGCACCACTGGGGATGCAGTGCAGTGAGTCCAGAGAGTGCACTGGCACCACTGGGGATGCAGTGCAGTGAGTCCAGAGAGTGCACTGGCACCACTGGGGATGCACTGCAGTGAGTCCAGAGAGTGCACTGGCACCACTGGGGATGCAGTGCAGTGAGTCCAGAGAGTGCACTGGCACCACTGGGGATGCAGTGCAGTGAGTCCAGAGAGTGCACTGGCACCACTGGGGATGCAGTGCAGTGAGTCCAGAGAGTGCACTGGCACCACTGGGGATGCACTGCAGTGAGTCCAGAGAGTGCACTGGCACCACTGGGGATGCAGTGCAGTGAGTCCAGAGAGTGCACTGGCACCACTGGGGATGCAGTGCAGTGAGTCCAGAGAGTGCACTGGCACCACTGGGGATGCACTGCAGTGAGTCCAGAGAGTGCACTGGCACCACTGGGGATGCACTGCAGTGAGTCCAGAGAGTGCACTGGCACCACTGGGGATGCACTGCAGTGAGTCCAGAGAGTGCACTGGCACCACTGGGGATGCAGTGCAGTGAGTCCAGAGAGTGCACTGGCACCACTGGGGATGCACTGCAGTGAGTCCAGAGAGTGCACTGGCACCACTGGGGATGCAGTGCAGTGAGTCCAGAGAGTGCACTGGCACCACTGGGGATGCACTGCAGTGAGTCCAGAGAGTGCACTGGCACCACTGGGGATGCAGTGCAGTGAGTCCAGAGAGTGCACTGGCACCACTGGGGATGCACTGCAGTGAGTCCAGAGAGTGCACTGGCACCACTGGGGATGCACTGCAGTGAGTCCAGAGAGTGCACTGGCACCACTGGGGATGCACTGCAGTGAGTCCAGAGAGTGCACTGGCACCACTGGGGATGCAGTGCAGTGAGTCCAGAGAGTGCACTGGCACCACTGGGGATGCAGTGCAGTGAGTCCAGAGAGTGCACTGGCACCACTGGGGATGCACTGCAGTGAGTCCAGAGAGTGCACTGGCACCACTGGGGATGCACTGCAGTGAGTCCAGAGAGTGCACTGGCACCACTGGGGATGCACTGCAGTGAGTCCAGAGAGTGCACTGGCACCACTGGGGATGCAGTGCAGTGAGTCCAGAGAGTGCACTGGCACCACTGGGGATGCACTGCAGTGAGTCCAGAGAGTGCACTGGCACCACTGGGGATGCAGTGCAGTGAGTCCAGAGAGTGCACTGGCACCACTGGGGATGCAGTGCAGTGAGTCCAGAGAGTGCACTGGCACCACTGGGGATGCAGTGCAGTGAGTCCAGAGAGTGCACTGGCACCACTGGGGATGCACTGCAGTGAGTCCAGAGAGTGCACTGGCACCACTGGGGATGCAGTGCAGTGAGTCCAGAGAGTGCACTGGCACCACTGGGGATGCAGTGCAGTGAGTCCAGAGAGTGCACTGGCACCACTGGGGATGCAGTGCAGTGAGTCCAGAGAGTGCACTGGCACCACTGGGGATGCAGTGCAGTGAGTCCAGAGAGTGCACTGGCACCACTGGGGATGCACTGCAGTGAGTCCAGAGAGTGCACTGGCACCACTGGGGATGCAGTGCAGTGAGTCCAGAGAGTGCACTGGCACCACTGGGGATGCAGTGCAGTGAGTCCAGAGAGTGCACTGGCACCACTGGGGATGCAGTGCAGTGAGTCCAGAGAGTGCACTGGCACCACTGGGGATGCAGTGCAGTGAGTCCAGAGAGTGCACTGGCACCACTGGGGATGCACTGCAGTGAGTCCAGAGAGTGCACTGGCACCACTGGGGATGCAGTGCAGTGAGTCCAGAGAGTGCACTGGCACCACTGGGGATGCAGTGCAGTGAGTCCAGAGAGTGCACTGGCACCACTGGGGATGCAGTGCAGTGAGTCCAGAGAGTGCACTGGCACCACTGGGGATGCACTGCAGTGAGTCCAGAGAGTGCACTGGCACCACTGGGGATGCAGTGCAGTGAGTCCAGAGAGTGCACTGGCACCACTGGGGATGCAGTGCAGTGAGTCCAGAGAGTGCACTGGCACCACTGGGGATGCAGTGCAGTGAGTCCAGAGAGTGCACTGGCACCACTGGGGATGCAGTGCAGTGAGTCCAGAGAGTGCACTGGCACCACTGGGGATGCAGTGCAGTGAGTCCAGAGAGTGCACTGGCACCACTGGGGATGCAGTGCAGTGAGTCCAGAGAGTGCACTGGCACCACTGGGGATGCACTGCAGTGAGTCCAGAGAGTGCACTGGCACCACTGGGGATGCACTGCAGTGAGTCCAGAGAGTGCACTGGCACCACTGGGGATGCAGTGCAGTGAGTCCAGAGAGTGCACTGGCACCACTGGGGATGCAGTGCAGTGAGTCCAGAGAGTGCACTGGCACCACTGGGGATGCACTGCAGTGAGTCCAGAGAGTGCACTGGCACCACTGGGGATGCAGTGCAGTGAGTCCAGAGAGTGCACTGGCACCACTGGGGATGCAGTGCAGTGAGTCCAGAGAGTGCACTGGCACCACTGGGGATGCAGTGCAGTGAGTCCAGAGAGTGCACTGGCACCACTGGGGATGCACTGCAGTGAGTCCAGAGAGTGCACTGGCACCACTGGGGATGCACTGCAGTGAGTCCAGAGAGTGCACTGGCACCACTGGGGATGCACTGCAGTGAGTCCAGAGAGTGCACTGGCACCACTGGGGATGCAGTGCAGTGAGTCCAGAGAGTGCACTGGCACCACTGGGGATGCTGTGCAGTGAGTCCAGAGAGTGCACTGGCACCACTGGGGATGCACTGCAGTGAGTGCAGAGAGTGCACTGGCACCACTGGGGATGCAGTGCAGTGAGTCCAGAGAGTGCACTGGCACCACTGGGGATGCACTGCAGTGAGTCCAGAGAGTGCACTGGCACCACTGGGGATGCAGTGCAGTGAGTCCAGAGAGTGCACTGGCACCACTGGGGATGCAGTGCAGTGAGTCCAGAGAGTGCACTGGCACCACTGGGGATGCACTGCAGTGAGTCCAGAGAGTGCACTGGCACCACTGGGGATGCAGTGCAGTGAGTCCAGAGAGTGCACTGGCACCACTGGGGATGCACTGCAGTGAGTCCAGAGAGTGCACTGGCACCACTGGGGATGCAGTGCAGTGAGTCCAGAGAGTGCACTGGCACCACTGGGGATGCACTGCAGTGAGTCCAGAGAGTGCACTGGCACCACTGGGGATGCAGTGCAGTGAGTCCAGAGAGTGCACTGGCACCACTGGGGATGCAGTGCAGTGAGTCCAGAGAGTGCACTGGCACCACTGGGGATGCAGTGCAGTGAGTCCAGAGAGTGCACTGGCACCACTGGGGATGCAGTGCAGTGAGTCCAGAGAGTGCACTGGCACCACTGGGGATGCAGTGCAGTGAGTCCAGAGAGTGCACTGGCACCACTGGGGATGCAGTGCAGTGAGTCCAGAGAGTGCACTGGCACCACTGGGGATGCACTGCAGTGAGTCCAGAGAGTGCACTGGCACCACTGGGGATGCACTGCAGTGAGTCCAGAGAGTGCACTGGCACCACTGGGGATGCAGTGCAGTGAGTCCAGAGAGTGCACTGGCACCACTGGGGATGCAGTGCAGTGAGTCCAGAGAGTGCACTGGCACCACTGGGGATGCAGTGCAGTGAGTCCAGAGAGTGCACTGGCACCACTGGGGATGCACTGCAGTGAGTCCAGAGAGTGCACTGGCACCACTGGGGATGCACTGCAGTGAGTCCAGAGAGGGCACTGGCACCACTGGGGATGCAGTGCAGTGAGTCCAGAGAGTGCACTGGCACCACTGGGGATGCACTGCAGTGAGTCCAGAGAGTGCACTGGCACCACTGGGGATGCAGTGCAGTGAGTCCAGAGAGTGCACTGGCACCACTGGGGATGCACTGCAGTGAGTCCAGAGAGTGCACTGGCACCACTGGGGATGCAGTGCAGTGAGTCCAGAGAGTGCACTGGCACCACTGGGGATGCACTTCAGTGAGTCCAGAGAGTGCACTGGCACCACTGGGGATGCACTGCAGTGAGTCCAGAGAGTGCACTGGCACCACTGGGGATGCACTGCAGTGAGTCCAGAGAGTGCACTGGCACCACTGGGGATGCAGTGCAGTGAGTCCAGAGAGTGCACTGGCACCACTGGGGATGCACTGCAGTGACTCCAGAGAGTGCACTGGCACCACTGGGGATGCAGTGCAGTGAGTCCAGAGAGTGCACTGGCACCACTGGGGATGCACTGCAGTGAGTCCAGAGAGTGCACTGGCACCACTGGGGATGCAGTGCAGTGAGTCCAGAGAGTGCACTGGCACCACTGGGGATGCAGTGCAGTGAGTCCAGAGAGTGCACTGGCACCACTGGGGATGCACTTCAGTGAATCTAGAGAGTGCACTGGCACCACTGGGGATGCAGTGCAGTGAGTCCAGTGAGTGCACTGGCACCACTGGGGATGCACTGCAGTGAGTCCAGAGAGTGCACTGGCACCACTGGGGATGCTGTACAGTGAGTCCACAGAGTGCACTGGCACCACTGGGGATGCACTGCAGTGAGTGCAGAGAGTACACTGGCACCACTGGGGATGCAGTGCAGTGAGTCCAGAGAGTGCACTGGCACCAGTGGGGATGCACTGCAGTGAGTCCAGAGAGTGCACTGGCACCACTGGGGATGCAGTGCAGTGAGTCCAGAGAGTGCACTGGCACCACTGGGGATGCAGTGCAGTGAGTCCAGAGAGTGCACTGGCACCACTGGGGATGCAGTGCAGTGAGTCCAGAGAGTGCACTGGCACCACTGGGGATGCAGTGCAGTGAGTCCAGAGAGTGCACTGGCACCACTGGGGATGCACTGCAGTGAGTCCAGAGAGTGCACTGGCACCACTGGGGATGCAGTGCAGTGAGTCCAGAGAGTGCACTGGCACCACTGGGGATGCAGTGCAGTGAGTCCAGAGAGTGCACTGGCACCACTGGGGATGCAGTGCAGTGAGTCCAGAGAGTGCACTGGCACCACTGGGGATGCACTGCAGTGAGTCCAGAGAGTGCACTGGCACCACTGGGGATGCACTGCAGTGAGTCCAGAGAGTGCACTGGCACCACTGGGGATGCAGTGCAGTGAGTCCAGAGAGTGCACTGGCACCACTGGGGATGCAGTGCAGTGAGTCCAGAGAGTGCACTGGCACCACTGGGGATGCACTGCAGTGAGTCCAGAGAGTGCACTGGCACCACTGGGGATGCACTGCAGTGAGTCCAGAGAGTGCACTGGCACCACTGGGGATGCACTGCAGTGAGTCCAGAGAGTGCACTGGCACCACTGGGGATGCAGTGCAGTGAGTCCAGAGAGTGCACTGGCACCACTGGGGATGCAGTGCAGTGAGTCCAGAGAGTGCACTGGCACCACTGGGGATGCAGTGCAGTGAGTCCAGAGAGTGCACTGGCACCACTGGGGATGCACTGCAGTGAGTCCAGAGAGTGCACTGGCACCACTGGGGATGCACTGCAGTGAGTCCAGAGAGGGCACTGGCACCACTGGGGATGCAGTGCAGTGAGTCCAGAGAGTGCACTGGCACCACTGGGGATGCACTGCAGTGAGTCCAGAGACTGCACAGGCACCACTGGGGATGCAGTGCAGTGAGTCCAGAGAGTGCACTGGCACCACTGGGGATGCACTGCAGTGAGTCCAGAGAGTGCACTGGCACCACTGGGGATGCAGTGCAGTGAGTCCAGAGAGGGCACTGGCACCACTGGGGATGCACTGCAGTGAGTCCAGAGAGTGCACTGGCACCACTGGGGATGCACTGCAGTGAGTCCAGAGAGTGCACTGGCACCACTGGGATGCACTGCAGTGAGTCCAGAGAGTGCACTGGCACCACTGGGGATGCAGTGCAGTGAGTCTAGAGAGTGCACTGGCACCACTGGGGATGCAGTGCAGTGAGTCCAGAGAGTGCACTGGCACCACTGGGGATGCAGTGCAGTGAGTCCAGAGAGTGCACTGGCACCACTGGGGATGCACCCAGTGAGTCCAGAGAGTGCACTGGCACCACTGGGGATGCACTTCAGTGAATCTAGAGAGTGCACTGGCACCACTGGGGATGCAGTGCAGTGAGTCCAGAGAGTGCACTGGCACCACTGGGGATGCACTGCAGTGAGTCCAGAGAGTGCACTGGCACCACTGGGGATGCTGTACAGTGAGTCCACAGAGTGCACTGGCACCACTGGGGATGCACTGCAGTGAGTCCAGAGAGTGCACTGGCACCACTGGGGATGCAGTGCAGTGAGTCCAGAGAGTTCACTGGCTCCAGTGGGGATGCACTGCAGTGACTCTAGAGAGTACACTGGAACCACTGGGGATGCAGTGCAGTGAGTCCAGAGAGTGCACTGGCACCACTGGGGATGCAGTGCAGTGAGTCCACAGAGTGCACTGGCACCACTGGGGATGCAGTGCAGTGAGTCCAGAGAGTGCACTGGCACCACTGGGGATGCAGTGCAGTGAGTCCAGAGAGTGCACTGGCACCACTCCAGAGGGATGCATGCAGTGCAGTGAGTCCAGAGAGTGCACTGGCACCACTGGGGATGCAGTGCAGTGAGTCCAGAGACTGCACTGGCACCACTGGGGATGCAGTGCAGTGAGTCCAGAGAGTGCACTGGCACCACTGGGGATGCACTGCAGTGAGTCCAGAGAGTGCACTGGCACCACTGGGGATGCACTGCAGTGAGTCCAGAGAGGGCACTGGCACCACTGCGGATGCAGTGCAGTGAGTCCAGAGAGTGCACTGGCACCACTGGGGATGCACTGCAGTGAGTCCAGAGACTGCACTGGCACCACTGGGGATGCAGTGCAGTGAGTCCAGAGAGTGCACTGGCACCACTGGGGATGCACTGCAGTGAGTCCAGAGAGTGCACTGGCACCTCTGGGGATGCAGTGCAGTGAGTCCAGAGAGGGCACTGGCACCACTGGGGATGCACTTCAGTGAGTCCAGAGAGTGCACTGGCACCACTGGGGATGCACTGCAGTGAGTCCAGAGAGTGCACTGGCACCACCTGGGATGCACTGCAGTGAGTCCAGAGAGTGCATTGGCACCACTGGGGATGCAGTGCAGTGAGTCTAGAGAGTGCACTGGCACCTCTGGGGATGCAGTACAGTGAGTCCAGAGAGTGCACTGGCACCACTGAGGATGCAGTGCAGTGAGTCCAGAGAGTGCACTGGCACCACTGGGGATGCAGTGCAGTGAGTCCAGAGAGTGCACTGGCACCACTGGGGATGCAGTGCAGTGAGTCCAGAGAGTGCACTGGCACCACTGGGGATGCACTGCAGTGAGTCTAGAGAGTGCACTGGCACCACTGGAGATGCACTGCAGTGAGTCCAGAGAGTGCACTGGCACCACTGGGGATGCACCGCGGTTAGTCCAGAGAGTGCACTGGCACCACTGGGGATGCTGTACAGTGAGTCCACAGAGTGCACTGGAACCACTGGGGATGCAGTACAGTGAGTCCAGAGAGTGCACTGGCACCACTGGGGATGCACTTCAGTGAATCTAGAGAGTGCACTGGCACCACTGGGGATGCAGTGCAGTGAGTCCAGTGAGTGCACTGGCACCACTGGGGATGCAGTGCAGTGAGTCCAGAGAGTGCACTGGCACCACTGGGGATGCTGTACAGTGAGTCCAGAGAGTGCACTGGCACCACTGGGGATGCACTGCAGTGAGTGCAGAGAGTACACTGGCACCACTGGGGATGCAGTGCAGTGAGTCCAGAGAGTGCACTGGCTCCACTGGGGATGCACTGCAGTGAGTGCAGAGAGTGCACTGGCACCACTGGGGATGCAGTGCAGTGAGTCCAGAGAGTGCACTGGCACCACTGGGGATGCACTGCAGTGAGTCCAGAGAGTGCACTGGCACCACTGGGGATGCACTGCAGTGAGTGCAGAGAGTGCACTGGCACCACTGGGGATGCACTGCAGTGACTCCAGAGAGTGCACTGGCACCACTGGGGATGCACTGCAGTGACTCCAGAGAGTGCACTGGCACCACTGGGGATGCAGTGCAGTGAGTCCAGAGAGTGCACTGGCACCACTGGGGATGCACTGCAGTGAGTCCAGAGAGTGCACTGGCACCACTGGGGATGCAGTGCAGTGACTCCAGAGAGTGCACTGGCACCACTGGGGATGCACTGCAGTGACTCCAGAGAGTGCACTGGCACCACTGGGGATGCAGTGCAGTGACTCCAGAGAGTGCACTGGCACCACTGGGGATGCACTGCAGTGACTCCAGAGAGTGCACTGGCACCACTGGGGATGCAGTGCAGTGAGTCCAGAGAGTGCACTGGCACCACTGGGGATGCACTGCAGTGAGTCCAGAGAGTGCACTGGCACCACTGGGGATGCACTGCAGTGAGTACAGAGAGTACACTGGCACCACTGGGGATGCAGTGCAGTGAGTCCAGAGAGTGCACTGGCACCACTGGGGATGCAGTGCAGTGAGTCCAGAGAGTGCACTGGCACCACTGGGGATGCACTGCAGTGAGTCCAGAGAGTGCACTGGCACTACTGGGGATGCAGTGCAGTGAGTCCACAGAGTGCACTGGCACCACTGGGGATGCAGTGCAGTGAGTCCAGAGAGTGCACTGGCACCACTGGGGATGCACTGCAGTGAGTCCAGAGAGTGCACTGGCACCACTGGGGATGCACTGCAGTGAGTCCAGAGAGTGCACTGGCACCACTGGGGATGCACTGCAGTGAGTCCAGAGAGTGCACTGGCACCACTGGGGATGCAGTGCAGTGAGTCCAGAGAGTGCACTGGCACCACTGGGGATGCAGTGCAGTGACTCCAGAGAGTGCACTGGCACCAATGGGGATGCACTGCAGTGAGTCCAGAGAGTGCACTGGCACCACTGGGGATGCACTGCAGTGAGTCCAGAGAGTGCACTGGCACCACTGGGGATGCAGTGCAGTGAGTCCAGAGAGTGCACTGGCACCACTGGGGATGCACTGCAGTGAGTCCAGAGACTGCACAGGCACCACTGGGGATGCAGTGCAGTGAGTCCAGAGAGTGCACTGGCACCACTGGGGATGCACTGCAGTGAGTCCAGAGAGTGCACATGGCACCAATGGGGATGCAGTGCAGTGAGTCCAGAGAGGGCACTGGCACCACTGGGGATGCACTTCAGTGAGTCCAGAGAGTGCACTGGCACCACTAGGGATGCACTGCAGTGAGTCCAGAGAGTGCACTGGCACCACTGGAGATGCACTGCAGTGACTCTAGAGAGTGCACTGGCACCACTGGGGATGCAGTGCAGTGAGTCCAGAGAGTGCACTGGCACCACTGGGGATGCACTGCAGTGACTCCAGAGAGTGCACTGGCACCACTGGGGATGCGGTGCAGTGAGTCCAGAGAGTGCACTGGCACCACTGGGGATGCACTGCAGTGAGTCCAGAGAGTGCACTGGCACCACTGGGGATGCAGTGCAGTGAGTCCAGAGAGTGCACTGGCACCACTGGGGATGCACCCCGGTGAGTCCAGAGAGTGCACTGGCACCACTGGGGATGCACTGCAGTGAATCTAGAGAGTGCACTGGCACCACTGGGGATGCAGTGCAGTGAGTCCAGTGAGTGCACTGGCACCATTGGGGATGCACTGCAGTGAGTCCAGAGAGTGCACTGGCACCACTGGGGATGCTGTGCAGTGAGTCCAGAGAGTGCACTGGCACCACTGGGGATGCACTGCAGTGAGTGCAGAGAGTGCACTGGCACCACTGGGGATGCAGTGCAGTGAGTCCAGAGAGTGCACTGGCTCCACTGGGGATGCACTGCAGTGAGTGCAGAGAGTGCACTGGAACCACTGGGGATGCAGTGCAGTGAGTCCAGAGAGTGCACTGGCACCACTGGGGATGCAGTGCAGTGAGTCCACAGAGTGCACTGGCACCACTGGGGATGCAGTGCAGTGAGTCCAGAGAGTGCACTGGCACCACTGGGGATGCAGTGCAGTGAGTCCAGAGAGTGCACTGGCACCACTGGGGATGCACTGCAGTGAGTCCAGAGAGTGCAATGGCACCACTGGGATGCAGTGCAGTGAGTCCAGAGAGTGCACTGGCACCACTGGGGATGCAGTGCAGTGAGTCCAGAGAGTGCACTGGCACCACTGGGGATGCAGTGCAGTGAGTCCAGAGAGTGCACTGGCACCACTGGGGATGCACTGCAGTGAGTCCAGAGAGTGCACTGGCACCACTGGGGATGCACTGCAGTGAGTCCAGAGAGTGCACTGGCACCACTGGGGATGCAGTGCAGTGAGTCCAGAGAGTGCACATGCACCACTGGGGATGCAGTGCAATGAGTCCAGAGAGGGCACTGGCACCACCGGGGATGCACTTCAGTGAGTCCAGAGTGTGCACTGGCACCACTGGGGATGCACTGCAGTGAGTCCAGAGAGTGCACTGGCACCACCTGGGATGCACTGCAGTGAGTCCAGAGAGTGCATTGGCACCACTGGGGATTCAGTGCAGTGAGTCTAGAGAGTGCACTGGCACCTCTGGGGATGCAGTACAGTGAGTCCAGAGAGTGCACTGGCACCACTGAGGATGCAGTGCAGTGAGTCCAGAGAGTGCACTGGCACCACTGGGGATGCAGTGCAGTGAGTCCAGAGAGTGCACTGGCACCACTGGGGATGCAGTGCAGTGAGTCCAGAGAGTGCACTGGCACCACTGGGGATGCACTGCAGTGAGTCTAGAGAGTGCACTGGCACCACTGGGGATGCACTGCAGTGAGTCCAGAGAGTGCACTGGCACCACTGGGGATGCTGTACAGTGAGTCCAGAGAGTGCACTGGCACCACTGGGGATGCAGTGCAGTGAGTCCAGAGAGTGCACTGGCACCACTGGGGATGCACTTCAGTGAATCTAGAGAGTGCACTGGCACCACTGGGGATGCAGTGCAGTGAGTCCAGAGAGTGCACTGGCACCACTGGGGATGCACCCCAGTGAGTCCAGAGAGTGCACTGGCACCACTGGGGATGCTGTACAGTGAGTCCAGAGAGTGCACTGGCACCACTGGGGATGCAGTGCAGTGAGTGCAGAGAGTGCACTGGCACCACTGGGGATGCAGTGCAGTGAGTCCAGAGAGTGCACTGGCACCACTGGGGATGCAGTGCAGTGAGTCCAGAGAGTGCACTGGCACCACTGGGGATGCAGTGCAGTGAGTCCAGAGAGTGCACTGGCACCACTGGGGATGCACTGCAGTGAGTCCAGAGAGTGCACTGGCACCACTGGGGATGCACTGCAGTGAATCTAGAGAGTGCACTGGCACCACTGGGGATGCAGTGCAGTGAGTCCAGAGAGTGCACTGGCACCACTGGGGATGCACTGCAGTGAGTCCAGAGAGTGCACTGGCACCACTGGGGATGCAGTGCAGTGAGTCCAGAGAGTGCACTGGCACCACTGGGGATGCTGTACAGTGAGTCCACAGAGTGCACTGGCACCACTGGGGATGCACTGCAGTGAGTGCAGAGAGTACACTGGCACCACTGGGGATGCACTGCAGTGACTCTAGAGAGTACACTGGCACCACTGGGGATGCACTGCAGTGAGTCCAGAGAGTGCACTGGCACCACTGGGGATGCAGTGCAGTGAGTCCAGAGAGTGCACTGGCACCACTGGGGATGCAGTGCAGTGAGTCCAGAGAGTGCACTGGCAACACTGGGAATGCAGAACAGTGAGTCCAGAGAGTGCACTGGCACCACTGGGGATGCAGTGCAGTGAGTCCAGAGAGTGCACTGGCACCACTGGGGATGCACTGCAGTGAGTCCAGAGAGTGCACTGGCACCACTGGGGATGCAGTGCAGTGAGTCCAGAGAGTGCACTGGCACCACTGGGGATGCACTGCAGTGAGTCCAGAGAGTGCACTGGCACCACTGGGGATGCAGTGCAGTGAGTCCAGAGAGTGCACTGGCACCACTGGGGATGCACTGCAGTGAGTCTAGAGAGTGCACTGGCACCACTGGGGATGCAGTACAGTGAGTCCAGAGAGTGCACTGGCACCACTGGGGATGCAGTGCAGTGAGTCCAGAGAGTGCACTGGCACCACTGGGGATGCAGTGCAGTGAGTCCACAGAGTGCACTGGCACCACTGGGGATGCAGTGCAGTGAGTCCAGAGAGTGCACTGGCACCACTGGGGATGCAGTGCAGTGAGTCCAGAGAGTGCACTGGCACCACTGGGGATGCACTGCAGTGAGTCCAGAGAGTGCACTGGCACCACTGGGGATGCAGTGCAGTGAGTCCAGAGAGTGCACTGGCACCACTGGGGATGCAGTGCAGTGAGTCCAGAGAGTGCACTGGCACCACTGGGGATGCAGTGCAGTGAGTCCAGAGAGTGCACTGGCACCACTGGGGATGCAGTGCAGTGAGTCCAGAGAGTGCACTGGCACCACTGGGGATGCAGTGCAGTGAGTCCAGAGAGTGCACTGGCACCACTGGGGATGCACTTCAGTGAGTCCAGAGAGTGCACTGGCACCACTGGGGATGCAGTGCAGTGAGTCCAGAGAGTGCACTGGCACCACTGGGGATGCAGTGCAGTGAGTCCAGAGAGTGCACTGGCACCACTGGGGATGCAGTGCAGTGAGTCAGAGAGTGCACTGGCACCACTGGGGATGCAGTGCAGTGAGTCCAGAGAGTGCACTGGCACCACTGGGGATGCAGTGCAGTGAGTCCAGAGAGTGCACTGGCACCACTGGGGATGCACTGCAGTGAGTCCAGAGAGTGCACTGGCACCACTGGGGATGCACTGCAGTGAGTCCAGAGAGTGCACTGGCACCACTGGGGATGCACCTGCAGTGAGTCCAGAGAGTGCACTGGCACCACTGGGGATGCAGTGCAGTGAGTCCAGAGAGTGCACTGGCACCACTGGGGATGCAGTGCAGTGAGTCCAGAGAGTGCACTGGCACCACTGGGGATGCACTGCAGTGAGTCCAGAGAGTGCACAGGCACCACTGGGGATGCAGTGCAGTGAGTCCAGAGAGTGCACTGGCACCACTGGGGATGCAGTGCAGTGAGTCCAGAGAGTGCACTGGCACCACTGGGGATGCAGTGCAGTGAGTCCAGAGAGTGCACTGGCACCACTGGGGATGCACTGCAGTGAGTCCAGAGAGTGCACTGGCACCAGAGGGGATGCACTGCAGTGAGTCCAGAGAGTGCACTGGCACCACTGGGGATGCACTGCAGTGAGTCCAGAGAGTGCACTGGCACCACTGGGGATGCAGTACAGTGAGTCCACAGAGTGCACTGGCACCACTGGGGATGCACTGCAGTGAGTCCAGAGAGTGCACTGGCACCACTGGGGATGCAGTGCAGTGACTCCAGAGAGTGCACTGGCACCACTGGGGATGCAGTGCTGTGAGTCCAGAGAGTGCACTGACACCACTGGGGATGCAGTGCAGTGAGTCCAGAGAGTGCACTGGCACCACTGGGGATGCAGTGCAGTGAGTCCAGAGAGTGCAATGGCACCACTGGGATGCAGTGCAGTGAGTCCAGAGAGTGCACTGGCACCACTGGGGATGCACTGCAGTGACTCCAGAGAGTGCACTGGCACCACTGGTGATGCACTGCAGTGAGTCCAGAGAGTGCACTGGCACCACTGGGGATGCACTGCAGTGAGTCCAGAGAGGGCACTGGCACCACTGGGGATGCAGTGCAGTGAGTCCAGAGAGTGCACTGGCACCACTGGGGATGCACTGCAGTGAGTCCAGAGACTGCACAGGCTCCACTGGGGATGCAGTGCAGTGAGTCCAGAGAGTGCACTGGCACCTTGGGGATGCACTGCAGTGAGTCCAGAGAGTGCACATGCACCACTAGGGATGCACTGCAGTGAGTCCAGAGAGTGCACTGGCACCACCGGGGATGCACTGCAGTGACTCTAGAGAGTGCACTGGCACCACTGGGGATGCAGTGCAGTGAGTCCAGAGAGTGCACAGGCACCACTGGGGATGCAGTGCAATGAGTCCAGAGAGGGCACTGGCACCACCGGGGATGCACTTCAGTGAGTCCAGAGTGTGCACTGGCACCACTAGGGATGCACTGCAGTGAGTCCAGAGAGTGCACTGGCACCACCGGGGATGCACTGCAGTGACTCTAGAGAGTGCACTGGCACCACTTGGGATGCAGTGCAGTGAGTCCAGAGAGTGTACTGGCACCACTGGGGATGCACTGCAGTGACTCCAGAGAGTGCACTGGCACCACTGGGGATGCGGTGCAGTGACTCCAGAGAGTGCACTGGCACCACTGGGGATGCACTGCAGTGAATCTAGAGAGTGCACTGGCACCACTGGGGATGCAGTGCAGTGAGTCCAGAGAGTGCACTGGCACCACTGGGGATGCACCCCGGTGAGTCCAGAGAGTGCACTGGCACCACTGGGGATGCACTTCAGTGAATCTAGAGAGTGCACTGGTACCACTGGGGATGCAGTGCAGTGAGTCCAGAGAGTGCACTGGCACCACTGGGGATGCACTGCAGTGAGTCCAGAGAGTGCACTGGCACCACTGGGGATGCTGTACAGTGAGTCCACAGAGTGCACTGGCACCACTGGGGATGCACTGCAGTGAGTGCAGAGAGTACACTGGCACCACTGGGCATGCAGTGCAGTGAGTCCAGAGAGTGCACTGGCACCACTGGGGATGCAGTGCAGTGAGTCCAGAGAGTGCACTGGCACCACTGGGGATGCAGTGCAGTGAGTCCAGAGAGTGCACTGGCACCACTGGGGATGCAGTGCAGTGAGTCCAGAGAGTGCACTGGCACCACTGGGGATGCAGTGCAGTGAGTCCAGAGAGTGCACTGGCACCACTGGGGATGCAGTGCAGTGAGTCCAGAGAGTGCACTGGCACCACTGGGGATGCAGTGCAGTGAGTCCAGAGAGTGCACTGGCACCACTGGGGATGCAGTGCAGTGAGTCCAGAGAGTGCACTGGCACCACTGGGGATGCAGTGCAGTGAGTCCAGAGAGTGCACTGGCACCACTGGGGATGCAGTGCAGTGAGTCCAGAGAGTGCACTGGCACCACTGGGGATGCAGTGCAGTGAGTCCAGAGAGTGCACTGGCACCACTGGGGATGCAGTGCAGTGAGTCCAGAGAGTGCACTGGCACCACTGGGGATGCAGTGCAGTGAGTCCAGAGAGTGCACTGGCACCACTGGGATGCAGTGCAGTGAGTCCAGAGAGTGCACTGGCACCACTGGGGATGCACTGCAGTGAGTCCAGAGAGTGCACTGGCACCACTGGGGATGCACTGCAGTGAGTCCAGAGAGTGCACTGGCACCACTGGGGATGCACTGCAGTGACTCTAGAGAGTGCACTGGCACCACTGGGGATGCAGTGCAGTGAGTCCAGAGAGTGTACTGGCACCATTGGGGATGCACTGCAGTGACTCCAGAGAGTGCACTGGCACCACTGGGGATGCGGTGCAGTGAGTCCAGAGAGTGCACTGGCACCACTGGGGATGCACTGCAGTGAATCTAGAGAGTGCACTGGCACCACTGGGGATGCAGTGCAGTGAGTCCAGTGAGTGCACTGGCACCACTGGGGATGCAGTGTAGTGAGTCCAGAGAGTGCACTGGCACCACTGGGGATGCACTTCAGTGAATCTAGAGAGTGCACTGGTACCACTGGGGATGCAGTGCAGTGAGTCCAGTGAGTGCACTGGCACCACTGGGGATGCACTGCAGTGAGTCCAGAGAGTGCACTGGCACCACTGGGGATGCTGTACAGTGAGTCCACAGAGTGCACTGGCACCACTGGGGATGCACTGCAGTGAGTGCAGAGAGTACACTGGCTCCACTGGGGATGCACTGCAGTGACTCTAGAGAGTACACTGGCACCACTGGGGATGCACTGCAGTGAGTGCAGAGAGTGCACTGGCACCACTGGGGATGCACTGCAGTGAGTCCAGAGAGTGCACTGACACCACTGGGGATGCAGTGCAGTGAGTCCAGAGAGTGCACTGGCACCACTGGGGATGCAGTGCAGTGAGTCCAGAGAGTGCACTGGCACCACTGGGATGCAGTGCAGTGAGTCCAGAGAGTGCACTGGCACCACTGGGGATGCAGTGCAGTGAGTCCAGAGACTGCACAGGCACCACTGGGGATGCAGTGCAGTGAGTCCAGAGAGTGCACTGGCACCACTGGTGATGCACTGCAGTGAGTCCAGAGAGTGCACTGGCACCACTGGGGATGCACTGCAGTGAGTCCAGAGAGGGCACTGGCACCACTGGGGATGCAGTGCAGTGAGTCCAGAGAGTGCACTGGCACCACTGGGGATGCACTGCAGTGAGTCCAGAGACTGCACAGGCACCACTGGGGATGCAGTGCAGTGAGTCCAGAGAGTGCACTGGCACCACTGGGGATGCTGTACAGTGAGTCCAGAGAGTGCACATGCACCTCTGGGGATGCAGTGCAATGAGTCCAGAGAGGGCACTGGCACCACTGGGGATGCACTTCAGTGAGTCCAGAGTGTGCACTGGCACCACTGGGGATGCACTGCAGTGAGTCCAGAGAGTGCACTGGCACCTTGGGGATGCACTGCAGTGAGTCCAGAGAGTGCACATGCACCACTGGGGATGCAGTGCAATGAGTCCATAGAGGGCACTGGCACCACCGGGGATGCACTTCAGTGAGTCCAGAGTGTGCACTGGCACCACTGGGGATGCACTGCAGTGAGTCCAGAGAGTGCACTGGCACCACCGGGGATGCACTACAGTGAGTCCAGAGAGTGCATTGGCACCACCGGGGATTCAGTGCAGTGAGTCTAGAGAGTGCACTGGCACCTCTGGGGATGCAGTACAGTGAGTCCAGAGAGTGCACTGGCACCACTGAGGATGCAGTGCAGTGAGTCCAGAGAGTGCACTGGCACTACTGGGGATGCAGTGCAGTGAGTCCAGAGAGTGCACTGGCACCACTGGGGATGCACTGCAGTGAGTATAGAGAGTGCACTGGCACCACTGGGGATGCACTGCTTGAGTCTAGAGAGTGCACTGGCACCACTGGAGATGCACTGCAGTGAGTCCAGAGAGTGCACTGGCACTACTGGGGATGCACCTCGGTTAGTCCAGAGAGTGCACTGGCACCACTGGGGATGCTGTACAGTGAGTCCAGAGAGTGCACTGGCACCACTGGGTATGCACTTCAGTGAATCTAGAGAGTGCACTGGCACCACTGGGAATGCAGAGCAGTGAGTCCAGTGAGTGCACTGGCACCACTGGGTATGCACCCCGGTGAGTCCAGAGAGTGCACTGGCACCACTGGGGATGCTGTACAGTGAGTCCACAGAGTGCACTGGCACCACTGGGGATGCCCTGCAGTGAGTGCAGAGAGTACACTGGCACCACTGGGGATGCAATGCAGTGAGTCCAGAGAGTGCACTGGCTCCACTGGGGATGCACTGCAGTGAGTGCAGAGAGTACACTGGCACCACTGGGGATGCAGTGCTGTGAGTCCAGAGAGTGCACTGGCACCACTGGGGATGCAGTGCAGTGAGTCCAGAGAGTGCACTGGCACCACTGGGGATGCACTGCAGTGAATGCAGAGAGTACACTGGCACCACTGGGGATGCACTGCAGTGACTCCAGAGAGTGCACTGGCACCACTGGGGATGTACTGCAGTGACTCCAGAGAGTGCACTGGCACCACTGGGGATGCAGTGCAGTGAGTCCAGAGAGTGCACTGGCACCACTGGGGATGCACTGCATTGACTCCAGAGAGTGCACTGGCACCTCTGGGGATGCAGTGCAGTGACTCCAGAGAGTGCACTGGCACCACTGGGGATGCACTGCAGTGACTCCAGAGCGTGCACTGGCACCACTGGGGATCCAGTGCAGTGACTCCAGAGAGTGCACTGGCACCACTGGGGATGCACTGCAGTGACTCCAGAGAGTGCACTGGCACCACTGGGGATGCAGTGCAGTGAGTCCAGAGAGTGCACTGGCACCACTGGGGATGCACTGCAGTGAGTCCAGAGAGTGCACTGGCACCACTGGGGATGCACTGCAGTGAGTGCAGAGAGTACACTGTCAACACTGGGGATGCAGTGCAGTGAGTCCAGAGAGTGCACTGGCTCCACTGGGGATGCAGTGCAGTGAGTCCGGAGAGTGCACTGGCACCACTGGGGATGCACTGCAGTGAGTCCAGAGAGTGCACTGGCACTACTGGGGATGCAGTGCAGTGAGTCCACAGAGTGCACTGGCACCACTGGGGATGCAGTGCAGTGAGTCCAGAGAGTGCACTGGCACCACTGGGGATGCACTGCAGTGAGTCCAGAGAGTGCACTGGCACCACTGGGGATGCACTGCAGTGAGTCCAGAGAGTGCACTGGCACCACTTGGGTTGCAGTGCAGTGAGTGCAGAGAGTGCACTGGCACCACTGGGGATGCAGTGCATTGAGTCCAGAGAGTGCACTGGCACCACTGGCGATGCACTGCAGTGAGTCCAGAGAGTGCACTGGCACCAATGGGGATGCACTGCAGTGAGTCCATAGAGTGCACTGGCACCACTGGGGATGCAATACAGTGACTCTAGAGAGGGCACTGGCACCACTGGGGATGCAGTGCAGTGAGTCCAGAAGTGCACTGGCACCACTGGGGATGCACTGCAGTGAGTCCAGAGACTGCACAGGCTCCACTGGGGATGCAGTGCAGTGAGTCCAGAGAGTGCACTGGCACCTTGGGGATGCACTGCAGTGAGTCCAGAGAGTGCACATGCACCAATGGGGATGCAGTGCAATGAGTCCAGAGAGGGCACTGGCACCACCGGGGATGCACTTCAGTGAGTCCAGAGTGTGCACTGGCACCACTAGGGATGCACTGCAGTGAGTCCAGAGAGTGCACTGGCACCACCGGGGATGCACTGCAGTGACTCTAGAGAGTGCACTGGCACCACTGGGGATGCAGTGCAGTGAGTCCAGAGAGTGTACTGGCACCACTGGGGATGCACTGCAGTGACTCCAGAGAGTGCACTGGCACCACTGGGGATGCGGTGCAGTGAGTCCAGAGAGTGCACTGGCACCACTGGGGATGCACTGCAGTGAATCTAGAGAGTGCACTGGCACCACTGGGGATGCAGTGCAGTGAGTCCAGTGAGTGCACTGGCACCACTGGGGATGCACCCCGGTGAGTCCAGAGAGTGCACTGGCACCACTGGGGATGCACTTCAGTGAATCTAGAGAGTGCACTGGTACCACTGGGGATGCAGTGCAGTGAGTCCAGTGAGTGCACTGGCACCACTGGGGATGCACTGCAGTGAGTCCAGAGAGTGCACTGGCACCACTGGGGATGCTGTACAGTGAGTCCACAGAGTGCACTGGCACCACTGGGGATGCACTGCAGTGAGTGCAGAGAGTACACTGGCACCACTGGGCATGCAGTGCAGTGAGTCCAGAGAGTTCACTGGCTCCAGTGGGGATGCACTGCAGTGACTCTAGAGAGTACACTGGAACCACTGGGGATGCAGTGCAGTGAGTCCAGAGAGTGCACTGGCACCACTGGGGATGCAGTACAGTGAATCCACAGAGTGCACTGGCACCACTGGGGATGCAGTGCAGTGAGTCCAGAGAGTGCACTGGCACCACTGGGGATGCAGTGCAGTGAGTCCAGAGAGTGCACTGGCACCACTAGGGATGCACTGCAGTGAGTCCAGAGAGTGCAATGGCACCACTGGGATGCAGTGCAGTGAGTCCAGAGAGTGCACTGGCACCACTGGGGATGCAGTGCAGTGAGTCCAGAGACTGCACAGGCACCACTGGGGATGCAGTGCAGTGAGTCCAGAGCGTGCACTGGCACCACTGGTGATGCACTGAAGTGAGTCCAGAGAGTGCACTGGCACCACTGGGGATGCACTGCAGTGAGTCCAGAGAGGGCACTGGCACCACTGCGGATGCAGTGCAGTGAGTCCAGAGAGTGCACTGGCACCACTGGGGATGCACTGCAGTGAGTCCAGAGACTGCACAGGCACCACTGGGGATGCAGTGCAGTGAGTCCAGAGAGTGCACTGGCACCACTGGGGATGCACTGCAGTGAGTCCAGAGAGTGCACATGCACCTCTGGGGATGCAGTGCAATGAGTCCAGAGAGGGCACTGGCACCACCGGGGATGCACTTCAGTGAGTCCAGGGTGTGCACTGGCACCACTGGGGATGCACTGCAGTGAGTCCAGAGAGTGCACTGGCACCACCTGGGATGCACTGCAGTGAGTCCAGAGAGTGCATTGGCACCACTGGGGATTCAGTGCAGTGAGTCTAGAGAGTGCACTGGCACCTCTGGGGATGCAGTACAGTGAGTCCAGAGAGTGCACTGGCACCACTGAGGATGCAGTGCAGTGAGTCCAGTGAGTGCACTGGCACCACTGGGGATGCCCGGTGAGTCCAGAGAGTGCACTGGCACCACTGGGGATGCACTTCAGTGAATCTAGAGAGTGCACTGGTACCACTGGGGATGCAGTGCAGTGAGTCCAGAGAGTGCACTGGCACCACTGGGGATGCACTGCAGTGAGTCCAGAGAGTGCACTGGCACCACTGGGGATGCTGTGCAGTGAGTCCACAGAGTGCACTGGCACCACTGGGGATGCACTGCAGTGAGTGCAGAGAGTGCACTGGCACCACTGGGCATGCAGTGCAGTGAGTCCAGAGAGTGCACTGGCACCACTGGGGATGCACTGCAGTGAGTCCAGAGAGTGCACTGGCACCACTGGGGATGCAGTGCAGTGAGTCCAGAGAGTGCACTGGCACCACTGGGGATGCAGTGCAGTGAGTCCACAGAGTGCACTGGCACCACTGGGGATGCAGTGCAGTGAGTCCAGAGAGTGCACTGGCACCACTGGGGATGCAGTGCAGTGAGTCCAGAGAGTGCACTGGCACCACTGGGGATGCAGTGCAGTGAGTCCAGAGAGTGCACTGGCACCACTGGGATGCAGTGCAGTGAGTCCAGAGAGTGCACTGGCACCACTGGGGATGCAGTGCAGTGAGTCCAGAGAGTGCACTGGCACCACTGGGGATGCAGTGCAGTGAGTCCAGAGAGTGCACTGGCACCACTGGGGATGCACTGCAGTGAGTCCAGAGAGTGCACTGGCACCACTGGGGATGCACTGCAGTGAGTCCAGAGAGTGCACTGGCACCACTGGGGATGCAGTGCAGTGAGTCCAGAGAGTGCACTGGCACCACTGGGGATGCAGTGCAGTGAGTCCAGAGAGTGCACTGGCACCACTGGGGATGCAGTGCAGTGAGTCCAGAGAGTGCACTGGCACCACTGGGGATGCACTGCAGTGAGTCCAGAGAGTGCACTGGCACCACTGGGGATGCACTGCAGTGAGTCCAGAGAGTGCACTGGCACCACTGGGGATGCAGTGCAGTGAGTCCAGAGAGTGCACTGGCACCACTGGGGATGCAGTGCAGTGAGTCCAGAGAGTGCACTGGCACCACTGGGGATGCAGTGCAGTGAGTCCAGAGAGTGCACTGGCACCACTGGGGATGCAGTGCAGTGAGTCCAGAGAGTGCACTGGCACCTCTGGGGATGCAGTGCAGTGAGTCCAGAGAGGTGCACTGGCACCACTGGGGATGCAGTTCAGTGAGTCCAGAGAGTGCACTGGCACCACTGGGGATGCACTGCAGTGAGTCCAGAGAGTGCACTGGCACCACTGGGGATGCACTGCAGTGAGTCCAGAGAGTGCACTGGCACCACTGGGGATGCAGTGCAGTGAGTCTAGAGAGTGCACTGGCACCACTGGGGATGCAGTACAGTGAGTCCAGAGAGTGCACTGGCACCACTGGGGATGCAGTGCAGTGAGTCCAGAGAGTGCACTGGCACCACTGGGGATGCACCCCAGTGAGTCCAGAGAGTGCACTGGCACCACTGGGGATGCACTGCAGTGAGTCAGAGAGTGCACTGGCACCACTGGGGATGCAGTGCAGTGAGTCCAGAGAGTGCACTGGCACCACTGGGGATGCACTGCAGTGAGTCCAGAGAGTGCACTGGCACCACTGGGGATGCTGTACAGTGAGTCCACAGAGTGCACTGGCACCACTGGGGATGCACTGCAGTGAGTGCAGAGAGTACACTGGCACCACTGGGGATGCAGTGCAGTGAGTCCAGAGAGTGCACTGGCACCACTGGGGATGCACTGCAGTGAGTCTAGAGAGTGCACTGGCACCACTGGGGATGCAGTGCAGTGAGTCCAGAGAGTGCACTGGCACCACTGGGGATGCAGTACAGTGAGTCCACAGAGTGCACTGGCACCACTGGGGATGCAGTGCAGTGAGTCCAGAGAGTGCACTGGCACCACTGGGGATGCAGTGCAGTGAGTCCAGAGAGTGCACTGGCACCACTGGGGATGCACTGCAGTGAGTCCAGAGAGTGCACTGGCACCACTGGGGATGCAGTGCAGTGAGTCCAGAGAGTGCACTGGCACCACTGGGGATGCAGTGCAGTGAGTCCAGAGACTGCACAGGCACCACTGGGGATGCAGTGCAGTGAGTCCAGAGAGTGCACTGGCACCACTGGTGATGCACTGAAGTGAGTCCAGAGAGTGCACTGGCACCACTGGGGATGCACTGCAGTGAGTCCAGAGAGGGCACTGGCACCACTGGGGATGCAGTGCAGTGAGTCCAGAGAGTGCACTGGCACCACTGGGGATGCACTGCAGTGAGTCCAGAGACTGCACTGGCACCACTGGGGATGCAGTGCAGTGAGTCCAGAGAGTGCACTGGCACCACTGGGGATGCACTGCAGTGAGTCCAGAGAGTGCACTGGCACCACTGGGGATGCAGTGCAGTGAGTCCAGAGAGTGCACTGGCACCACTGGGGATGCACTGCAGTGAGTCCAGAGAGTGCACTGGCACCACTGGGGATGCACTGCAGTGAGTCCAGAGAGTGCACTGGCACCACTGGGGATGCACTGCAGTGAGTCCAGAGAGTGCACTGGCACCACTGGGGATGCAGTGCAGTGAGTCCAGAGAGTGCACTGGCACCACTGGGGATGCAGTGCAGTGAGTCCAGAGAGTGCACTGGCACCACTGGGGATGCAGTGCAGTGAGTCCAGAGAGTGCACTGGCACCACTGGGGATGCAGTGCAGTGAGTCCAGAGAGTGCACTGGCACCACTGGGGATGCAGTGCAGTGAGTCCAGAGAGTGCACTGGCACCACTGGGGATGCACTGCAGTGAGTCCAGAGAGTGCACTGGCACCACTGGGGATGCACTGCAGTGAGTCCAGAGAGTGCACTGGCACCACTGGGGATGCACTGCAGTGAGTCCAGAGAGTGCACTGGCACCACTGGGGATGCTGTACAGTGAGTCCACAGAGTGCACTGGCACCACTGGGGATGCAGTACAGTGAGTCCAGAGAGTGCACTGGCACCACTGGGGATGCACTTCAGTGAGTCTAGAGAGTGCACTGGCACCACTGGGGATGCAGTGCAGTGAGTCCAGAGAGTGCACTGGCACCACTGGGGATGCAGTGCAGTGAGTCCAGAGAGTGCACTGGCACCACTGGGGATGCTGTACAGTGAGTCCACAGAGTGCACTGGCACCACTGGGGATGCACTGCAGTGAGTGCAGAGAGTACACTGGCACCACTGGGGATGCAATGCAGTGAGTCCAGAGAGTGCACTGGCACCACTGGGGATGCACTGCAGTGAGTGCAGAGAGTGCACTGGCACCACTGGGGATGCAGTGCAGTGAGTCCAGAGAGTGCACTGGCACCACTGGGGATGCACTGCAGTGAGTCCAGAGAGTGCACTGGCACCACTGGGGATGCACTGCAGTGAGTGCAGAGAGTGCACTGGCACCACTGGGGATGCACTGCAGTGAGTCCAGAGAGTGCACTGGCACCACTGGGGATGCACTGCAGTGACTCCAGAGAGTGCACTGGCACCACTGGGGATGCAGTGCAGTGAGTCCAGAGAGTGCACTGGCACCACTGGGGATGCAGTGCAGTGAGTCCAGAGAGTGCACTGGCACCACTGGGGATGCAGTGCAGTGACTCCAGAGAGTGCACTGGCACCACTGGGGATGCAGTGCAGTGAGTCCAGAGAGTGCACTGGCACCACTGGGGATGCACTGCAGTGAGTCCAGAGAGTGCACTGGCACCACTGGGGATGCAGTGCAGTGAGTCCAGAGAGTGCACTGGCACCACTGGGGATGCACTGCAGTGAGTCCAGAGAGTGCACTGGCACCACTGGGGATGCACTGCAGTGAGTACAGAGAGTACACTGGCACCACTGGGGATGCAGTGCAGTGAGTCCAGAGAGTGCACTGGCTCCACTGGGGATGCACTGCAGTGAGTCCAGAGAGTGCACTGGCACCACTGGGGATGCACTGCAGTGAGTCCAGAGAGTGCACTGGCACCACTGGGGATGCAGTGCAGTGAGTCCACAGAGTGCACTGGCACCACTGGGGATGCAGTGCAGTGAGTCCAGAGAGTGCACTGGCACCACTGGGGATGCACTGCAGTGAGTCCAGAGAGTGCACTGGCACCACTGGGGATGCACTGCAGTGAGTCCAGAGAGTGCACTGGCACCACTGGGGATGCACTGCAGTGAGTCCAGAGAGTGCACTGGCACCACTGGGGATGCAGTACAGTGAGTCCAGAGAGTGCACTGGCACCACTGGGGATGCAGTGCAGTGAGTCCAGAGAGTGCACTGGCACCACTGGGGATGCACTGCAGTGAGTCCATAGAGTGCACTGGCACCACTGGGGATGCACTACAGTGACTCTAGAGAGGGCACTGGCACCACTGGGGATGCAGTGCAGTGAGTCCAGAAGTGCACTGGCACCACTGGGGATGCACTGCAGTGAGTCCAGAGACTGCACAGGCTCCACTGGGGATGCAGTGCAGTGAGTCCAGAGAGTGCACTGGCACCTTGGGGATGCACTGCAGTGAGTCCAGAGAGTGCACATGCACCACTGGGGATGCAGTGCAATGAGTCCAGAGAGTGCACTGGCACCACTGGGGATGCACTGCAGTGACTCCAGAGAGTGCACTGGCACCACTGGGGATGCACTGCAGTGAGTCCAGAGAGTGCACTGGCACCACTGGGGATGCACTGCAGTGACTCTAGAGAGTGCACTGGCACCACTGGGGATGCAGTGCAGTGAGTCCAGAGAGTGTACTGGCACCACTGGGGATGCACTGCAGTGACTCCAGAGAGTGCACTGGCACCACTGGGGATGCGGTGCAGTGAGTCCAGAGAGTGCACTGGCACCACTGGGGATGCACTGCAGTGAATCTAGAGAGTGCACTGGCACCACTGGGGATGCAGTGCAGTGAGTCCAGAGAGTGCACTGGCACCACTGGGGATGCACCCCGGTGAGTCCAGAGAGTGCACTGGCACCACTGGGGATGCACTTCAGTGAATCTAGAGAGTGCACTGGTACCACTGGGGATGCAGTGCAGTGAGTCCAGTGAGTGCACTGGCACCACTGGGGATGCACTGCA
Source organism: Anser cygnoides (assembly GCF_040182565.1). NCBI lineage: Eukaryota > Metazoa > Chordata > Aves > Anseriformes > Anatidae > Anser > Anser cygnoides. Next base: position 204,961 of record NW_027103092.1, read on the forward strand.
GTGAGTCCAGAGAGTGCACTGGCACCACTGGGGATGCTGTACAGTGAGTCCACAGAGTGCACTGGCACCACTGGGGATGCACTGCAGTGAGTGCAGAGAGTACACTGGCACCACTGGGGATGCAGTGCAGTGAGTCCAGAGAGTGCACTGGCTCCAGTGGGGATGCACTGCAGTGACTCTAGAGAGTACACTGGAACCACTGGGGATGCAGTGCAGTGAGTCCAGAGAGTGCACTGGCACCACTGGGGATGCAGTACAGTGAGTCCACAGAGTGCACTGGCACCACTGGGGATGCAGTGCAGTGAGTCCAGAGAGTGCACTGGCACCACTGGGGATGCAGTGCAGTGAGTCCAGAGAGTGCACTGGCACCACTGGGGATGCACTGCAGTGAGTCCAGAGAGTGCAATGGCACCACTGGGATGCAGTGCAGTGAGTCCAGAGAGTGCACTGGCACCACTGGGGATGCAGTGCAGTGAGTCCAGAGAGTGCACTGGCACCACTGGGGATGCAGTGCAGTGAGTCCAGAGAGTGCACTGGCACCACTGGTGATGCACTGAAGTGAGTCCAGAGAGTGCACTGGCACCACTGGGGATGCACTGCAGTGAGTCCAGAGAGTGCACTGGCACCACTGGGGATGCAGTGCAGTGAGTCCAGAGAGTGCACTGGCACCACTGGGGATGCACTGCAGTGAGTCCAGAGAGTGCACTGGCACCACTGGGGATGCAGTGCAGTGAGTCCAGAGAGTGCACTGGCACCACTGGGGATGCACTGCAGTGAGTCCAGAGAGTGCACTGGCACCACTGGGGATGCAGTGCAGTGAGTCCAGAGAGTGCACTGGCACCACTGGGGATGCACTGCAGTGAGTCCAGAGAGTGCACTGGCACCACTGGGGATGCACTGCAGTGAGTCCAGAGAGTGCACTGGCACCACCTGGGGATGCACTGCAGTGAGTCCAGAGAGTGCACTGGCACCACTGGGGATGCAGTGCAGTGAGTCTAGAGAGTGCACTGGCACCACTGGGGATGCAGTGCAGTGAGTCCAGAGAGTGCACTGGCACCACTGGGGATGCAGTGCAGTGAGTCCAGAGAGTGCACTGGCACCACTGGGGATGCAGTGCAGTGAGTCCAGAGAGTGCACTGGCACCACTGGGGATGCAGTGCAGTGAGTCCAGAGAGTGCACTGGCACCACTGGGGATGCACTGCAGTGAGTCCAGAGAGTGCACTGGCACCACTGGGGATGCACTGCAGTGAGTCCAGAGAGTGCACTGGCACCACTGGGGATGCACTGCAGTGAGTCCAGAGAGTGCACTGGCACCACTGGGGATGCAGTGCAGTGAGTCCAGAGAGTGCACTGGCACCACTGGGGATGCACTGCAGTGAGTCCAGAGAGTGCACTGGCACCACTGGGGATGCTGTACAGTGAGTCCAGAGAGTGCACTGGCACCACTGGGGATGCAGTGCAGTGAGTCCAGAGAGTGCACTGGCACCACTGGGGATGCAGTGCAGTGAGTCCAGAGAGTGCACTGGCACCACTGGGGATGCACTGCAGTGACTCTAGAGAGTGCACTGGCACCACTGGGGATGCAGTGCAGTGAGTCCAGAGAGTGCACTGGCACCACTGGGGATGCAGTGCAGTGAGTCCAGAGAGTGCACTGGCACCACTGGGGATGCAGTGCAGTGAGTCCAGAGAGTGCACTGGCACCACTGGGGATGCAGTGCAGTGAGTCCAGAGAGTGCACTGGCACCACTGGGGATGCACTGCAGTGAGTCCAGAGAGTGCACTGGCACCACTGGGGATGCACTGCAGTGAGTCCAGAGAGTGCACTGGCACCACTGGGGATGCAGTGCAGTGAGTCCAGAGAGTGCACTGGCACCACTGGGGATGCACTGCAGTGAGTCCAGAGAGTGCACTGGCACCACTGGGGATGCAGTGCAGTGAGTCCAGAGAGTGCACTGGCACCACTGGGGATGCAGTGCAGTGAGTCCAGAGAGTGCACTGGCACCACTGGGGATGCACTGCAGTGAGTCCAGAGAGTGCACTGGCACCACTGGGGATGCACTGCAGTGAGTCCAGAGAGTGCACTGGCACCACTGGGGATGCACTGCAGTGAGTCCAGAGAGTGCACTGGCACCACTGGGGATGCAGTGCAGTGAGTCCAGAGAGTGCACTGGCACCACTGGGGATGCAGTGCAGTGAGTCCAGAGAGTGCACTGGCACCACTGGGGATGCAGTGCAGTGAGTCCAGAGAGTGCACTGGCACCACTGGGGATGCAGTGCAGTGAGTCCAGAGAGTGCACTGGCACCACTGGGGATGCACTGCAGTGAGTCCAGAGAGTGCACTGGCACCACTGGGGATGCAGTGCAGTGAGTCCAGAGAGTGCACTGGCACCACTGGGGATGCACTGCAGTGAGTCCAGAGAGTGCACTGGCACCACTGGGGATGCAGTGCAGTGAGTCCAGAGAGTGCACTGGCACCACTGGGGATGCACTGCAGTGAGTCCAGAGAGTGCACTGGCACCACTGGGGATGCAGTGCAGTGAGTCCAGAGAGTGCACTGGCACCACTGGGGATGCAGTGCAGTGAGTCCAGAGAGTGCACTGGCACCACTGGGGATGCAGTGCAGTGAGTCCAGAGAGTGCACTGGCACCACTGGGGATGCAGTGCAGTGAGTCCAGAGAGTGCACTGGCACCACTGGGGATGCAGTGCAGTGAGTCCAGAGAGTGCACTGGCACCACTGGGGATGCACTGCAGTGAGTCCAGAGAGTGCACTGGCACCACTGGGGATGCAGTGCAGTGAGTCCAGAGAGTGCACTGGCACCACTGGGGATGCACTGCAGTGAGTCCAGAGAGTGCACTGGCACCACTGGGGATGCAGTGCAGTGAGTCCAGAGAGTGCACTGGCACCACTGGGGATGCAGTGCAGTGAGTCCAGAGAGTGCACTGGCACCACTGGGGATGCAGTGCAGTGAGTCCAGAGAGTGCACTGGCACCACTGGGGATGCAGTGCAGTGAGTCCAGAGAGTGCACTGGCACCACTGGGGATGCACTGCAGTGAGTCCAGAGAGTGCACTGGCACCACTGGGGATGCAGTGCAGTGAGTCCAGAGAGTGCACTGGCACCACTGGGGATGCACTGCAGTGAGTCCAGAGAGTGCACTGGCACCACTGGGGATGCAGTGCAGTGAGTCCAGAGAGTGCACTGGCACCACTGGGGATGCACTGCAGTGAGTCCAGAGAGTGCACTGGCACCACTGGGGATGCAGTGCAGTGAGTCCAGAGAGTGCACTGGCACCACTGGGGATGCACTGCAGTGAGTCCAGAGAGTGCACTGGCACCACTGGGGATGCACTGCAGTGAGTCCAGAGAGTGCACTGGCACCACTGGGGATGCAGTGCAGTGAGTCCAGAGAGTGCACTGGCACCACTGGGGATGCAGTGCAGTGAGTCCAGAGAGTGCACTGGCACCACTGGGGATGCACTGCAGTGAGTCCAGAGAGTGCACTGGCACCACTGGGGATGCAGTGCAGTGAGTCCAGAGAGTGCACTGGCACCACTGGGGATGCAGTGCAGTGAGTCCAGAGAGTGCACTGGCACCACTGGGGATGCACTGCAGTGAGTCCAGAGAGTGCACTGGCACCACTGGGGATGCACTGCAGTGAGTCCAGAGAGTGCACTGGCACCACTGGGGATGCAGTGCAGTGAGTCCAGAGAGTGCACTGGCACCACTGGGGATGCAGTGCAGTGAGTCCAGAGAGTGCACTGGCACCACTGGGGATGCAGTGCAGTGACTCCAGAGAGTGCACTGGCACCACTGGGGATGCAGTGCAGTGAGTCCAGAGAGTGCACTGGCACCACTGGGGATGCACTGCAGTGAGTCCAGAGAGTGCACTGGCACCACTGGGGATGCAGTGCAGTGAGTCCAGAGAGTGCACTGGCACCACTGGGGATGCACTGCAGTGAGTCCAGAGAGTGCACTGGCACCACTGGGGATGCAGTGCAGTGAGTCCAGAGAGTGCACTGGCACCACTGGGGATGCACTGCAGTGACTCTAGAGAGTGCACTGGCACCACTGGGGATGCAGTGCAGTGAGTCCAGAGAGTGCACTGGCACCACTGGGGATGCAGTGCAGTGAGTCCAGAGAGTGCACTGGCACCACTGGGGATGCACTGCAGTGAGTCCAGAGAGTGCACTGGCACCACTGGGGATGCAGTGCAGTGAGTCCAGAGAGTGCACTGGCACCACTGGGGATGCAGTGCAGTGAGTCCAGAGAGTGCACTGGCACCACTGGGGATGCAGTGCAGTGAGTCCAGAGAGTGCACTGGCACCACTGGGGATGCAGTGCAGTGAGTCCAGAGAGTGCACTGGCACCACTGGGGATGCAGTGCAGTGAGTCCAGAGAGTGCACTGGCACCACTGGGGATGCACTGCAGTGAGTCCAGAGAGTGCACTGGCACCACTGGGGATGCACTGCAGTGAGTCCAGAGAGTGCACTGGCACCACTGGGGATGCACTGCAGTGAGTCCAGAGAGTGCACTGGCACCACTGGGGATGCAGTGCAGTGAGTCCAGAGAGTGCACTGGCACCACTGGGGATGCACTGCAGTGAGTCCAGAGAGTGCACTGGCACCACTGGGGATGCAGTGCAGTGAGTCCAGAGAGTGCACTGGCACCACTGGGGATGCAGTGCAGTGAGTCCAGAGAGTGCACTGGCACCACTGGGGATGCACTGCAGTGAGTCCAGAGAGTGCACTGGCACCACTGGGGATGCACTGCAGTGAGTCCAGAGAGTGCACTGGCACCACTGGGGATGCAGTGCAGTGAGTCCAGAGAGTGCACTGGCACCACTGGGGATGCAGTGCAGTGAGTCCAGAGAGTGCACTGGCACCACTGGGGATGCACTGCAGTGAGTCCAGAGAGTGCACTGGCACCACTGGGGATGCACTGCAGTGAGTCCAGAGAGTGCACTGGCACCACTGGGGATGCACTGCAGTGAGTCCAGAGAGTGCACTGGCACCACTGGGGATGCAGTGCAGTGAGTCCAGAGAGTGCACTGGCACCACTGGGGATGCACTGCAGTGAGTCCAGAGAGTGCACTGGCACCACTGGGGATGCGGTGCAGTGAGTCCAGAGAGTGCACTGGCACCACTGGGGATGCACTGCAGTGAGTCCAGAGAGTGCACTGGCACCACTGGGGATGCAGTGCAGTGAGTCCAGAGAGTGCACTGGCACCACTGGGGATGCAGTGCAGTGAGTCCAGAGAGTGCACTGGCACCACTGGGGATGCACTGCAGTGAGTCCAGAGAGTGCACTGGCACCACTGGGGATGCAGTGCAGTGAGTCCAGAGAGTGCACTGGCACCACTGGGGATGCACTGCAGTGAGTCCAGAGAGTGCACTGGCACCACTGGGGATGCTGTACAGTGAGTCCAGAGAGTGCACTGGCACCACTGGGGATGCACTGCAGTGAGTGCAGAGAGTGCACTGGCACCACTGGGGATGCAGTGCAGTGAGTCCAGAGAGTGCACTGGCACCACTGGGGATGCACTGCAGTGAGTCCAGAGAGTGCACTGGCACCACTGGGGATGCAGTGCAGTGAGTCCAGAGAGTGCACTGGCACCACTGGGGATGCAGTGCAGTGAGTCCAGAGAGTGCACTGGCACCACTGGGGATGCAGTGCAGTGAGTCCAGAGAGTGCACTGGCACCACTGGGGATGCAGTGCAGTGAGTCCAGAGAGTGCACTGGCACCACTGGGGATGCAGTGCAGTGAGTCCAGAGAGTGCACTGGCACCACTGGGGATGCAGTGCAGTGAGTCCAGAGAGTGCACTGGCACCACTGGGGATGCAGTGCAGTGAGTCCAGAGAGTGCACTGGCACCACTGGGGATGCAGTGCAGTGAGTCCAGAGAGTGCACTGGCACCACTGGGGATGCAGTGCAGTGAGTCCAGAGAGTGCACTGGCACCACTGGGGATGCAGTGCAGTGAGTCCAGAGAGTGCACTGGCACCACTGGGGATGCACTGCAGTGAGTCCAGAGAGTGCACTGGCACCACTGGGGATGCACTGCAGTGAGTCCAGAGAGTGCACTGGCACCACTGGGGATGCAGTGCAGTGAGTCCAGAGAGTGCACTGGCACCACTGGGGATGCACTGCAGTGAGTCCAGAGAGTGCACTGGCACCACTGGGGATGCAGTGCAGTGAGTCCAGAGAGTGCACTGGCACCACTGGGGATGCAGTGCAGTGAGTCCAGAGAGTGCACTGGCACCACTGGGGATGCACTGCAGTGAGTCCAGAGAGTGCACTGGCACCACTGGGGATGCAGTGCAGTGAGTCCAGAGAGTGCACTGGCACCACTGGGGATGCACTGCAGTGAGTCCAGAGAGTGCACTGGCACCACTGGGGATGCAGTGCAGTGAGTCCAGAGAGTGCACTGGCACCACTGGGGATGCACTGCAGTGAGTCCAGAGAGTGCACTGGCACCACTGGGGATGCAGTGCAGTGAGTCCAGAGAGTGCACTGGCACCACTGGGGATGCAGTGCAGTGAGTCCAGAGAGTGCACTGGCACCACTGGGGATGCAGTGCAGTGAGTCCAGAGAGTGCACTGGCACCACTGGGGATGCAGTGCAGTGAGTCCAGAGAGTGCACTGGCACCACTGGGGATGCACTGCAGTGAGTCCAGAGAGTGCACTGGCACCACTGGGGATGCACTGCAGTGAGTCCAGAGAGTGCACTGGCACCACTGGGGATGCAGTGCAGTGAGTCCAGAGAGTGCACTGGCACCACTGGGGATGCAGTGCAGTGAGTCCAGAGAGTGCACTGGCACCACTGGGGATGCAGTGCAGTGAGTCCAGAGAGTGCACTGGCACCACTGGGGATGCAGTGCAGTGAGTCCAGAGAGTGCACTGGCACCACTGGGGATGCAGTGCAGTGAGTCCAGAGAGTGCACTGGCACCACTGGGGATGCAGTGCAGTGAGTCCAGAGAGTGCACTGGCACCACTGGGGATGCAGTGCAGTGAGTCCAGAGAGTGCACTGGCACCACTGGGGATGCACTGCAGTGAGTCCAGAGAGTGCACTGGCACCACTGGGGATGCACTGCAGTGAGTCCAGAGAGTGCACTGGCACCACTGGGGATGCAGTGCAGTGAGTCCAGAGAGTGCACTGGCACCACTGGGGATGCAGTGCAGTGAGTCCAGAGAGTGCACTGGCACCACTGGGGATGCAGTGCAGTGAGTCCAGAGAGTGCACTGGCACCACTGGGGATGCACTGCAGTGAGTCCAGAGAGTGCACTGGCACCACTGGGGATGCACTGCAGTGAGTCCAGAGAGTGCACTGGCACCACTGGGGATGCAGTGCAGTGAGTCCAGAGAGTGCACTGGCACCACTGGGGATGCAGTGCAGTGAGTCCAGAGAGTGCACTGGCACCACTGGGGATGCAGTGCAGTGAGTCCAGAGAGTGCACTGGCACCACTGGGGATGCACTGCAGTGAGTCCAGAGAGTGCACTGGCACCACTGGGGATGCACTGCAGTGAGTCCAGAGAGTGCACTGGCACCACTGGGGATGCAGTGCAGTGAGTCCAGAGAGTGCACTGGCACCACTGGGGATGCAGTGCAGTGAGTCCAGAGAGTGCACTGGCACCACTGGGGATGCAGTGCAGTGAGTCCAGAGAGTGCACTGGCACCACTGGGGATGCAGTGCAGTGAGTCCAGAGAGTGCACTGGCACCACTGGGGATGCAGTGCAGTGAGTCCAGAGAGTGCACTGGCACCACTGGGGATGCAGTGCAGTGAGTCCAGAGAGTGCACTGGCACCACTGGGGATGCACTGCAGTGAGTCCAGAGAGTGCACTGGCACCACTGGGGATGCAGTGCAGTGAGTCCAGAGAGTGCACTGGCACCACTGGGGATGCACTGCAGTGAGTCCAGAGAGTGCACTGGCACCACTGGGGATGCAGTGCAGTGAGTCCAGAGAGTGCACTGGCACCACTGGGGATGCAGTGCAGTGAGTCCAGAGAGTGCACTGGCACCACTGGGGATGCAGTGCAGTGAGTCCAGAGAGTGCACTGGCACCACTGGGGATGCAGTGCAGTGAGTCCAGAGAGTGCACTGGCACCACTGGGGATGCAGTGCAGTGAGTCCAGAGAGTGCACTGGCACCACTGGGGATGCAGTGCAGTGAGTCCAGAGAGTGCACTGGCACCACTGGGGATGCAGTGCAGTGAGTCCAGAGAGTGCACTGGCACCACTGGGGATGCAGTGCAGTGAGTCCAGAGAGTGCACTGGCACCACTGGGGATGCAGTGCAGTGAGTCCAGAGAGTGCACTGGCACCACTGGGGATGCAGTGCAGTGAGTCCAGAGAGTGCACTGGCACCACTGGGGATGCAGTGCAGTGAGTCCAGAGAGTGCACTGGCACCACTGGGGATGCAGTGCAGTGAGTCCAGAGAGTGCACTGGCACCACTGGGGATGCACTGCAGTGAGTCCAGAGAGTGCACTGGCACCACTGGGGATGCAGTGCAGTGAGTCCAGAGAGTGCACTGGCACCACTGGGGATGCACTGCAGTGAGTCCAGAGAGTGCACTGGCACCACTGGGGATGCAGTGCAGTGAGTCCAGAGAGTGCACTGGCACCACTGGGGATGCAGTGCAGTGAGTCCAGAGAGTGCACTGGCACCACTGGGGATGCACTGCAGTGAGTCCAGAGAGTGCACTGGCACCACTGGGGATGCAGTGCAGTGAGTCCAGAGAGTGCACTGGCACCACTGGGGATGCAGTGCAGTGAGTCCAGAGAGTGCACTGGCACCACTGGGGATGCGGTGCAGTGAGTCCAGAGAGTGCACTGGCACCACTGGGGATGCAGTGCAGTGAGTCCAGAGAGTGCACTGGCACCACTGGGGATGCAGTGCAGTGAGTCCAGAGAGTGCACTGGCACCACTGGGGATGCAGTGCAGTGAGTCCAGAGAGTGCACTGGCACCACTGGGGATGCAGTGCAGTGAGTCCAGAGAGTGCACTGGCACCACTGGGGATGCAGTGCAGTGAGTCCAGAGAGTGCACTGGCACCACTGGGGATGCAGTGCAGTGAGTCCAGAGAGTGCACTGGCACCACTGGGGATGCAGTGCAGTGAGTCCAGAGAGTGCACTGGCACCACTGGGGATGCAGTGCAGTGAGTCCAGAGAGTGCACTGGCACCACTGGGGATGCAGTGCAGTGAGTCCAGAGAGTGCACTGGCACCACTGGGGATGCAGTGCAGTGAGTCCAGAGAGTGCACTGGCACCACTGGGGATGCAGTGCAGTGAGTCCAGAGAGTGCACTGGCACCACTGGGGATGCAGTGCAGTGAGTCCAGAGAGTGCACTGGCACCACTGGGGATGCAGTGCAGTGAGTCCAGAGAGTGCACTGGCACCACTGGGGATGCACTGCAGTGAGTCCAGAGAGTGCACTGGCACCACTGGGGATGCAGTGCAGTGAGTCCAGAGAGTGCACTGGCACCACTGGGGATGCAGTGCAGTGAGTCCAGAGAGTGCACTGGCACCACTGGGGATGCACTGCAGTGAGTCCAGAGAGTGCACTGGCACCACTGGGGATGCAGTGCAGTGAGTCCAGAGAGTGCACTGGCACCACTGGGGATGCACTGCAGTGAGTCCAGAGAGTGCACTGGCACCACTGGGGATGCACTGCAGTGAGTCCAGAGAGTGCACTGGCACCACTGGGGATGCAGTGCAGTGAGTCCAGAGAGTGCACTGGCACCACTGGGGATGCAGTGCAGTGAGTCCAGAGAGTGCACTGGCACCACTGGGGATGCAGTGCAGTGAGTCCAGAGAGTGCACTGGCACCACTGGGGATGCACTGCAGTGAGTCCAGAGAGTGCACTGGCACCACTGGGGATGCACTGCAGTGAGTCCAGAGAGTGCACTGGCACCACTGGGGATGCACCTGCAGTGAGTCCAGAGAGTGCACTGGCACCACTGGGGATGCAGTGCAGTGAGTCCAGAGAGTGCACTGGCACCACTGGGGATGCAGTGCAGTGAGTCCAGAGAGTGCACTGGCACCACTGGGGATGCACTGCAGTGAGTCCAGAGAGTGCACTGGCACCACTGGGGATGCAGTGCAGTGAGTCCAGAGAGTGCACTGGCACCACTGGGGATGCAGTGCAGTGAGTCCAGAGAGTGCACTGGCACCACTGGGGATGCAGTGCAGTGAGTCCAGAGAGTGCACTGGCACCACTGGGGATGCACTGCAGTGAGTCCAGAGAGTGCACTGGCACCACTGGGGATGCAGTGCAGTGAGTCCAGAGAGTGCACTGGCACCACTGGGGATGCAGTGCAGTGAGTCCAGAGAGTGCACTGGCACCACTGGGGATGCAGTGCAGTGAGTCCAGAGAGTGCACTGGCACCACTGGGGATGCAGTGCAGTGAGTCCAGAGAGTGCACTGGCACCACTGGGGATGCAGTGCAGTGAGTCCAGAGAGTGCACTGGCACCACTGGGGATGCACTGCAGTGAGTCCAGAGAGTGCACTGGCACCACTGGGGATGCACTGCAGTGAGTCCAGAGAGTGCACTGGCACCACTGGGGATGCAGTGCAGTGAGTCCAGAGAGTGCACTGGCACCACTGGGGATGCAGTGCAGTGAGTCCAGAGAGTGCACTGGCACCACTGGGGATGCAGTGCAGTGAGTCCAGAGAGTGCACTGGCACCACTGGGGATGCAGTGCAGTGAGTCCAGAGAGTGCACTGGCACCACTGGGGATGCAGTGCAGTGAGTCCAGAGAGTGCACTGGCACCACTGGGGATGCAGTGCAGTGAGTCCAGAGAGTGCACTGGCACCACTGGGGATGCAGTGCAGTGAGTCCAGAGAGTGCACTGGCACCACTGGGGATGCAGTGCAGTGAGTCCAGAGAGTGCACTGGCACCACTGGGGATGCAGTGCAGTGAGTCCAGAGAGTGCACTGGCACCACTGGGGATGCAGTGCAGTGAGTCCAGAGAGTGCACTGGCACCACTGGGGATGCAGTGCAGTGAGTCCAGAGAGTGCACTGGCACCACTGGGGATGCACTGCAGTGAGTCCAGAGAGTGCACTGGCACCACTGGGGATGCAGTGCAGTGAGTCCAGAGAGTGCACTGGCACCACTGGGGATGCAGTGCAGTGAGTCCAGAGAGTGCACTGGCACCACTGGGGATGCACTGCAGTGAGTCCAGAGAGTGCACTGGCACCACTGGGGATGCAGTGCAGTGAGTCCAGAGAGTGCACTGGCACCACTGGGGATGCAGTGCAGTGAGTCCAGAGAGTGCACTGGCACCACTGGGGATGCAGTGCAGTGAGTCCAGAGAGTGCACTGGCACCACTGGGGATGCACTGCAGTGAGTCCAGAGAGTGCACTGGCACCACTGGGGATGCAGTGCAGTGAGTCCAGAGAGTGCACTGGCACCACTGGGGATGCAGTGCAGTGAGTCCAGAGAGTGCACTGGCACCACTGGGGATGCAGTGCAGTGAGTCCAGAGAGTGTACTGGCACCACTGGGGATGCACTGCAGTGAGTCCAGAGAGTGCACTGGCACCACTGGTGATGCACTGCAGTGAGTCCAGAGAGTGCACTGGCACCACTGGGGATGCAGTGCAGTGACTCAGAGAGTGCACTGGCACCACTGGGGATGCACTGCAGTGAGTCCAGAGAGTGCACTGGCACCACTGGGGATGCAGTGCAGTGAGTCTAGAGAGTGCACTGGCACCACTGGGGATGCAGTGCAGTGAGTCCAGAGACTGCACTGGCACCTCTGGGGATGCAGTGCGGTGAGTCCAGAGAGTGCACTGGCACCACTGGGGATGCAGTGCAGTGAGTCCAGAGAGTGCACTGGCACCACTGGGAATGCAGTGCAGTGACTCAGAGAGTGCACTGGCACCACTGGGGATGCACTGCAGTGAGTCCAGAGAGTGCACTGGCACCACTGGTGATGCAGTGCAGTGAGTCCAGAGAGTGCACTGGCACCACTGGGGATGCAGTGCAGTGAGTCCAGAGAGTGCACTGGCACCACTGGGGATGCACTGCAGTGAGTCCAGAGAGTGCACTGGCACCACTGGGGATGCAGTGCAGTGAGTCCAGAGAGTGCACTGGCACCACTGGGGATGCAGTGCAGTGAGTCCAGAGAGTGCACTGGCACCACTGGGGATGCACTGCAGTGAGTCCAGAGAGTGCACTGGCACCACTGGGGATGCAGTGCAGTGAGTCCAGAGAGTGCACTGGCACCACTGGGGATGCAGTGCAGTGAGTCCAGAGAGTGCACTGGCACCACTGGGGATGCACTGCAGTGAGTCCAGAGAGTGCACTGGCACCACTGGGGATGCACTGCAGTGAGTCCAGAGAGTGCACTGGCACCACTGGGGATGCAGTGCAGTGAGTCCAGAGAGTGCACTGGCACCACTGGGGATGCAGTACAGTGAGTCCACAGAGTGCACTGGCACCACTGGGGATGCAGTGCAGTGACTCCAGAGAGTGCACTGGCACCACTGGGGATGCAGTGCAGTGAGTCCATAGAGTGCACTGGCACCACTGGGGATGCACTGCAGTGACTCTAGAGAGTGCACTGGCACCACTGGGGATGCAGTGCAGTGAGTCCAGAGAGTGCACTGGCACCACTGGGGATGCACTGCAGTGAGTCCAGAGAGTGCACTGGCACCACTGGGGATGCGGTGCAGTGAGTCCAGAGAGTGCACTGGCACCACTGGGGATGCACTGCAGTGAGTCAGAGAGTGCACTGGCACCACTGGGGATGCAGTGCAGTGAGTCCAGAGAGTGCACTGGCACCACTGGGGATGCAGTGCAGTGAGTCCAGAGAGTGCACTGGCACCACTGGGGATGCACTGCAGTGAGTCTAGAGAGTGCACTGGCACCACTGGGGATGCAGTGCAGTGAGTCCAGAGAGTGCACTGGCACCACTGGGGATGCAGTGCAGTGAGTCCAGAGAGTGCACTGGCACCACTGGGGATGCAGTACAGTGAGTCCAGAGAGTGCACTGGCACCACTGGGGATGCACTGCAGTGAGTCCAGAGAGTGCACTGGCACCACTGGGGATGCAGTGCAGTGAGTCCAGAGAGTGCACTGGCACCACTGGGGATGCAGTGCAGTGACTCCAGAGAGTGCACTGGCACCACTGGGGATGCAGTGCAGTGAGTCCAGAGAGTGCACTGGCACCACTGGGGATGCAGTGCAGTGAGTCCAGAGAGTGCACTGGCACCACTGGGGATGCAGTGCAGTGAGTCCAGAGAGTGCACTGGCACCACTGGGGATGCAGTGCAGTGAGTCCAGAGAGTGCACTGGCACCACTGGGGATGCACTGCAGTGAGTCCAGAGAGTGCACTGGCACCACTGGGGATGCAGTGCAGTGAGTCCAGAGAGTGCACTGGCACCACTGGGGATGCAGTGCAGTGAGTCCAGAGAGTGCACTGGCACCACTGGGGATGCAGTGCAGTGAGTCCAGAGAGTGCACTGGCACCACTGGGGATGCACTGCAGTGAGTCCAGAGAGTGCACTGGCACCACTGGGGATGCAGTGCAGTGAGTCCAGAGAGTGCACTGGCACCACTGGGGATGCACTGCAGTGAGTCCAGAGAGTGCACTGGCACCACTGGGGATGCACTGCAGTGAGTCCAGAGAGTGCACTGGCACCACTGGGGATGCAGTGCAGTGACTCTAGAGAGTGCACTGGCACCACTGGGGATGCAGTGCAGTGAGTCCAGAGAGTGCACTGGCACCACTGGGGATGCAGTGCAGTGAGTCCAGAGAGTGCACTGGCACCACTGGGGATGCAGTGCAGTGAGTCCAGAGAGTGCACTGGCACCACTGGGGATGCACTGCAGTGAGTCTAGAGAGTGCACTGGCACCACTGGGGATGCAGTGCAGTGAGTCCAGAGAGTGCACTGGCACCACTGGGGATGCAGTGCAGTGAGTCCAGAGAGTGCACTGGCACCACTGGGGATGCACTGCAGTGAGTCCAGAGAGTGCACTGGCACCACTGGGGATGCAGTGCAGTGAGTCCAGAGAGTGCACTGGCACCACTGGGGATGCACTGCAGTGAGTCCAGAGAGTGCACTGGCACCACTGGGGATGCAGTGCAGTGAGTCCAGAGAGTGCACTGGCACCACTGGGGATGCAGTGCAGTGAGTCCAGAGAGTGCACTGGCACCACTGGGGATGCACTGCAGTGAGTCCAGAGAGTGCACTGGCACCACTGGGGATGCAGTGCAGTGAGTCCAGAGAGTGCACTGGCACCACTGGGGATGCAGTGCAGTGAGTCCAGAGAGTGCACTGGCACCACTGGGGATGCAGTGCAGTGAGTCCAGAGAGTGCACTGGCACCACTGGGGATGCAGTGCAGTGAGTCCAGAGAGTGCACTGGCACCACTGGGGATGCAGTGCAGTGAGTCCAGAGAGTGCACTGGCACCACTGGGGATGCAGTGCAGTGAGTCCAGAGAGTGCACTGGCACCACTGGGGATGCAGTGCAGTGAGTCCAGAGAGTGCACTGGCACCACTGGGGATGCAGTGCAGTGAGTCCAGAGAGTGCACTGGCACCACTGGGGATGCACTGCAGTGAGTCCAGAGAGTGCACTGGCACCACTGGGGATGCAGTGCAGTGAGTCCAGAGAGTGCACTGGCACCACTGGGGATGCACTGCAGTGAGTCCAGAGAGTGCACTGGCACCACTGGGGATGCAGTGCAGTGAGTCCAGAGAGTTCACTGGCACCACTGGGGATGCACTGCAGTGAGTCTAGAGAGTGCACTGGCACCACTGGGGATGCAGTGCAGTGAGTCCAGAGAGTGCACTGGCACCACTGGGGATGCAGTGCAGTGAGTCCAGAGAGTGCACTGGCACCACTGGGGATGCAGTGCAGTGAGTCCAGAGAGTGCACTGGCACCACTGGGGATGCAGTGCAGTGAGTCCAGAGAGTGCACTGGCACCACTGGGGATGCACTGCAGTGAGTCCAGAGAGTGCACTGGCACCACTGGGATGCAGTGCAGTGAGTCCAGAGAGTGCACTGGCACCACTGGGGATGCAGTGCAGTGAGTCCAGAGACTGCACTGGCACCACTGGGGATGCAGTGCAGTGAGTCCAGAGAGTGCACTGGCACCACTGGGGATGCACTGCAGTGAGTCCAGAGAGTGCACTGGCACCACTGGGGATGCAGTGCAGTGAGTCCAGAGAGTGCACTGGCACCACTGGGGATGCAGTGCAGTGAGTCCAGAGAGTGCACTGGCACCACTGGGGATGCACTGCAGTGAGTCCAGAGAGTGCACTGGCACCACTGGGGATGCACTGCAGTGAGTCCAGAGAGTGCACTGGCACCACTGGGATGCACTGCAGTGAGTCCAGAGAGTGCACTGGCACCACTGGGGATGCAGTGCAGTGAGTCCAGAGAGTGCACTGGCACCACTGGGGATGCAGTGCAGTGAGTCCAGAGAGTGCACTGGCACCACTGGGGATGCAGTGCAGTGAGTCCAGAGAGTGCACTGGCACCACTGGGGATGCACTGCAGTGAGTCCAGAGAGTGCACTGGCACCACTGGGGATGCAGTGCAGTGAGTCCAGAGAGTGCACTGGCACCACTGGGGATGCAGTGCAGTGAGTCCAGAGAGTGCACTGGCACCACTGGGGATGCACTACCCCGGTGAGTCCAGAGAGTGCACTGGCACCACTGGGGATGCTGTACAGTGAGTCCACAGAGTGCACTGGCACCACTGGGGATGCAGTGCAGTGAGTGCAGAGAGTGCACTGGCACCACTGGGGATGCAGTGCAGTGAGTCCAGAGAGTGCACTGGCACCACTGGGGATGCAGTGCAGTGAGTCCAGAGAGTGCACTGGCACCACTGGGGATGCAGTGCAGTGAGTCCAGAGAGTGCACTGGCACCACTGGGGATGCACTGCAGTGAGTCCAGAGAGTGCACTGGCACCACTGGGGATGCACTGCAGTGAATCTAGAGAGTGCACTGGCACCACTGGGGATGCAGTGCAGTGAGTCCAGAGAGTGCACTGGCACCACTGGGGATGCACTGCAGTGAGTACAGAGAGTGCACTGGCACCACTGGGGATGCAGTGCAGTGAGTCCAGAGAGTGCACTGGCACCACTGGGGATGCTGCAGTGAGTCCAGAGAGTGCACTGGCACCACTGGGGATGCACTGCAGTGAGTCCAGAGAGTGCACTGGCACCACTGGGGATGCACTGCAGTGACTCTAGAGAGTGCACTGGCACCACTGGGGATGCACTGCAGTGAGTGCAGAGAGTGCACTGGCACCACTGGGGATGCAGTGCAGTGAGTCCAGAGAGTGCACTGGCACCACTGGGGATGCAGTGCAGTGAGTCCAGAGAGTGCACTGCCACCACTGGGGATGCAGTGCAGTGAGTCCAGAGAGTGCACTGGCAACACTGGGAATGCAGTACAGTGAGTCCAGAGAGTGCACTGGCACCACTGGGGATGCAGTGCAGTGAGTCCAGAGAGTGCACTGGTACCACTGGGGATGCACTGCAGTGCAGTGCAGAGAGTGCACTGGCACCACTGGGGATGCAGTGCAGTGAGTCCAGAGAGTGCACTGGCACCACTGGGGATGCAGTGCAGTGAGTCCAGAGAGTGCACTGGCACCACTGGGGATGCACTGCAGTGAGTCCAGAGAGTGCACTGGCACCACTGGGGATGCAGTGCAGTGAGTCCAGAGAGTGCACTGGCACCACTGGGGATGCAGTGCAGTGAGTCCAGAGAGTGCACTGGCACCACTGGGGATGCAGTGCAGTGAGTCCAGAGAGTGCACTGGCACCACTGGGGATGCAGTGCAGTGAGTCCAGAGAGTGCACTGGCACCACTGTGGATGCAGTGCAGTGAGTCCAGAGAGTGCACTGGCCCCACTGGGGATGCAGTGCAGTGAGTCCAGAGAGTGCACTGGCACCACTGGGGATGCAGTGCAGTGAGTCCAGAGAGTGCACTGGCACCACTGGGATGCAGTGCAGTGAGTCCAGAGAGTGCACTGGCACCACTGGGGATGCATTGCAGTGAGTTCAGAGAGTGCCCAGGCACCACTGGGGATGCACTGCAGTGAGTCCAGTTAGTGCACTGGCACCACTGTGGATGCACTGCAGTGAGTCCAGAGAGTGCACTGGCACCACTGGGGATGCAGTGCAGTGAGTCCAGAGAGTGCACTGGCACCACTGGGGATGCAGTGCAGTGAGTCCAGAGAGTGCACTGGCACCACTGGGGATGCACTGCAGTGAGTCCAGAGACTGCACTGGCACCACTGGGGATGCAGTGCAGTGAGTCCAGAGAGTGCACTGGCACCACTGGGGATGCACTGCAGTGAGTCCAGAGAGTGCACTGGCACCACTGGGGATGCAGTGCAGTGAGTCCAGAGAGGGCACTGGCACCACTGGGGATGCACTTCAGTGAGTCCAGAGAGTGCACTGGCACCACCGGGGATGCACTGCAGTGAGTCCAGTGAGTGCACTGGCACCACTGGGGATTCAGTGCAGTGAGTCTAGAGAGTGCACTGGCACCTCTGGGGATGCAGTACAGTGAGTCCAGAGAGTGCACTGGCACCACTGAGGATGCAGTGCAGTGAGTCCAGAGAGTGCACTGGCACCACAGGGGGATGCAGTGCAGTGAGTCTAGAGAGTGCACTGGCACCACTAGAGATGCACTACAGTGAGTCCAGAGAGTGCACTGGCACCACTGGGGATGCACCTGCAGTGAGTCCAGAGAGTGCACTGGCACCACTGGGATGCAGTGCAGTGAGTCCAGAGAGTGCACTGGCACCACTGGGGATGCAGTGCAGTGAGTCCAGAGAGTGCACTGGCACCACTGGGGATGCACTGCAGTGAGTCCAGAGAGTGCACTGGCACCACTGGGGATGCAGTGCAGTGAGTCCAGAGAGTGCACTGGCACCACTGGGGATGCAGTGCAGTGAGTCCAGAGAGTGCACTGGCACCACTGGGGATGCAGTGCAGTGAGTCCAGAGAGTGCACTGGCACCACTGGGGATGCACTGCAGTGAGTCCAGAGAGTGCACTGGCACCACTGGGGATGCACTGCAGTGAGTCCAGAGAGTGCACTGGCACCACTGGGGATGCACTGCAGTGAGTCCAGAGAGTGCACTGGCACCACTGGGGATGCACTGCAGTGACTCCAGAGAGTGCACTGGCACCACTGGGGATGCAGTGCAGTGAGTCCAGAGAGTGCACTGGCACCACTGGGGATGCAGTGCAGTGAGTCCAGAGAGTGCACTGGCACCACTGGGGATGCACTGCAGTGAGTCCAGAGAGTGCACTGGCACCACTGGGGATGCACTGCAGTGAGTGCAGAGAGTACACTGGCAACACTGGGGATGCAGTGCAGTGAGTCCAGAGAGTGCACTGGCACCACTGGGGATGCAGTGCAGTGAGTCCAGAGAGTGCACTGGCACCACTGGGGATGCACTGCAGTGAGTCCAGAGAGTGCACTGGCACTACTGGGGATGCAGTGCAGTGAGTCCAGAGAGTGCACTGGCACCACTGGGGATGCACTGCAGTGAGTCCAGAGAGTGCACTGGCACCACTGGGGATGCACTGCAGTGAGTCCAGAGAGTGCACTGGCACCACTGGGGATGCACTGCAGTGAGTCCAGAGAGTGCACTGGCACCACTGGGGATGCAGTGCAGTGAGTCCAGAGAGTGCACTGGCACCACTGGGGATGCAGTACAGTGAGTCCACAGAGTGCACTGGCACCACTGGGGATGCAGTGCAGTGACTCCAGAGAGTGCACTGGCACCACTGGGGATGCAGTGCAGTGAGTCCATAGAGTGCACTGGCACCACTGGGGATGCACTGCAGTGACTCTAGAGAGTGCACTGGCACCACTGGGGATGCACTGCAGTGAGTCCAGAGAGTGCACTGGCACCACTGGGGATGCACTGCAGTGACTCCAGAGAGTGCACTGGCACCAATGGGGATGCGGTGCAGTGAGTCCAGAGAGTGCACTGGCACCACTGGGGATGCACTGCAGTGAATCTAGAGAGTGCACTGGCACCACTGGGGATGCAGTGCAGTGAGTCCAGAGAGTGCACTGGCACCACTGGGGATGCACCCCAGTGAGTCCAGAGAGTGCACTGGCACCACTGGGGATGCACTTCAGTGAATCTAGAGAGTGCACTGGTACCAATAGGGATGCAGTGCAGTGAGTCCAGAGAGTGCACTGGCACCACTGGGGATGCACTGCAGTGAGTCCAGAGAGTGCACTGGCACCACTGGGGATGCTGTACAGTGAGTCCACAGAGTGCACTGGCACCACTGGGGATGCACTGCAGTGAGTGCAGAGAGTGCACTGGCACCACTGGGCATGCAGTGCAGTGAGTCCAGAGAGTGCACTGGCTCCACTGGGGATGCACTGCAGTGAGTCCAGAGAGTGCACTGGCACCACTGGGGATGCAGTGCAGTGAGTCCAGAGAGTGCACTGGCACCACTGGGGATGCAGTGCAGTGAGTCCAGAGAGTGCACTGGCACCACTGGGGATGCAGTGCAGTGAGTCCAGAGAGTGCACTGGCACCACTGGGGATGCAGTGCAGTGAGTCCAGAGAGTGCACTGGCACCACTGGGGATGCAGTGCAGTGAGTCCAGAGAGTGCACTGGCACCACTGGGGATGCAGTGCAGTGAGTCCAGAGAGTGCACTGGCACCACTGGGGATGCAGTGCAGTGAGTCCAGAGAGTGCACTGGCACCACTGGGGATGCACTGCAGTGAGTCCAGAGAGTGCACTGGCACCACTGGGGATGCACTGCAGTGAGTCCAGAGAGTGCACTGGCACCACTGGGGATGCAGTGCAGTGAGTCCAGAGAGTGCACTGGCACCACTGGGGATGCACTGCAGTGAGTCCAGAGAGTGCACTGGCACCACTGGGGATGCAGTGCAGTGAGTCCAGAGAGTGCACTGGCACCACTGGGGATGCACTGCAGTGAGTCCAGAGAGTGCACTGGCACCACTGGGGATGCAGTGCAGTGAGTCCAGAGAGTGCACTGGCACCACTGGGGATGCACTGCAGTGAGTCCAGAGAGTGCACTGGCACCACTGGGGATGCACTGCAGTGAGTCCAGAGAGTGCACTGGCACCACTGGGGATGCACTGCAGTGAGTCCAGAGAGTGCACTGGCACCACTGGGATGCAGTGCAGTGAGTCCAGAGAGTGCACTGGCACCACTGGGGATGCAGTGCAGTGACTCCAGAGAGTGCACTGGCACCACTGGGGATGCAGTGCAGTGAGTCCAGAGAGTGCACTGGCACCACTGGGGATGCAGTGCAGTGAGTCCAGAGAGTGCACTGGCACCACTGGGGATGCAGTGCAGTGACTCCAGAGAGTGCACTGGCACCACTGGGGATGCAGTGCAGTGAGTCCAGAGAGTGCACTGGCACCACTGGGGATGCAGTGCAGTGAGTCCAGAGAGTGCACTGGCACCACTGGGGATGCACTGCAGTGAGTCCAGAGAGTGCACTGGCACCACTGGGGATGCAGTGCAGTGAGTCCAGAGAGTGCACTGGCACCACTGGGGATGCACTGCAGTGAGTCCAGAGAGTGCACTGGCACCACTGGGGATGCAGTGCAGTGAGTCCAGAGAGTGCACTGGCACCACTGGGGATGCAGTGCAGTGAGTCCAGAGAGTGCACTGGCACCACTGGGGATGCAGTGCAGTGAGTCCAGAGAGTGCACTGGCACCACTGGGGATGCACTGCAGTGAGTCCAGAGAGTGCACTGGCACCACTGGGGATGCAGTGCAGTGAGTCCAGAGAGTGCACTGGCACCACTGGGGATGCACTGCAGTGAGTCCAGAGAGTGCACTGGCACCACTGGGGATGCAGTGCAGTGAGTCCAGAGAGTGCACTGGCACCACTGGGGATGCAGTGCAGTGAGTCCAGAGAGTGCACTGGCACCACTGGGGATGCACTGCAGTGAGTCCAGAGAGTGCACTGGCACCACTGGGGATGCACTGCAGTGAGTCCAGAGAGTGCACTGGCACCACTGGGGATGCAGTGCAGTGAGTCTAGAGAGTGCACTGGCACCACTGGGGATGCAGTACAGTGAGTCCAGAGAGTGCACTGGCACCACTGGGGATGCAGTGCAGTGACTCCAGAGAGTGCACTGGCACCACTGGGGATGCAGTGCAGTGAGTCCAGAGAGTGCACTGGCACCACTGGGGATGCACTGCAGTGAGTCTAGAGAGTGCACTGGCACCACTGGGGATGCAGTGCAGTGAGTCCAGAGAGTGCACTGGCACCACTGGGGATGCACTGCAGTGAGTCCAGAGAGTGCACTGGCACCACTGGGGATGCAGTGCAGTGAGTCCAGAGAGTGCACTGGCACCACTGGGGATGCACTGCAGTGAGTCTAGAGAGTGCACTGGCACCACTGGGGATGCAGTGCAGTGAGTCCAGAGAGTGCACTGGCACCACTGGGGATGCACCCCAGTGAGTCCAGAGAGTGCACTGGCACCACTGGGGATGCACTGCAGTGAGTCCAGAGAGTGCACTGGCACCACTGGGGATGCAGTGCAGTGAGTCCAGAGAGTGCACTGGCTCCAGTGGTGATGCACTGCAGTGACTCTAGAGACTGCACTGGAACCACTGGAGATGCAGTGCAGTGAGTCCAGAGAGTGCACTGGCACCACTGGGGATGCAGTACAGTGAGTCCACAGAGTGCACTGGCACCACTGGGGATGCAGTGCAGTGAGTCCAGAGAGTGCACTGGCACCACTGGGGATGCAGTGCAGTGAGTCCAGAGAGTGCACTGGCACCACTGGGGATGCAGTGCAGTGAGTCCAGAGAGTGCACTGGCACCACTGGGGATGCAGTGCAGTGAGTCCAGAGAGTGCACTGGCACCACTGGGGATGCAGTGCAGTGAGTCCAGAGAGTGCACTGGCACCACTGGGGATGCAGTGCAGTGAGTCCAGAGAGTGCACTGGCACCACTGGGGATGCAGTGCAGTGAGTCCAGAGAGTGCACTGGCACCACTGGGGATGCAGTGCAGTGAGTCCAGAGAGTGCACTGGCACCACTGGGGATGCACTGCAGTGAGTCCAGAGAGTGCACTGGCACCACTGGGGATGCAGTGCAGTGAGTCCAGAGAGTGCACTGGCACCACTGGGGATGCACTGCAGTGAGTCCAGAGACTGCACAGGCACCACTGGGGATGCAGTGCAGTGAGTCCAGAGAGTGCACTGGCACCTTTGGGGATGCACTGCAGTGAGTCCAGAGAGTGCACTGGCACCAATGGGGATGCAGTGCAGTGAGTCCAGAGAGTGCACTGGCACCACTGGGGATGCACTGCAGTGAGTCCAGAGAGTGCACTGGCACCACTGGGGATGCACTGCAGTGAGTCCAGAGAGTGCACTGGCACCACTGGGGATGCACTGCAGTGACTCTAGAGAGTGCACTGGCACCACTGGGGATGCAGTGCAGTGAGTCCAGAGAGTGCACTGGCACCACTGGGGATGCACTGCAGTGAGTCCAGAGAGTGCACTGGCACCACTGGGGATGCAGTGCAGTGAGTCCAGAGAGTGCACTGGCACCACTGGGGATGCACTGCAGTGAGTCTAGAGAGTGCACTGGCACCACTGGGGATGCAGTGCAGTGAGTCCAGAGAGTGCACTGGCACCACTGGGGATGCAGTGCAGTGAGTCCAGAGAGTGCACTGGCACCACTGGGGATGCACTGCAGTGAGTCTAGAGAGTGCACTGGCACCACTGGGGATGCAGTGCAGTGAGTCCAGAGAGTGCACTGGCACCACTGGGGATGCACTGCAGTGAGTCCAGAGAGTGCACTGGCACCACTGGGGATGCTGTGCAGTGAGTCCAGAGAGTGCACTGGCACCACTGGGGATGCACTGCAGTGAGTGCAGAGAGTGCACTGGCACCACTGGGCATGCAGTGCAGTGAGTCCAGAGAGTGCACTGGCACCACTGGGGATGCACTGCAGTGAGTCAGAGAGTGCACTGGCACCACTGGGGATGCAGTGCAGTGAGTCCAGAGAGTGCACTGGCACCACTGGGGATGCAGTGCAGTGAGTCCAGAGAGTGCACTGGCACCACTGGGGATGCAGTGCAGTGAGTCCAGAGAGTGCACTGGCACCACTGGGGATGCAGTGCAGTGAGTCCAGAGAGTGCACTGGCACCACTGGGGATGCACTGCAGTGAGTCCAGAGAGTGCACTGGCACCACTGGGGATGCAGTGCAGTGAGTCCAGAGAGTGCACTGGCACCACTGGGGATGCAGTGCAGTGAGTCCAGAGAGTGCACTGGCACCACTGGGGATGCAGTGCAGTGAGTCCAGAGAGTGCACTGGCACCACTGGGGATGCAGTGCAGTGAGTCCAGAGAGTGCACTGGCACCACTGGGGATGCAGTGCAGTGAGTCCAGAGAGTGCACTGGCACCACTGGGGATGCAGTGCAGTGAGTCCAGAGAGTGCACTGGCACCACTGGGGATGCACTGCAGTGAGTCCAGAGAGTGCACTGGCACCACTGGGGATGCAGTGCAGTGAGTCCAGAGAGTGCACTGGCACCACTGGGGATGCAGTGCAGTGAGTCCAGAGAGTGCACTGGCACCACTGGGGATGCACTGCAGTGAGTCCAGAGAGTGCACTGGCACCACTGGGGATGCAGTGCAGTGAGTCCAGAGAGTGCACTGGCACCACTGGGGATGCAGTGCAGTGAGTCCAGAGAGTGCACTGGCACCACTGGGGATGCACTTCAGTGAGTCTAGAGAGTGCACTGGCACCACTGGGGATGCAGTGCAGTGAGTCCAGTGAGTGCACTGGCACCACTGGGGATGCACTGCAGTGAGTCCAGAGAGTGCACTGGCACCACTGGGGATGCTGTACAGTGAGTCCAGAGAGTGCACTGGCACCACTGGGGATGCACTGCAGTGAGTCCAGAGAGTGCACTGGCACCACTGGGGATGCACTGCAGTGAGTCTAGAGAGTGCACTGGCACCACTGGGGATGCACTGCAGTGAGTGCAGAGAGTGCACTGGCACCACTGGGGATGCACTGCAGTGAGTCCAGAGAGTGCACTGGCACCACTGGGGATGCAGTGCAGTGAGTCCAGAGAGTGCACTGGCACCACTGGGGATGCAGTGCAGTGAGTCCACAGAGTGCACTGGCACCACTGGGAATGCAGTACAGTGAGTCCAGAGAGTGCACTGGCACCACTGGGGATGCAGTGCAGTGAGTCCAGAGAGTGCACTGGCACCACTGGGGATGCACTGCAGTGAGTCCAGAGAGTGCACTGGCACCACTGGGCATGCACTGCAGTGAGTCCAGAGAGTGCACTGGCACCACTGGGGATGCAGTGCAGTGAGTCCAGAGAGTGCACTGGCACCACTGGGGATGCAGTGCAGTGAGTCCAGAGAGTGCACTGGCACCACTGGGGATGCAGTGCAGTGAGTCCAGAGAGTGCACTGGCACCACTGGGGATGCAGTGCAGTGAGTCCACAGAGTGCACTGGCACCACTGGGGATGCAGTGCAGTGAGTCCAGAGAGTGCACTGGCACCACTGGGGATGCAGTGCAGTGAGTCCAGAGAGTGCACTGGCACCACTGGGGATGCACTGCAGTGAGTCCAGAGAGTGCACTGGCACCACTGGGGATGCAGTGCAGTGAGTCCAGAGAGTGCACTGGCACCACTGGGGATGCACTGCAGTGAGTCCAGAGACTGCACAGGCACCACTGGGGATGCAGTGCAGTGACTCCAGACAGTGCACTGGCACCACTGGGGATGCAGTGCAGTGAGTCCAGAGAGTGCACTGGCACCACTGGGGATGCAGTGCAGTGAGTGCAGAGAGTGCACTGGCAACAGAGGGGATGCACTGCAGTGAGTGCAGAGAGTGCACTGGCACCACAGGGGATGCAGTGCAGTGAGTCCAGAGAGTGCACTGGCACCACTGGGGATGCAGTGCAGTGACTCCAGAGAGTGCACTGGCACCACTGGGGATGCACTGCAGTGAGTCCAGAGACTGCACTGGCACCACTGGTGATGCAGTGCAGTGAGTCCAGAGAGTGCGCTGGCACCACTGGGAATGCAGTGCAGTGACTCAGAGAGTGCACTGGCACCACTGGGGATGCACTGCAGTGAGTCCAGTTAGTGCACTGGCACCACTGGGGATGCAGTGCAGTGACTCTAGAGAGTGCACTGGCACCACTGGGGATGCAGTGCAGTGAGTCCAGAGACTGCACTGGCACCACTGGGGATGCAGTGCAGTGAGTCCAGAGAGTGCACTGGCACCACTGGGGATGCAGTGCAGTGAGTCCAGAGAGTGCACTGGCACCACTGGGGATGCACTGCAGTGAGTCCAGAGAGTGCACTGGCACCACTGGGGATGCACTGCAGTGAGTCCAGAGAGTGCACTGGCACCACTGGGGATGCAGTGCAGTGAGTCCAGAGAGTGCACTGGCACCACTGGGGATGCAGTACAGTGAGTCCAGAGAGTGCACTGGCACCACTGGGGATGCAGTGCAGTGAGTCCAGAGAGTGCACTGGCACCACTGGGGATGCAGTGCAGTGAGTCCAGAGAGTGCACTGGCACCACTGGGGATGCACTGCAGTGACTCTAGAGAGTGCACTGGCACCACTGGGGATGCAGTGCAGTGAGTCCAGAGAGTGCACTGGCACCACTGGGGATGCACTGCAGTGACTCCAGAGAGTGCACTGGCACCACTGGGGATGCGGTGCAGTGAGTCCAGAGAGTGCACTGGCACCACTGGGGATGCACTGCAGTGAATCTAGAGAGTGCACTGGCACCACTGGGGATGCAGTGCAGTGAGTCCAGTGAGTGCACTGGCACCACTGGGGATGCACCCCGGTGAGTCCAGAGAGTGCACTGGCACCACTGGGGATGCACTTCAGTGAATCTAGAGAGTGCACTGGTACCAATAGGGATGCAGTGCAGTGAGTCCAGTGAGTGCACTGGCACCACTGGGGATGCACTGCAGTGAGTCCAGAGAGTGCACTGGCACCACTGGGGATGCTGTACAGTGAGTCCACAGAGTGCACTGGCACCACTGGGGATGCACTGCAGTGAGTGCAGAGAGTACACTGGCACCACTGGGCATGCAGTGCAGTGAGTCCAGAGAGTGCACTGGCTCCAGTGGTGATGCACTGCAGTGACTCTAGAGACTACACTGGAACCACTGGGGATGCAGTGCAGTGAGTCCAGAGAGTGCACTGGCACCACTGGGGATGCAGTGCAGTGAGTCCAGAGAGTGCACTGGCACCACTGGGGATGCAGTGCAGTGACTCCAGAGAGTGCACTGGCACCACTGGGGATGCAGTGCTGTGAGTCCAGAGAGTGCACTGACACCACTGGGGATGCAGTGCAGTGAGTCCAGAGAGTGCACTGGCACCACTGGGATGCAGTGCAGTGAGTCCAGAGAGTGCACTGGCACCACTGGGGATGCAGTGCAGTGAGTCCAGAGAGTGCACTGGCACCACTGGTGATGCACTGAAGTGAGTCCAGAGAGTGCACTGGCACCACTGGGGATGCACTGCAGTGAGTCCAGAGAGTGCACTGGCACCACTGGGGATGCAGTGCAGTGAGTCCAGAAGTGCACTGGCACCACTGGGGATGCACTGCAGTGAGTCCAGAGACTGCACAGGCTCCACTGGGGATGCAGTGCAGTGAGTCCACAGAGTGCACTGGCACCTTGGGGATGCACTGCAGTGTGTCCAGAGAGTGCACATGCACCAATGGGGATGCAGTGCAATGAGTCCAGAGAGGGCACTGGCACCACCGGGGACGCACTTCAGTGAGTCCAGAGTGTGCACTGGCACCACTAGGGATGCACTGCAGTGAGTCCAGAGGGTGCACTGGCACCACCGGGGATGCACTGCAGTGACTCTAGAGAGTGCACTGGCACCACTTGGGATGCAGTGCAGTGAGTCCAGAGAGTGTACTGGCACCACTGTGGATGCACTGCAGTGACTCCAGAGAGTGCACTGGCACCACTGGGGATGCGGTGCAGTGACTCCAGAGAGTGCACTGGCATCACTCGGGAAGCACTGCAGTGAATCTAGAGAGTGCACTGGCACCACTGGGGATGCAGTGCAGTGAGTCCAGTGAGTGCACTGGCACCACTGGGGATGCACCCCGGTGAGTCCAGAGAGTGCACTGGCACCACTGGGGATGCACTTCAGTGAATCTAGAGAGTGCACTGCTACCACTGGGGATGCAGTGCAGTGAGTCCAGTGAGTGCACTGGCACCACTGGGGATGCACTGCAGTGAGTCCAGAGAGTGCACTGGCACCACTGGGGATGCTGTACAGTGAGTCCACAGAGTGCACTGGCACCACTGGGGATGCACTGCAGTGAGTGCAGAGAGTACACTTGCACCACTGGGCATGCAGTGCAGTGAGTCCAGAGAGTGCACTGGCTCCAGTGGGGATGCACTGCAGTGACTCTAGAGAGTACACTGGAACCACTGGGGATGCAGTGCAGTGAGTCCAGAGAGTGCACTGGCACCACTGGGGATGCAGTACAGTGAGTCCAGAGAGTGCACTGGCACCACTGGGGATGCAGTGCAGTGAGTCCAGAGAGTGCACTGGCACCACTGGGGATGCAGTGCAGTGAGTCCAGAGAGTGCACTGGCACCACTGGGGATGCACTGCAGTGAGTCCAGAGAGTGCACTGGCACCACTGGGGATGCAGTGCTGTGAGTCCAGAGAGTGCACTGACACCACTGGGGATGCAGTGCAGTGAGTCCAGAGAGTGCACTGGCACCACTGGGGATGCAGTGCAGTGAGTCCAGAGAGTGCAATGGCACCACTGGGATGCAGTGCAGTGAGTCCAGAGAGTGCACTGGCTCCACTGGGGATGCAGTGCAGTGAGTCCAGAGACTGCACAGGCACCACTGGGGATGCAGTGCAGTGAGTCCAGAGAGTGCACTGGCACCACTGGTGATGCACTGAAGTGAGTCCAGAGAGTGCACTGGCACCACTGGGGATGCACTGCAGTGAGTCCAGAGAGGGCACTGGCACCACTGGGATGCAGTGCAGTGAGTCCAGAGAGTGCACTGGCACCACTGGGGATGCACTGCAGTGACTCTAGAGAGTGCACTGGCACCACTGGGGATGCAGTGCAGTGAGTCCAGAGAGTGTACTGGCACCATTGGGGATGCGGTGCAGTGAGTCCAGAGAGTGCACTGGCACCACTGGGGATGCACTGCAGTGAGTCCAGAGAGTGCACTGGCACCACTGGGGATGCACTGCAGTGAGTCCAGAGAGTGCACTGGCACCACTGGGGATGCACTGCAGTGAGTCCAGAGAGTGCACTGACACCACTGTGGATGCAGTACAGTGAGTCCACAGAGTGCACTGGCACCACAGCGGATGCACTGCAGTGAGTCCAGAGAGTGCACTGGCACCACTGGGGATGCACTGCAGTGAGTCCAGAGAGTGCACTGGTACCACTGGGGATGCACTGCAGTGAGTGCAGAGAGTGCCCTGGCACCAGTGGGGATGCACTGCAGTGAGTCCAGAGAGTGCACTGGCACCACTGGGGATGCACTGCAGTGAGTC
This sequence comes from Anser cygnoides, assembly GCF_040182565.1. NCBI lineage: Eukaryota > Metazoa > Chordata > Aves > Anseriformes > Anatidae > Anser > Anser cygnoides. The sequence goes on from NW_027103092.1 coordinate 233,510, forward strand.
CAGAGAGTGCACTGGCACCACTGGGATGCAGTGCAGTGAGTCCAGAGAGTGCACTGGCACTACTGGGGATGCAGTGCACTACTCCAGAGAGCGGACTGGCGCCACTGGGGACGCAGTGCAGTGAGTCCAGAGAGTGCACTGGCACCACTGGGGATGCAGTGCAGTGAGTGCAGAGAGTGCACTGGCACCACTGCGGATGCAGTGCAGTGACTCGAAAGAGTGCACTGGCACCATTGCGGATGCAGTGCAGTGAGTCTAGAGAGTGCACTGGCACCACTGGGGATGCGGTGCAGTGAGTCCAGAGAGTGCACTGGCACCACTGGGGATGCACTGCAGTGAATCTAGAGAGTGCACTGGCACCACTGGGGATGCAGTGCAGTGAGTCCACAGAGTGCACTGGCACCACTGGGGATGCACTGCAGTGAGTCCGGAGAGTGCCCTGGCACCAATGGTGATGCAGTGCAGTGAGTCCAGAGACTGCACAGGTACCACTGGGGATGCAGTGCAGTCAGTCCAGAGAGTGCACTGGCACCACTGGGGATGCACTGCAGTGAGTGCAGATAGTACACTGGCAACACTGGGGATGCACTGCAGTGAGTCCAGAGAGTGCACTGGCTCCACTGGGGATGCAGTGCAGTGAGTCCGGAGAGTGCACTGGCACCACTGGGGATGCACTGCAGTGAGTCCAGAGAGTGCACTGGCACTACTGGGGATGCAGTGCAGTGAGTCCACAGAGTGCACTGGCACCACTGGGTCTGCAGTTCAGTGAGTCCAGAGAGTGCACTGGCACCACTGGGGATGCACTGCAGTGAGTCCAGAGAGTGCACTGGCACCACTGGGGATGCACTGCAGTGAGTCCAGAGAGTGCACTGGCACCACTGGGGATGCAGTGCAGTGAGTCTAGAGAGTGCACTGGCACCACTGGGGATGCAGTACAGTGAGTCCACAGAGTGCACTGGCACCACTGGGGATGCAGTGCAGTGACTCCAGAGAGTGCACTGGCACCAATGGGGATGTAGTGCAGTGAGTCCATAGAGTGCACTGGCACCACTGGGGATGCACTGCAGTGACTCTAGAGAGTGCACTGGCACCACTGGGGATGCAGTGCAGTGAGTCCAGAGAGTGTACTGGCACCACTGGGGATGCACTGCAGTGACTCCAGAGAGTGCACTGGCACTACTGGGGATGCGGTGCAGTGAGTCCAGAGAGTGCACTGGCACCACTGGGGATGCACTGCAGTGAATCTAGAGAGTGCACTGGCACCACTGGGGATGCAGTGCAGTGAGTCCAGTGAGTGCACTGGCACCACTGGGGATGCACCCCGGTGAGTCCAGAGAGTGCACTGGCACCACTGGGGATGCACTGCAGTGAATCTAGAGAGTGCACTGGTACCACTGGTCATGCAGTGCAGTGAGTCCAGAGAGTGCACTGGCTCCAGTGGTGATGCACTGCAGTGACTCTAGAGACTACACTGGAACCACTGGAGATGCAGTGCAGTGAGTCCAGAGAGTGCACTGGCACCACTGGGGATGCAGTACAGTGAGTCCACAGAGTGCACTGGCACCACTGGGGATGCAGTGCAGTGAGTCCAGAGAGTGCACTGGCACCACTGGGGATGCAGTGCAGTGAGTCCAGAGAGTGCACTGGCACCACTGGGGATGCAGTGCTGTGAGTCCAGAGAGTGCACTGACACCACTGGGGATGCAGTGCAGTGAGTCCAGAGAGTGCACTGGCACCACTGGGGATGCAGTGCAGTGAGTCCAGAGAGTGCACTGGCACCACTGGGGATGCACTGCAGTGAGTCCAGAGAGTGCACTGGCACCACTGGGGATGCAGTGCAGTGAGTCCAGAGAGTGCACTGGCACCACTGGGGATGCACTGCAGTGAGTCCAGAGACTGCACAGGCTCCACTGGGGATGCAGTGCAGTGAGTCCAGAGAGTGCACTGGCACTTTGGGGATGCACTGCAGTGAGTCCAGAGAGTGCACATGCACCAATGGGGATGCAGTGCAATGAGTCCAGAGAGGGCACTGGCACCACCGGGAATGCACTTCAGTGAGTCCAGAGTGTACACTGGCACCACTAGGGATGCACTGCAGTGAGTCCAGAGGGTGCACTGGCACCACCGGTTGATGCACTGCAGTGACTCTAGAGAGTGCACTGGCACCACTGGGGATGCAGTGCAGTGAGTCCAGAGAGTGTACTGGCACCACTGTGGATGCACTGCAGTGACTCCAGAGAGTGCACTGGCACCACTGGGGATGCGGTGCAGTGAGTCCAGAGAGTGCACTGGCACCACTGGGGATGCACTGCAGTGAATCTAGAGAGTGCACTGGCACCACTGGGGATGCAGTGCAGTGAGTCCAGTGAGTGCACTGGCACCACTGGGGATGCACCCCGGTGAGTCCAGAGAGTGCACTGGCACCACTGGGGATGCACTTCAGTGAATCTAGAGAGTGCACTGGTACCACTGGGGATGCAGTGCAGTGAGTCCAGTGAGTGCACTGGCACCACTGGGGATGCACTGCAGTGAGTCCAGAGAGTGCACTGGCACCACTGGGGATGCTGTACAGTGAGTCCACAGAGTGCTCTGGCACCACTGGGGATGCACTGCAGTGAGTGCAGAGAGTACACTGGCACCACTGGGCATGCAGTGCAGTGAGTCCAGAGAGTGCACTGGCTCCAGTGGGGATGCACTGCAGTGACTCTAGAGAGTACACTGGTACCACTGGGGATGCAGTGCAGTGAGTCCAGAGAGTGCACTGGCACCACTGGGGATGCAGTACAGTGAGTCCAGAGAGTGCACTGGCACCACTGGGGATGCAGTGCAGTGAGTCCAGAGAGTGCACTGGCACCACTGGGGATGCAGTGCAGTGAGTCCAGAGAGTGCACTGGCACCACTGGGGATGCACTGCAGTGAGTCCAGAGAGTGCACTGGCACCACTGGGGATGCAGTGCTGTGAGTCCAGAGAGTGCACTGACACCACTGGGGATGCAGTGCAGTGAGTCCAGAGAGTGCACTGGCACCACTGGGGATGCAGTGCAGTGAGTCCAGAGAGTGCAATGGCACCACTGGGATGCAGTGCAGTGAGTCCAGAGAGTGCACTGGCACCACTGGGGATGCAGTGCAGTGAGTCCAGAGACTGCACAGGCACCACTGGGGATGCAGTGCAGTGAGTCCAGAGCGTGCACTGGCACCACTGGTGATGCACTGCAGTGAGTCCAGAGAGTGCACTGGCACCACTGGGGATGCACTGCAGTGAGTCCAGAGAGGGCACTGGCACCACTGCGGATGCAGTGCAGTGAGTCCAGAGAGTGCACTGGCACCACTGGGGATGCACTGCAGTGAATCTAGAGAGTGCACTGGCACCACTGGGGATGCAGTGCAGTGAGTCCAGTGAGTTCACTGGCACCACTGGGGATGCAGTGTAGTGAGTCCAGAGAGTGCACTGGCACCACTGGGGATGCACTTCAGTGAATCTAGAGAGTGCACTGGTACCACTGGGGATGCAGTTCAGTGAGTCCAGTGAGTGCACTGGCACCACTGGGGATGCACTGCAGTGAGTCCAGAGAGTGCACTGGCACCACTGGGGATGCTGTACAGTGAGTCCACAGAGTGCACTGGCACCACTGGGGATGCACTGCAGTGAGTGCAGAGAGTACACTGGCTCCACTGGGGATGCACTGCAGTGACTCTAGAGAGTACACTGGCACCACTGGGGATGCACTGCAGTGAGTGCAGAGAGTGCACTGGCACCACTGGGGATGCACTGCAGTGAGTCCAGAGAGTGCACTGGCACCACTGGGGATGCAGTGCAGTGAGTGCAGAGAGTGCACTGGCACCACTGGGGATGCAGTGCAGTGAGTCCACAGAGTGCACTGGCAACACTGGGAATGCAGTACAGTGAGTCCAGTGAGTGCACTGGCACCACTGGGGATGCAGTGCAGTGAGTCCAGAGAGTGCACTGGTACCACTGGGGATGCACTGCAGTGAGTCCAGAGAGTGTACTGGCACCACTGGGCATGCACTGCAGTGAGTCCAGAGAGTGCACTGGCACCACTGGGGATGCAGTGCAGTGAGTCCAGAGAGTTCACTGGCACCACTGGGGATGCAGTACAGTGAGTCCACAGAGTGCACTGGCACCACTGGGGATGCAGTGCAGTGACTCCAGAGAGTGCACTGGCACCACTGGGGATGCAGTGCAGTGAGTCCACAGTGTGCACTGGCACCACTGGGGATGCAGTGCAGTGAGTCCAGAGAGTGCACTGGCACCACTGTGGATGCAGTGCAGTGAGTCCAGAGAGTGCTCTGACCCCACTGGGGATGCACTGCAGTGAGTCCAGAGAGTGCACTGGCACCACTGGGGATGCAGTGCAGTGAGTCCAGAGAGTGCACTGGCACCACTGGGGCTGCACTGCAGTGAGTCCAGAGACTGCACAGGCACCACTGGGGATGCAGTGCAGTGACTCCAGACAGTGCACTGGCACCACTGGGGATGCAGTGCAGTGAGTCCAGAGAGTGCACTGGCACCACTGGGGATGCAGTGCAGTGAGTGCAGAGAGTGCACTGGCAACAGAGGGGATGCACTGCAGTGAGTGCAGAGAGTGCACTGGCACCACAGGGGATGCAGTGCAGTGAGTCCAGAGAGTGTACTGGCACCACTGGGGATGCAGTGCAGTGACTCCAGAGAGTACACTGGCACCACTGGGGATGCACTGCACTGAGTCCAGAGACTACACTGGCACCACTGGTGATGCAACGCAGTGAGTCCAGAGAGTGCGCTGGCACCACTGGGAATGCAGTGCAGTGACTCAGAGAGTGCCCAGGCACCACTGGGGATGCACTGCAGTGAGTCCAGTTACTGCACTGGCACCACTGGGGATGCAGTGCAGTGACTCTAGAGAGTGTACTGGCACCACTGGGGATGCAGTGCAGTGAGTCCAGAGACTGCACTGGCACCTCTGGGGATGCAGTGCGGTAAGTCCAGAGAGTGCACTGGCACCACTGGGGATGCAGTGCAGTGAGTCCAGAGTGTGCACTGGCACCACTAGGGATGCACTGCAGTAAGTCCAGAGAGTGCACTGGCACCACCGGGGATGCACTGCAGTGACTCTAGAGAGTGCACTGGCACCACTGGGGATGCAGTGCAGTGAGTCCAGAGAGTGTACTGGCACCACTGGGGATGCACTGCAGTGACTCCAGAGAGTGCACTGGCACCACTGGGGATGCGGTGCAGTGAGTCCAGAGAGTGCACTGGCACCACTGGGGATGCACTGCAGTGAATCTAGAGAGTGCACTGGCACCACTGGGGATGCAGTGCAGTGAGTCCAGTGAGTGCACTGGCACCACTGGGGATGCACCCCGGTGAGTCCAGAGAGTGCACTGGCACCACTGGGGATGCTGTACAGTGAGTCCACAGAGTGCACTGGCACCACTGGGGATGCACTGCAGTGAGTGCAGAGAGTACACTGGCACCACTGGGCATGCAGTGCAGTGAGTCCAGAGAGTTCACTGGCTCCAGTGGGGATGCACTGCAGTGACTCTAGAGAGTACACTGGCACCACTGGGGATGCACTGCAGTGAGTCCAGAGACTACACTGGCACCACTGGTGATGCACTGCAGTGAGTCCAGAGAGTGCGCTGGCACCACTGGGAATGCAGTGCAGTGACTCAGAGAGTGCCCAGGCACCACTGGGGATGCACTGCAGTGAGTCCAGTTAGTGCACTGGCACCACTGGGGATGCAGTGCAGTGACTCTAGAGAGTGTACTGGCACCACTGGGGATGCAGTGCAGTGAGTCCAGAGACTGCACTGGCACCTCTGGGTATGCAGTGCGGTAAGTCCAGAGAGTGCACTGGCACCACTGGGGATGCAGTGCAGTGAGTCCAGAGAATGCACTGGCACTAATGGGAATGCAGTGCAGTGACTCGAAAAAGTGCACTGGCACCAATGGGAATGCACTGCAGTGAGTCCGGAGAGTGCCCTGGCACCAATGGTGTTGCAGTGCAGTGAGTCCAGAGACTGCACAGGTACCACTGGGGATGCAGTGCAGTCAGTCCAGAGAGTGCACTGGCACCACTGGGGATGCAGTGCAGTGAGTCCAGAGAGTGCACTGGCACCACTGGGGATGCAGTACAGTGAGTCCACAGAGTGCACTGGCACCACTGGGGATGCAGTGCAGTGAGTCCAGAGAGTGCACTGGCACCACTGGGGATGCAGTGCAGTGAGTCCAGAGAGTGCACTGGCACCACTAGGGATGCACTGCAGTGAGTCCAGAGAGTGCAATGGCACCACTGGGATGCAGTGCAGTGAGTCCAGAGAGTGCACTGGCACCACTGGGGATGCACTGCAGTGAGTCCAGAGACTGCACAGGCACCACTGGGGATGCAGTGCAGTGAGTCCAGAGCGTGCACTGGCACCACTGGTGATGCACTGAAGTGAGTCCAGAGAGTGCACTGGCACCACTGGGGATGCACTGCAGTGAGTCCAGAGAGGGCACTGGCACCACTGCGGATGCAGTGCAGTGAGTCCAGAGAGTGCACTGGCACCACTGGGGATGCACTGCAGTGAGTCCAGAGACTGCACAGGCACCACTGGGGATGCAGTGCAGTGAGTCCAGAGAGTGCACTGGCACCACTGGGGATGCACTGCAGTGAGTCCAGAGAGTGCACATGCACCTCTGGGGATGCAGTGCAATGAGTCCAGAGAGGGCACTGGCACCACCGGGGATGCACTTCAGTGAGTCCAGAGTGTGCACTGGCACCACTGGGGATGCACTGCAGTGAGTCCAGAGAGTGCACTGGCACCACCTGGGATGCACTGCAGTGAGTCCAGAGAGTGCACTGGCACCACTGGGGATGCAGTGCAGTGAGTCTAGACAGTGCACTGGCACCTCTGGGGATGCAGTACAGTGAGTCCAGAGAGTGCACTGGCACCACTGAGGATGCAGTGCAGTGAGTCCAGAGAGTGCACTGGCACCACTGGGGATGCAGTGCAGTGAGTCCAGAGAGTGCACTGGCACCACTGGGGATGCAGTGCAGTGAGTCCAGAGAGTGCACTGGCACCACTGGGAATGCAGTGCAGTGAGTCCAGAGAGTGCACTGGCACCACTGGGGATGCAGTGCAGTGAGTCCAGAGAGTGCACTGGTACCACTGGGGATGCACTGCAGTGAGTGCAGAGAGTGCACTGGCACCACTGGGGATGCAGTGCAGTGAGTCCAGAGAGTGCACTGGCACCACTGGGGATGCACTGCAGTGAGTCCAGAGAGTGCACTGGCACCACTGGGGATTCACTGCAGTGAGCCTAGAGAGTTCACTGGCACCACTGGGGATGCAGTACAGTGAGTCCACAGAGTGCACTGGCACCACTGGGGATGCAGTGCAGTGACTCCAGAGAGTGCACTGGCACCACTGGGGATGCAGTGCAGTGAGTCCACAGAGTGCACTGGCACCACTGGGGATGCAGTGCAGTGAGTCCAGAGAGTGCACTGGCACCACTGTGGATGCAGTGCAGTGAGTCCAGAGAGTGCACTGACACCACTGGGGATGCACTGCAGTGAGTCCAGAGAGTGCACTGGCACCACTGGGGATGCAGTGCAGTGAGTCCAGAGAGTGCAATGGCACCACTGGGGATGCAGTGCAGTGAGTCCAGAGAGTGCACTGGCACCACTGGGGATGCATTGCAGTGAGTCCAGAGACTGCACTGGCACCACTGGGGATGCAGTGCAGTGAGTCCAGAGAGTGCACTGGCACCACTGTGGATGCACTGCAGTGAGTCCAGAGAGTGCACTGGCACCACTGGGGATGCAGTGCAGTGAGTCCAGAGAGTGCACTGGCACCACTGGGGATGCACTGCAGTGAGTCCAGAGACTGCACTGGCACCACTGGGGATGCTCTGCAGTGAGTCCAGAGAGTGCACTGGAACCACTGGGGATGCAGTGCAGTGAGTCCAGAGAGGGCACTGGCACCACCGGGGATGCACTTCAGTGAGTCCAGAGAGTGCACTGGCACCACCGGGGATGCACTGCAGTGAGTCCAGTGAGTGCACTGGCACCACTGGGGATTCAGTGCAGTGAGTCTAGAGAGTGCACTGGCACCTCTGGGGATGCAGTACAGTGAGTCCAGAGAGTGCACTGGCACCACTGAGGATGCAGTGCAGTGAGTCCAGAGAGTGCACTGGCACCACTGGGGGATGCACTGCAGTGAGTCCAGAGAGTGCACTGGCACCACTGGAGATGCACTACAGTGAGTCCAGAGAGTGCACTGGCACCACTGGGGATGCACCTCGGTGAGTCCAGAGAGTGCACTGGCAACACTGGAGATGCAGTGCAGTGAGTCCAGAGAGTGCACTGGCACCACTAGGGATGCACACCAGTGAGTCCAGAGAGTGCACTGGCACCAGTGGGGCTGCACTGCAGTGAGTCCAGAGAGTGCACAGGCACCACTGGGGATGCAGTGCAGTGACTCCAGACAGTGCACTGGCACCACTGGGGATGCAGTGCAGTGAGTCCAGAGAGTGCACTGGCACCACTGGGGATGCAGTGCAGTGAGTGCAGAGAGTGCACTGGCACCAGTGGGGATGCACTGCAGTGAGTGCAGAGAGTGCACTGGCACCAGAGGGGATGCACTGCAGTGAGTGCAGAGAGTGCACTGGCACCACTGGGGATGCACTGCAGTGAGTCCAGAGAGTGCAGTGGCACCACTGGGGATGCACTGCAGTGACTCCAGAGAGTGCACTGGCACCACTGGGGATGCAGTGCAGTGAGTCCAGAGAGTGCACTGGCACCACTGGGGATGCAGTGAAGTGAGTCCAGAGAGTGCACTGGCACCACTGGGGATGCAGTGCAGTGAGTCCAGAGAGTGCACTGGCACCACTGGGGATGCACTGCAGTGAGTGCAGATAGTACACTGGCAACACTGGGGATGCAGTGCAGTGAGTCCAGAGAGTGCACTGGCACCACTGGGGATGCAGTGCAGTGAGTCCAGAGAGTGCACTGGCACCACTGGGGATGCACTGCAGTGAGTCCAGAGAGTGCACTGGCACCACTGGGGATGCAGTGCAGTGAGTCCAGAGAGTGCACTGGCACCACTGGGGATGCAGTGCAGTGAGTCCAGAGAGTGCACTGGCACCACTGGGGATGCAGTGCAGTGAGTCCAGAGAGTGCACTGGCACCACTGGGGATGCAGTGCAGTGAGTCCAGAGAGTGCACTGGCACCACTGGGGATGCAGTGCAGTGAGTCCAGAGAGTGCACTGGCACCACTGGGATGCAGTGCAGTGAGTCCAGAGAGTGCACTGGCACCACTGGGGATGCAGTGCAGTGAGTCCAGAGAGTGCACTGGCACCACTGGGGATGCACTGCAGTGAGTCCAGAGAGTGCACTGGCACCACTGGGGATGCACTGCAGTGAGTCCAGAGAGTGCACTGGCACCACTGGGGATGCAGTGCAGTGAGTCCAGAGAGTGCACTGGCACCACTGGGGATGCAGTGCAGTGAGTCCAGAGAGTGCACTGGCACCACTGGGGATGCAGTGCAGTGAGTCCAGAGAGTGCACTGGCACCACTGGGGATGCACTGCAGTGAGTCCAGAGAGTGCACTGGCACCACTGGGGATGCAGTGCAGTGAGTCCAGAGAGTGCACTGGCACCACTGGGGATGCACTTCAGTGAGTCCAGAGAGTGCACTGGCACCACTGGGGATGCAGTGCAGTGAGTCCAGAGAGTGCACTGGCACCACTGGGGATGCACTGCAGTGACTCCAGAGAGTGCACTGGCACCACTGGGGATGCAGTGCAGTGAGTCCAGAGAGTGCACTGGCACCACTGGGGATGCACTGCAGTGAGTCCAGAGAGTGCACTGGCACCACTGGGGATGCGGTGCAGTGAGTCCAGAGAGTGCACTGGCACCACTGGGGATGCACTGCAGTGAGTCTAGAGAGTGCACTGGCACCACTGGGGATGCAGTGCAGTGAGTCCAGAGAGTGCACTGGCACCACTGGGGATGCAGTGCAGTGAGTCCAGAGAGTGCACTGGCACCACTGGGGATGCACTGCAGTGAGTCCAGAGAGTGCACTGGCACCACTGGGGATGCAGTGCAGTGAGTCCAGAGAGTGCACTGGCACCACTGGGGATGCACTGCAGTGAGTCCAGAGAGTGCACTGGCACCACTGGGGATGCAGTGCAGTGAGTCCAGAGAGTGCACTGGCACCACTGGGGATGCACTGCAGTGAGTCCAGAGAGTGCACTGGCACCACTGGGGATGCAGTGCAGTGAGTCCAGAGAGTGCACTGGCACCACTGGGGATGCAGTGCAGTGAGTCCAGAGAGTGCACTGGCACCACTGGGGATGCAGTGCAGTGAGTCCAGAGAGTGCACTGGCACCACTGGGGATGCAGTGCAGTGAGTCCAGAGAGTGCACTGGCACCACTGGGGATGCACCCCAGTGAGTCCAGAGAGTGCACTGGCACCACTGGGGATGCACTGCAGTGAGTCCAGAGAGTGCACTGGCACCACTGGGGATGCAGTGCAGTGAGTCCAGAGAGTGCACTGGCACCACTGGGGATGCACTGCAGTGAGTCCAGAGAGTGCACTGGCACCACTGGGGATGCAGTGCAGTGAGTCCAGAGAGTGCACTGGCACCACTGGGGATGCACTGCAGTGAGTCCAGAGAGTACACTGGCACCACTGGGGATGCAGTGCAGTGAGTCCAGAGAGTGCACTGGCACCACTGGGGATGCACTGCAGTGAGTCTAGAGAGTGCACTGGCACCACTGGGGATGCAGTGCAGTGAGTCCAGAGAGTGCACTGGCACCACTGGGGATGCAGTGCAGTGAGTCCAGAGAGTGCACTGGCACCACTGGGGATGCAGTGCAGTGAGTCCAGAGAGTGCACTGGCACCACTGGGGATGCAGTGCAGTGAGTCCAGAGAGTGCACTGGCACCACTGGGGATGCAGTGCAGTGAGTCCAGAGAGTGCACTGGCACCACTGGGGATGCAGTGCAGTGAGTCCAGAGAGTACACTGGCACCACTGGGGATGCAGTGCAGTGAGTCCAGAGAGTGCAATGGCACCACTGGGGATGCAGTGCAGTGAGTCCAGAGAGTGCACTGGCACCACTGGGGATGCAGTGCAGTGAGTCCAGAGAGTGCACTGGCACCACTGGGGATGCAGTGCAGTGAGTCCAGAGAGTGCACTGGCACCACTGGTGATGCACTGAAGTGAGTCCAGAGAGTGCACTGGCACCACTGGGGATGCAGTGCAGTGAGTCCAGAGAGGGCACTGGCACCACTGGGATGCAGTGCAGTGAGTCCAGAGAGTGCACTGGCACCACTGGGGATGCAGTGCAGTGAGTCCAGAGAGTGCACTGGCACCACTGGGGATGCAGTGCAGTGAGTCCAGAGAGTGCACTGGCACCACTGGGGATGCACTGCAGTGAGTCCAGAGAGTGCACTGGCACCACTGGGGATGCAGTGCAGTGAGTCCAGAGAGTGCACTGGCACCACTGGGGATGCACTGCAGTGAGTCCAGAGAGTGCACTGGCACCACTGGGGATGCAGTGCAGTGAGTCCAGAGAGTGCACTGGCACCACTGGGGATGCAGTGCAGTGAGTCCAGAGAGTGCACTGGCACCACTGGGGATGCACTGCAGTGAGTCAGAGAGTGCACTGGTACCACTGGGGATGCAGTGCAGTGAGTCCAGAGAGTGCACTGGCACCACTGGGGATGCACTGCAGTGAGTCCAGAGAGTGCACTGGCACCACTGGGGATGCAGTGCAGTGAGTCCAGAGAGTGCACTGGCACCACTGGGGATGCACTGCAGTGAGTCCAGAGAGTGCACTGGCACCACTGGGGATGCAGTGCAGTGAGTCCAGAGAGTGCACTGGCACCACTGGGGATGCAGTGCAGTGAGTCCAGAGAGTGCACTGGCACCACTGGGGATGCAGTGCAGTGAGTCCAGAGAGTGCACTGGCACCACTGGGGATGCAGTGCAGTGAGTCCAGAGAGTGCACTGGCACCACTGGGGATGCAGTGCAGTGAGTCCAGAGAGTGCACTGGCACCACTGGGGATGCAGTGCAGTGAGTCCAGAGAGTGCACTGGCACCACTGGGGATGCACTGCAGTGAGTCCAGAGAGTGCACTGGCACCACTGGGGATGCAGTGCAGTGAGTCCAGAGAGTGCACTGGCACCACTGGGGATGCAGTGCAGTGAGTCCAGAGAGTGCACTGGCACCACTGGGGATGCAGTGCAGTGAGTCCAGAGAGTGCACTGGCACCACTGGGGATGCACTGCAGTGAGTCCAGAGAGTGCACTGGCACCACTGGGGATGCAGTGCAGTGAGTCCAGAGAGTGCACTGGCACCACTGGGGATGCAGTGCAGTGAGTCCAGAGAGTGCACTGGCACCACTGGGGATGCAGTGCAGTGAGTCCAGAGAGTGCACTGGCACCACTGGGGATGCAGTGCAGTGAGTCCAGAGAGTGCACTGGCACCACTGGGGATGCAGTGCAGTGAGTCCAGAGAGTGCACTGGCACCACTGGGGATGCAGTGCAGTGAGTCCAGAGAGTGCACTGGCACCACTGGGGATGCAGTGCAGTGAGTCCAGAGAGTGCAATGGCACCACTGGGGATGCAGTGCAGTGAGTCCAGAGAGTGCACTGGCACCACTGGGGATGCAGTGCAGTGAGTCCAGAGAGTGCACTGGCACCACTGGGGATGCAGTGCAGTGAGTCCAGAGAGTGCACTGGCACCACTGGGGATGCACTGCAGTGAGTCCAGAGAGTGCACTGGCACCACTGGGGATGCAGTGCAGTGAGTCCAGAGAGTGCACTGGCACCACTGGGGATGCAGTGCAGTGAGTCCAGAGAGTGCACTGGCACCACTGGGGATGCAGTGCAGTGAGTCCAGAGAGTGCACTGGCACCACTGGGGATGCAGTGCAGTGACTCCAGAGAGTGCACTGGCACCACTGGGGATGCAGTGCAGTGAGTCCAGAGAGTGCACTGGCACCACTGGGGATGCAGTGCAGTGAGTCCAGAGAGTGCACTGGCACCACTGGGGATGCAGTGCAGTGAGTCCAGAGAGTGCACTGACCCCACTGGGGATGCACTGCAGTGAGTCCAGAGAGTGCACTGGCACCACTGGGGATGCAGTGCAGTGAGTCCAGAGAGTGCACTGGCACCACTGGGATGCAGTGCAGTGAGTCCAGAGAGTGCACTGGCACCACTGGGGATGCATTGCAGTGAGTCCAGAGAGTGCACTGGCACCACTGGGGATGCAGTGCAGTGAGTCCAGAGAGTGCACTGGCACCACTGGGGATGCACTGCAGTGAGTCCAGAGAGTGCACTGGCACCACTGGGGATGCACTGCAGTGAGTCCAGAGAGTGCACTGGCACCACTGGGGATGCAGTGCAGTGAGTCCAGAGAGTGCACTGGCACCACTGGGGATGCACTGCAGTGAGTCCAGAGAGTGCACTGGCACCACCGGGGATGCACTGCAGTGAGTCCAGAGAGTGCACTGGCACCACTGGGGATGCAGTGCAGTGAGTCCAGAGAGTGCACTGGCACCACTGGGGATGCAGTACAGTGAGTCCAGAGAGTGCACTGGCACCACTGGGGATGCAGTGCAGTGAGTCCAGAGAGTGCACTGGCACCACTGGGGATGCAGTGCAGTGAGTCCAGAGAGTGCACTGGCACCACTGGGGATGCAGTGCAGTGAGTCCAGAGAGTGCACTGGCACCACTGGGGATGCAGTGCAGTGAGTCCAGAGAGTGCACTGGCACCACTGGGGATGCAGTGCAGTGAGTCCAGAGAGTGCACTGGCATCACTGGGGATGCACTGCAGTGAGTCCAGAGAGTGCACTGGCACCACTGGGGATGCAGTGCAGTGAGTCCAGAGAGTGCACTGGCACCACTGGGGATGCAGTGCAGTGAGTCCAGAGAGTGCACTGGCACCACTGGGGATGCAGTGCAGTGAGTCCAGAGAGTTCACTGGCACCACTGGGGATGCAGTGCAGTGAGTCCAGAGAGTGCACTGGCACCACTGGGGATGCAGTGCAGTGAGTCCAGAGACTGCACTGGCACCACTGGGGATGCAGTGCAGTGAGTCCAGAGAGTGCACTGGCACCACTGGGGATGCAGTGCAGTGAGTCCAGAGAGTGCACTGGCACCACTGGGGATGCAGTGCAGTGAGTGCAGAGAGTGCATTGACAACAGAGGGGATGCACTGCAGTGACTCCAGAGAGTGCGCTGGCACCACTGGGAATGCAGTGCAGTGACTCAGAGAGTGCCCAGGCACCACTGGGGATGCACTGCAGTGAGTCCAGAGTGCACTGGCACCACTGGGGATGCAGTGCAGTGACTCTAGAGAGTGTACTGGCACCACTGGGGATGCAGTGCAGTGAGTCCAGAGAATGCACTGGCACTAATGGGATGCAGTGCAGTGACTCGAAAAAGTGCACTGGCACCAATGGGAATGCAGTGCAGTGAGTCCAGAGAGTGGACTGGCACCACAGGGGGATGCACTGCAGTGAGTCCAGAGAGTGCACTGGCACCACTGGGGATGCAGTGCAGTGAGTCCAGAGAGTGCACTGGCACCACTGGGGATGCAGTGCAGTGAGTCCAGAGAGTGCACTGGCACCACTGGGGATGCAGTGCAGTGAGTCCAGAGAGTGCACTGGCACCACTGGGGATGCAGTACAGTGAGTCCAGAGAGTGCACTGGCACCACTGGGGATGCACTGCAGTGAGTCCAGAGAGGGCACTGGCACCACTGGTGATGCACTGCAGTGAGTCCAGAGAGTGCACTGGCACCACTGGGGATGCACTGCAGTGAGTCCAGAGAGTGCACTGGCACCACTGGGATGCAGTGCAGTGAGTCCAGAGAGTGCACTGGCACCACTGGGGATGCAGTGCAGTGAGTCCAGAGAGTGCACTGGCACCACTGGGGATGCAGTGCAGTGAGTCCAGAGAGTGCACTGGCACCACTGGGGATGCACTGCAGTGAGTCCAGAGAGTGCACTGGCACCACTGGGGATGCAGTGCAGTGAGTCCAGAGAGTGCACTGGCACCACTGGGGATGCACTGCAGTGAGTCCAGAGAGTGCACTGGCACCACTGGGGATGCAGTGCAGTGAGTCCAGAGAGTGCACTGGCACCACTGGGAATGCACTGCAGTGAGTCCAGAGAGTGCACTGGCACCACTGGGGATGCAGTGCAGTGAGTCCAGAGAGTGCACTGGCACCACTGGGGATGCACTGCAGTGAGTCCAGAGTGTGCACTGGCACCACTAGGGATGCAGTGCAGTGAGTCCAGACAGTGCACTGGCACCACTGGGGATGCACTGCAGTGACTCCAGAGAGTGCACTGGCACCACTGGGGATGCAGTGCAGTGAGTCCAGAGAGTGTACTGGCACCACTGGGATGCACTGCAGTGAGTCCAGAGAGTGCACTGGCACCACTGGGGATGCAGTGCAGTGAGTCCAGAGAGTGCACTGGCACCACTGGGGATGCACTGCAGTGAATCCAGAGAGTGCACTGGCACCACTGGGGATGCAGTGCAGTGAGTCCAGAGAGTGCACTGGCACCACTGGGGATGCACCCCGGTGAGTCCAGAGAGTGCACTGGCACCACTGGGGATGCACTTCAGTGAATCAGAGAGTGCACTGGCACCACTGGGGATGCAGTGCAGTGAGTCCAGAGAGTGCACTGGCACCACTGGGGATGCAGTGCAGTGAGTCCAGAGAGTGCACTGGCACCACTGGGGATGCAGTGCAGTGAGTCCAGAGAGTGCACTGGCACCACTGGGGATGCAGTGCAGTGAGTCCAGAGAGTGCACTGGCACCACTGGGGATGCAGTGCAGTGAGTCCAGAGAGTGCACTGGCACCACTGGGGATGCAGTGCAGTGAGTCCAGAGAGTGCACTGGTACCACTGGGGATGCAGTGCAGTGAGTCCAGAGAGTGCACTGGCACCACTGGGGATGCAGTGCAGTGAGTCCAGAGAGTGCACTGGCACCACTGGGGATGCAGTGCAGTGAGTCCAGAGAGTGCACTGGCACCACTGGGGATGCAGTGCAGTGAGTCCAGAGAGTGCACTGGCACCACTGGGGATGCACTGCAGTGAGTCCAGAGAGTGCACTGGCACCACTGGGGATGCAGTGCAGTGAGTCCAGAGAGTGCACTGGCACCACTGGGGATGCAGTGCAGTGAGTCCAGAGAGTGCACTGGCACCACTGGGGATGCAGTGCAGTGAGTCCAGAGAGTGCAATGGCACCACTGGGGATGCAGTGCAGTGAGTCCAGAGAGTGCACTGGCACCACTGGGGATGCAGTGCAGTGAGTCCAGAGAGTGCACTGGCACCACTGGGGATGCAGTGCAGTGAGTCCAGAGAGTGCACTGGCACCACTGGGGATGCAGTGCAGTGAGTCCAGAGAGTGCACTGGCACCACTGGGGATGCACTGCAGTGAGTCCAGAGAGTGCACTGGCACCACTGGGATGCAGTGCAGTGAGTCCAGAGAGTGCACTGGCACCACTGGGGATGCAGTGCAGTGAGTCCAGAGAGTGCACTGGCACCACTGGGATGCAGTGCAGTGAGTCCAGAGAGTGCACTGGCACCACTGGGGATGCACTGCAGTGAGTCCAGAGAGTGCACTGGCACCACTGGGGATGCACTGCAGTGAGTCCAGAGAGTGCACTGGCACCACTGGGGATGCAGTGCAGTGAGTCCAGAGAGTGCACTGGCACCACTGGGGATGCAGTGCAGTGAGTCCAGAGAGTGCACTGGCACCACTGGGGATGCAGTGTAGTGAGTCCAGAGAGTGCCCTGGCACCACTGGGAATGCACTGCAGTGAGTCTAGAGAGTGCACTGGCACCACTGGGGATGCAGTGCAGTGACTCCAGAGAGTGCACTGGCACCACTGGGGATGCAGTGCAGTGAGTCCAGAGAGTGCACTGACACCACTGGGGATGCAGTGCAGTGAGTCCAGAGAGTGCACTGGCACCAGAGGGGATGCAGTGCAGTGAGTGCAGAGAGTGCACTGGCACCACTGGGGATGCAGTGCAGTGAGTCCAGAGAGTACACTGGCACCACTGTGGATGCAGTACAGTGAGTCCAGAGAGTGCACTGGCACCACTGGGGATGCAGTGCAGTGAGTCCAGAGAGTGCACTGGCACCACTGGGGATGCAGTGCAGTGAGTCCAGAGAGTGCACTGGCACCACTGGGGATGCAGTGCAGTGAGTCCAGAGAGTGCACTGGCACCACTGGGGATGCAGTGCAGTGAGTCCAGAGAGTGCACTGGCACCACTGGGGATGCAGTGCAGTGAGTCCAGAGAGTGCATTGGCACCACTGGGGATGCAGTGCAGTGAGTCCAGAGAGTGCACTGGCACCACTGGGGATGCAGTGCAGTTGAGTCCAGAGAGTGCACTGGCACCTTGGGGATGCAGTGCAGTGAGTCCAGAGAGTGCACTGGAACCACTGGGGATGCACTGCAGTGAGTGCAGAGAGTACACTGACACCATTGAGGATGCACTGCAGTGAGTCCAGGGAGTGCACTGGCACCACTGGGGATGCAGTGCAGTGAGTCCAGAGAGTGCACTGGCACCACTGGGGATGCACTGCATTGAGTCCAGAGAGTGCACTGGCACCACTGGGGATGCAGTGCAGTGAGTCCAGAGAGTGCACTGGCACCACTGGGGATGCACTGCAGTGACTCTAGAGAGTGCACTGGCAACACTGGAGATACACTGCAGGGACTCCAGAGAGTGCACTGGCACCACTGGGGATGCAGTGCAGGGACTCCAGAGAGTGCACTGGCACCACTGGGGATGCAGTGCAGTGAGTGCAGAGAGTGCACTGGCACCACTGGGGATGCAGTGCAGTGAGTCCAGAGAGTGCACTGGCTCCACTGGGGATGCACTGCAATGAGTGCAGAGAGTACACTGGCACCACTGGCATTGCACTGCAGTGAGTCCAGAGAATGCACTGGCACTAATGGGGATGCAGTGCAGTGACTCGAAAAAGGGCACTGGCACCACAGAGGATACACTGCAGAGAGTCCTGAGAGTGCCCTGGCACCAATGGTGATGCAGTACAGTGAGTCCAGAGAGTGCACTGGCACCACTGGGGATGCAGTGCAGTGACTCCAGAGAGTGCACTGGCACCACTGGGGATGCAGTGCAGTGAGTCCATAGAGTGCACTGGCACCACTGGGGATGCACTGCAGTGACTCTAGAGAGTGCACTGGCACCAATGGGGATGCACTGCAGTGAGTCCAGAGAGTGCACTGGCACCACTGGGGATGCACTGCAGTGACTCCAGAGAGTGCACTGGCACCACTGGGGATGCAGTGCAGTGAGTCCAGAGAGTGCACTGGCACCACTGGGGATGCACTGCAGTGAGTCCAGAGAGTGCACTGGCACCTTGGGGATGCAGTGCAGTGTGTCCAGAGAGTGCACTGGCACCACTGGGGATGCAGTGCAGTCAGTCCAGGGAGTGCACTGGAACCACTGGGGATGCACTGCAGTGAGTCCAGAGAGTGCACTGGCACCACTGGGGATGCACTGCAGTGAGTGCAGAGAGTACACTGACACCATTGGGGATGCACTGCAGTGAGTCCAGGGAGTGCACTGGCACCACTGGGGATGCAGTGCAGTGAGTCCAGAGAGTGCAGTGGCACCAGCTGGGGATGCAGTGCAGTCAGTCCAGAGAGTGCACTGGCACCACTGGGGATGCACTGCAGTGAGTCCAGAGAGTGCACTAGCACCACTTGGGATGCAGTGCAGTGAGTCCAGAGAGTGCACTGGCACCACTGGGGATGCAGTGCAGTGAGTCTAGAGAGTGCACTGGCACCACTGGCATTGCACTGCAGTGAGTCCAGAGAATGCACTGGCACTAATGGGGATGCAGTGCAGTGACTCGAAAAAGGGCACTGGCACCACAGAGGATACACTGCAGAGAGTCCTGAGAGTGCCCTGGCACCAATGGTGATGCAGTGCAGTGAGTCCAGAGACTGCACAGGCACCACTGGGGACGCAATGCAGTGAGTCCAGAGACTGCACTGGCACCACTGGGGATGCACTGCAGTGAGTCCAGAGAGTACACTGGCACCACTGGGGATGCACTGCAGTGAGTCCAGAGAGTACACTGGCACCACTGGGGATGCAGTGCACTGAGTCCGGAGAGTACACTGGCACTGCATCCCCAGTGCTGACAGTGCACTCTCTGGACTCACTGCACTGCATCCCCAGTGGTGCCAGTGTAGTCTCTGGACTCACTGCAGTGCAGCTCCAGTGGTGCCAGTGCTGTCTCTGGACTCCTTGCACTGCATCCCCAATGGTGCCAGTGCAATTTCTGGACTCACTGCACTGCATCCCCAGTGGTGCCAGTGCACTCTCTGGACTCACTGCACGTCAGTGGTGCCAGTGCACTCACTGGACTCACTGCACTGCATCCCCAGTGGTGCCAGTGCACTCTCTGGACTCACTGCACTGCATCCCCAGTGGTGCCAGTGCACTCTCTGGACTCACTGCACTGCATCCCCAGTAGTGCCAGTGCACTCTCTGGACACACAGCACTGCAACCCCAGTGGTGCCAGTGCAATCTCTGGACTCACTGCACTAAAACCCCATGCCAGTGCACTTTCTGGACTCACTGCAGTGCATCCCCAGTGGTGCCAGTGCACTCTCTGGAATCACTGCACTGCATCCCCTGTGGTGCCAGTGCACTCTCTGGACTCATTGCACTGCATCACCAGTGGTGCAAGTGCACTCTCTGGGCTCACTGCATTGCATCCCCAGTGGTGCCAGTGCACTCTCTGGACTCACTGCACTGCGTCCCCAGTGGCGCCAGTCCGCTCTCTGGAGTACTGCACTGCATCCCCAGTAGTGCCAGTGCACTCTCTGGACTCACTGCAGTGCATCCCCAGTGGTGCCAGGGCACTCTCTGGACTCACTGCACTGCATCCCCAGTGGTGCCAGTGCACTCTCTGGACTCACTGCAGTGCATCCCCACTGGTGCCAGTGCACTCTCTGGACTCACTGCAGTGCATCCCCAGTGGTGCCAGTGCACTCTCTGGACTCACTGCACTGCATCCCCAGTGGTGCCAGTGCACTCTCTGGACTCACTGCACTGCATCCCAGTGGTGCCAGTGCACTCTCTGGACTCACTGCACTGCATCCCCAGTAGTGCCAGTGCACTCTCTGGACTCACTGCACTGCATCACCAGTGGTGCCAGTGCACTCTCTGGACTCACTGCAGTGCATCCCCTGTGGTGCCAGTGCACTCTCTGGACTCACTGCACTGCATCCACAGTGGTGCCAGTGCACTCTCTGGACTCACTGCACTGCATCCCCAGTGGTGCCAGTGCACTCTCTGGACTCACTGCACTGCATCCCCAGTGGTGCCAGTGCACTCTCTGGACTCACTGCACTGCATCCCCAGTGGTGCCAGTGCACTCTCTGGACTCACTGCACTGCATCCCCAGTGGTGCCAGTGCACTCTCTGGACTCACTGCACTGCATCCGCCAGTGGTGCCAGTGCACTCTTTCGAGTCACTGCACTGCATCCGCAGTGGTGCCAGTGCACTCTCTGGACTCACTGCACTGCATCCCCAGTGGTGCCAGTGCACTCTCTGGACTCACTGCACTGCATCCCCAGTGGTGCCAGTGCACTCTCTGGACTCACTGCAGTGCATCCCCAGTGGTGCCAGTGCACTCTCTGGACTCACTGCACTGCATCTCCAGTGGTGCCAGTGCACTCTCTGGACTCACTGCAGTGCATCCCCAGTGGTGCCAGTGCACTCTCTGGACTCACTGCAGTGCATCCCCAGTGGTGCCAGTGCACTCTCTGGATTCACTGCAGTGCATCCCCAGTGGTGCCAGTGCACTCTCTGGACTCACTGCAGTGCATCCCCAGTGGTGCCAGTGCACTCTCTGGACTCACTGCACTGCATCCCCAGTGGTGCCAGTGCACTCTCTGGACTCACTGCACTGCATTCCCAGTGGTGCCAGTGCACTCTCTGGACTCACTGCAGGTGCATCCCCAGTGGTGCCAGTGCACTCTCTGGACTCACTGCACTGCATCCCCAGTGGTGCCAGTGCACTCTCTGGACTCACTGCAGTGCATCCCCAGTGGTGCCAGTGCACTCTCTGGACTCACTGCACTGCATCCCCAGTGGTGCCAGTGCACTCTCTGGACTCACTGCACTGCATCCCAGTGGTGCCAGTGCACTCTCTGGACTCACTGCAGTGCATCCCCAGTGGTGCCAGTGCACTCTCTGGACTCACTGCACTGCATCCCCAGTGGTGCCAGTGCACTCTCTGGACTCACTGCACTGCATCCCCAGTAGTGCCAGTGCACTCTCTGGACTCACTGCACTGCATCCCCAGTGGTGCCAGTGCACTCTCTGGACTCACTGCACTGCATCCCAGTGGTGCCAGTGCACTCTCTGGACTCACTGCACTGCATCCGCAGTGGTGCCAGTGCAATCTTTGGAGTCACTGCACTGCATCCCCAGTGGTGCCAGTGCACTCTCTGGACTCACTGCACTGCATCCCCAGTGGTGCCAGTGCACTCTCTGGACTCACTGCAGTGCATCCCCAGTGGTGCCAGTGCACTCTCTGGACTCACTGCAGTGCATCCCCAGTGGTGCCAGTGCACTCTCTGGAGTCACTGCACTGCATCCCCAGTGGTGCCAGTGCACTCTCTGGACTCACTGCAGTGCATCCCCAGTGGTGCCAGTGCACTCTCTGGACTCACTGCACTGCATCCCCAGTGGTGCCAGTGCAATCTCTGGACTCACTGCAGTGCATCTCCAGTGGTGCCAGTGCACTCTCTGGACTCACTGCAGTGCATCCCCAGTGGTGCCAGTGCACTCTTTGGATTCACTGCACTGCATCCCCAGTGGTGCCAGTGCACTCTCTGGACTTCACTGCAGTGCATCCCCAGTGGTGCCAGTGCACTCTCTGGACTCACTGCAGTGCATCCCCAGTGGTGCCAGTGCACTCTCTGGACTCACTGCAGTGCATCCCCTGAGGTGCCAGTGCAGTCTCTGGACTCACTGCAGTGCATCCCCAGTGGTGCCAGTGCACTCTCTGGACTCACTGCAGTGCATCCCCAGTGGTGCCAGTGCACTCTCTGGACTCACTGCACTGCATCCCCAGTGGTGCCAGTGCACTCTCTGGACTCACTGCAGTGCATCCCCAGTGGTGCCAGTGCACTCTCTGGACTCACTGCACTGCATCCCCAGTGGTGCCAGTGCACTCTCTGGACTCACTGCAGTGCATCCCCAGTGGTGCCAGTGCACTCTCTGGACTCACTGCACTGCATCCCCAAGGTGCCAGTGCACTCTCTGGACTCACTGCACTGCATCCCCAGTGGTGCCAGTGCACTCTCTGGACTCACTGCACTGCATCCCCAGTGGTGCCAGTGCACTCTCTGGACTCACTGCACTGCATCCCCAGTGGTGCCAGTGCACTCTCTGGACTCACTGCACTGCATCCCCAGTGGTGCCAGTGCACTCTCTGGACTCACTGCACTGCATCCCCAGTGGTGCCAGTGCACTCTCTGGACTCACTGCACTGCATCCGCAGTGGTGCCAGTGCACTCTTTGGACTCACTGCACTGCATCCCCAGTGGTGCCAGTGCACTCTCTGGACTCACTGCACTGCATCCCCAGTGGTGCCAGTGCACTCTCTGGAGTACTGCACTGCATCCCCAGTGGTGCCAGTGCACTCTCTGGACTCACTGCACTGCATCCGCCATGGTGCCAGTGCACTCTTTCGAGTCACTGCACTGCATCCGCAGTGGTGCCAGTGCACTCTCTGCACTCACTGCACTGCATCCCCAGTGGTGCCAGTGCACTCTCTGGACTCACTGCACTGCATCCCCAGTGGTGCCAGTGCACTCTCTGGAGTCACTGCACTGCATCCCCAGTGGTGCCAGTGCACTCTCTGGACTCACTGCACTGCATCCCAGTGGTGCCAGTGCACTCTCTGGACTCACTGCAGTGCATCCCCAGTGGTGCCAGTGCACTCTCTGGACTCACTGCAGTGCATCCCCAGTGGTGCCAGGGCACTCTCTGGACTCACTGCAGTGCATCCCCAGTGGTGCCAGTGCACTCTCTGGACTCACTGCAGTGCATCCCCAGTGGTGCCAGTGCACTCTCTGGACTCACTGCAGTGCATCCCCAGTGGTGCCAGTGCACTCTGTGGACTCACTGCACTGCATCCCAGTGGTGCCAGTGCACTCTCTGGACTCACTGCACTGCATCCCCAGTGGTGCCAGTGCACTCTCTGGACTCACTGCACTGCATCCCCAGTGGTGCCAGTGCACTCTCTGGACTCACTGCACTGCATCCCCAGTGGTGCCAGTGCAGTCTCTGGACTCACTGCACTGCATCCCCAGCGGTGCCAGTGCACTCTCTGGACTCACTGCAGGTGCATCCCCAGTGGTGCCAGTGCACTCTCTGGACTCACTGCAGTGCATCCCCAGTGGTGCCAGTGCACTCTCTGGACTCACTGCAGTGCATCCCCAGTGGTGCCAGTGCACTCTCTGGACTCACTGCACTGCATCCCCAGTGGTGCCAGTGCACTCTCTGGACTCACTGCACTGCATCCCCAGTGGTGCCAGTGCACTCTCTGGACTCACTGCACTGCAGCCCCAGTGGTGCCAGTGCACTCTCTGGACTCACTGCAGTGCATCCCCAGTGGTGCCAGTGCACTCTCTGGACTCACTGCACTGCATCCCCAGTGGTGCCAGTGCACTCTCTGGACTCACTGCACTGCATCCCCAGTGGTGCCAGTGCAGTCTCTGGACTCACTGCACTGCATCCCCAGTGGTGCCAGTGCAGTCTCTGGACTCACTGCAGTGCATCCCCAGTGGTGCCAGTGCACTCTCTGGACTCACTGCACTGCATCCCCAGTGGTGCCAGTGCACTCTCTGGACTCACTGCACTGCATCCCCAGTGGTGCCAGTGCACTCTCTGGACTCACTGCACTGCATCCCCAGTGGTGCCAGTGCACTCTCTGGACTCACTGCACTGCATCCCCAGTGGTGCCAGTGCACTCTCTGGACTCACTGCAGTGCATCCCCAGTGGTGCCAGTGCACTCTCTGGACTCACTGCACTGCATCCCCAGTGGTGCCAGTGCACTCTCTGGACTCACTGCACTGCATCCCCAGTGGTGCCAGTGCACTCTCTGGACTCACTGCAGTGCATCCCCAGTGGTGCCAGTGCACTCTCTGGACTCACTGCACTGCATCCCCAGTGGTGCCAGTGCACTCTCTGGACTCACTGCACTGCATCCCCAGTGGTGCCAGTGCACTCTCTGGACTCACTGCACTGCATCCCCAGTGGTGCCAGTGCACTCTCTGGACTCACTGCACTGCATCCCCAGTGGTGCCAGTGCACTCTCTGGACTCACTGCACTGCATCCCCAGTGGTGCCAGTGCACTCTCTGGAGTCACTGCACTGCATCCCCAGTGGTGCCAGTGCACTCTCTGGACTCACTGCACTGCATCCCCAGTGGTGCCAGTGCACTCTCTGGAGTACTGCACTGCATCCCCAGTGGTGCCAGTGCACTCTCTAGACTCACTGCACTGCATCCCCAATGGTGCCAGTGCACTCTCTCGAGTCACTGCACTGCATCCGCAGTGGTGCCAGTGCACTCTCTGGACTCACTGCACTGCATCCCCAGTGGTGCCAGTGCACTCTCTGGACTCACTGCAGTGCATCCCCAGTGGTGCCAGTGCACTCTCTGGACTCACTGCAGTGCATCCCCAGTGGTACCAGTGCACTCTCTGGACTCACTGCACTGCATCCCCAGTGGTGCCAGTGCACTCTCTGGACTCACTGCAGTGCATCCCCAGTGGTGCCAGTGCACTCTCTGGACTCACTGCAGGTGCATCCCCAGTGGTGCCAGTGCACTCTCTGGACTCACTGCAGTGCATCCCAGTGGTGCCAGTGCACTCTCTGGACTCACTGCAGTGCATCCCAGTGGTGCCAGTGCACTCTCTGGACTCACTGCACTGCATCCCCAGTGGTGCCAGTGCACTCTCTGGACTCACTGCACTGCATCCCCAGTGGTGCCAGTGCACTCTCTCGACTCACTGCACTGCATCCCCAGTGGTGCCAGTGCACTCTCTGGACTCACTGCACTGCATCCGCAGTGGTGCCAGTGCACTCTTTCGAGTCACTGCACTGCATCCGCAGTGGTGCCAGTGCACTCTCTGGACTCACTGCACTGCATCCCCAGTGGTGCCAGTCCGCTCTCTGGAGTACTGCACTGCATCCCCAGTGGTGCCAGTGCACTCTCTGCACTCACTGCAGTGCATCCCCAGTGGTGCCAGGGCACTCTCTGGACTCACTGCAGTGCATCCCCAGTGGTGCCAGTGCACTCTCTGGACTCACTACACTGCATCCCAGTGGTGCTAGTGCTATCTCAGGACTCACTGCAGTGCAGCTCCAGTTGGTGCCAGTGCACTCTCTGGACTCACTGCACTGCATCCCCAGTGGTGCCAGTGCACTCTCTGGACTCACTGCAGTGCAGCCCCTGAGGTGCCAGTGCAGTCTCTGGACTCACTGCAGTGCATACCCAGTGGTGCCAGTGCACTCTCTGGACTCACTGCACTCCATCCCCAGTGGTGCCAGTGCACTCTCTGGACTCACTGCAGTGCATCCACAGTGGTGCCAGTGCACTCTCTGGACTCACTGCACTGCATCCCCAGTGGTGCCAGTGCACTCTCTGGACTCACTGCACTGCATCCCCAGTGGTGCCAGTGCACTCTCTGGACTCACTGCACTGCATCCCCAGCGGTGCCAGTGCACTCTCTGGACTCACCGAGGTGCATCCCCAGTGGTGCCAGTGCACTCTCTGGACTCACTGCAGTGCATCCCCAGTGGTGCCAGTGCACTCTCTGGACTCACTGCAGTGCATCCCCAGTGGTGCCAGTGCACTCTCTGGACTCACTGCAGTGCATCACCAGTGGTGCCAGTGCACTCTCTGGACTCACTGCACTGCATCCCCAGTGGTGCCAGTGCACTCTCTGGACTCACTGCACTGCATCCCCAGTGGTGCCAGTGCACTCTCTGGACTCACTGCACTGCATCCCCAGTGGTGCCAGTGCACTCTCTGGACTCACTGCACTGCATCCCCAGTGGTGCCAGTGCACTCTCTGGACTCACTGCACTGCATCCCCAGTGGTGCCAGTGCACTCTCTGGACTCACTGCACTGCATCCGCAGTGGTGCCAGTGCACTCTTTCGAGTCACTGCACTGCATCCCCAGTGGTGCCAGTGCACTCTCTGGACTCACTGCACTGCATCCCCAGTGGTGCCAGTGCACTCTCTGGAGTACTGCACTGCATCCCCAGTGGTGCCAGTGCACTCTCTGGACTCACTGCACTGCATCCGCAATGGTGCCAGTGCACTCTCTGGACTCACTGCAGTGCATCCCCAGTGGTGCCAGTGCACTCTCTGGACTCACTGCAGTGCATCCCCAGTGGTGCCAGTGCACTCTCTGGACGCACTGCACTGCATCCCCAGTCGTGCCAGTGCACTCTTTGGACTCACTGCAGTGCATCCCCAGTGGTGCCAGTGCAGTCTCTGGACTCACTGCAGTGCATCCCCAGTGGTGCCACTGCACTCTCTGGACTCACTGCACTGCATCCCCAGTGGTGCCAGTGCACTCTCTGGACTCACTGCACTGCATCCCTAGTGGTGCCACTGCACTCTCTGGACTCACTGCACTGCATCCCCAGTGGTGCCAGTGCACTCTCTGGACTCACTGCAGTGCATCCCCAAAGGTACCAGTGCGCTCTCTGGACTCACTGCATTGCAGCTCCTGAGGTGCCAGTGCACTCTCTGGACTCACTGCGCTGCATCCCCAGTGGTGCCAGTGCACTCTCTGGACTCACTGCAGTGCATCCCCGGTGGTGCCAGTGCACTCTCTGGACTCACTGCACTGCATCCCCAGTGGTGCCAGTGCACTCTCTGGACTCACTGCAGTGCAACCCGGTGGTGCCAGTGCACTCTCTGGACTCACTGCACTGCATCCCCAGTGGTGCCAGTGCACTCTCTGGACTCAGTGCATTGCATCCCCAGTGGTGGAAGTGCAGTCTCTGCACTCACTGCAGTGCATCCCCAGTGGTGCCAGTGCACTCTCTGGACTCACTGCACTGCATCCCAGTGGTGACAGTGCACTCTCTGGACTCACTGCAGTGCATCCCCAACGGTGCCAGTGCACTCTCTGGACTCACTGCAGTGCATCCCCAGTGGTGCCAGTGTACTCTCTGGACTCACTGCACTGCATCCCCAGTGGTGCCAGTGCACTCTCTGGACTCACTGCAGTGCATCCCCAAGGTGCCAGTGCACTCTCTGGACTCACTGCACTGCATCCCCTTTGGTGCCAGTGCACTCTCTGGACTCACTGCACTGCATCCCCAGTGGTGCCAGTGCACTCTCTGGACTCACTGCAGTGCATCCCAGTGGTGCCAGTGCACTCTCTGGACTCACTGCACTGCATCCCAGTGGTGCCAGTGCACTCTCTGGACTCACTGCACTGCATCCCCAGTGGTGCCAGTGCACTCTCTGGACTCACTGCAGTGCATCCCCAGTGGTGCCAGTGCACTCTCTGGACTCACTGCAGTGCATCCCCAGTGGTGCCAGTGCACTCTGTGGACTCACTGCAGTGCATCCCCAGTGGTGCCAGTGCACTCTCTGGACTCACTGCAGTGCATCCCTATTGGTGACAGTGCACTCTCTGGACTCACTGCAGTGCATCCCCAGTGGTGCAAAGTGCACAATCTGGACTCACTGCAGTGCATCACCAGTGGTGCCAGTGCACTCTCTGGACTCACTGCAGTGCATCCCCAGTGGTGCCAGTGCACTCTCTGGACTCACTGCACTAAATCCCCAGTGGTGCCAGTGCACTCTCTGGAGTCACTGCAGTGCATCCCCAGTGGTGCCAGTGCACTCTCTGGACTCACTGCACTGCATCCTCAGTGGTGCCAGTGCACTCTCTGGAGTCACTGCACTGCATCCCCAGTGGTGCCAGTGCACTCCCTGTTCTCACTGCAGTGCATCCCCACTGGTGCCAGTGCACTCTCTGGACTCACTGCACTGCATCCCCAGTGGTGCCAGTGCACTCTCTGGACTCACTGCACTGCATCCCCGGTGGTGCCAGTGCACTCTCTGGACTCACGGCACTGCATCCCCACTGGTGCCAGTGCACTCTCTGCAGTGCATCCCCAGTGGTGCCAGTGCACTCTCTGGACTCACTGCAGTGCATCCCCAGTGGTGCCAGTGCACTCTCTGGACTCACTGCAGTGCATCCCCAGTGGTGCCAGTGCACTCTCTGGACTCACTGCAGTGCATCCCCGGTGGTGCCAGTGCACTCTCTGACTCACTGCACTGCATCCCCAGTGGTGCCAGTGCACTCTCTGGACTCACTGCACTGCATCCCCAGTGGTGCCAGTGCACTCTCTGGACTCACTGCAGTGCATCCCCAATGGTGCCAGTGCACTCTCTGGACTCACTGCAGTGCATCCCCCAGTGGTGCCAGTGCACTCTCTGGAGTCACTGCACTGCATCCCCAGTGGTGCCAGTGCACTCTCTGGACTCACTGCAGTGCATCCCCGAGTGGTGCCAGTGCACTCTCTGGACTCACTGCACTGCATCCCCAGTGGTACCAGTGCGCTCTGTAGACTCACTGCAGTGCATCCCCAGTGGTGCCAGTGCACTCTCTGGACTCACTGCGCTGCATCCCCAGTGGTGCCAGTGCACTCTCTGGACTCACTGCAGTGCATCCCCGGTGGTGCCAGTGCACTCTCTGGACTCACTGCAGTGCATCCCCAGTGGTGCCAGTGCACTCTCTGGACTCACTACACTGCATCCCCAGTGGTGTCTGTGCAGTCTCTGGGCTCAGTGCATTGCATCCCCAGTGGTGCAAGTGCAGTCTCTGGACTCACTGCAGTGCATCTCCAGTGGTGCCAGTGCACTCTCTGGACTCACTGCAGTGCATCCCCAGTGGTGCCAGTGCACTCTCTGGACTCACTGCAGTGCATCCCCAGTGGTGCCAGTGCACTCTCTGGACTCACTGCACTGCATCCCCAGTGGTGCCAGGGTACTCTCTGCAGTCACTGCAGTGCGTCCCCAAAGGTGCCAGTGCCCTCTCTGGACTCACTGCAGTGCATCCCCAGTGGTGCCAGTGCACTCTCTGGACTCACTGCACTCCATCCCCAGTGGTGCCAGTGCACTCTCTGGACTCACTGCAGTGCATCCACAGTGGTGCCAGTGCACTCTCTGGACTCACTGCACTGCATCCCCAGTGGTGCCAGTGCACTCTCTGGACTCACTGCACTGCATCCCCAAGGTGCCAGTGCACTCTCTGGACTCACTGCACTGCATCCCCAGTGGTGCCAGTGCACTCTCTGGACTCACTGAGGTGTATCCCCAGTGGTGCCAGTGCACTCTCTGGACTCACTGCAGTGCATCCCCAGTGGTGCCAGTGCACTCTCTGGACTCACTGCAGTGCATCCCCAGTGGTGCCAGTACACTCTCTGGACTCACTGCAGTGCATCCCCAGTAGTGCCAGTGCACTCTCTGGACTCACTGCAGTGCATCCCCAGTGGTGCCAGTGCACTCTCTGGACTCACTGCACTGCATCCCCAGTGGTGCCAGTGCACTCTCTGGACTCACTGCACTGCATCCGCAGTGGTGCCAGTGCACTCTCTGGACTCACTGCACTGCATCCCCAGTGGTGCCAGTGCACTCTCTGGACTCACTGCACTACATCCCCAGTGGTGTCAGTGCACTCTCTGGACTCACTGCACTGCATCCGCAGTGGTGCCAGTGCAATCTTTCGAGTCACTGCACTGCATCCCCAGTGGTGCCAGTGCACTCTCTGGACTCACTGCACTGCATCCGCAATGGTGCCAGTGCACTCTTTCGAGTCACTGCACTGCATCCGCAGTGGTGCCAGTGCACTCTCTCCACTCACTGCACTGCATCCCCAGTGGTGCCAGTCCGCTCTCTGGAGTACTGCACTGCATCCCCAGTGGTGCCAGTGCACTCTCTGGACTCACTGCAGTGCATCCCCAGTGGTGCCAGGGCACTCTCTGGACTCACTGCAGTGCAGCTCCAGTTGGTGCCAGTGCACTCTCTGGACTCACTGCACTGCATCCCCAGTGGTGCCAGTGCACTCTTTGGATTCACTGCAGTGTATCCCCAGTGGTTCCTGTGCACTCTCTGGACTTACTGCAGTGCAGTCACTGAGGTGCCAGTGCAGTCTCTGGACTCACTGCAGTGCATCCCCAGTGGTGCCAGTGCACTCTCTGGACTCACTGCAGTGCAGCCCCTGAGGTGCCAGTGCTGTCTCTGGACTCACTGCAGTGCATCCCCAGTGGTGCCAGTGCACTCTCTGGACGCACTGCACTGCATCCCCAGTGGTGCCAGTGCACTCTCTGGACTCACTGAAGTGCATCCCCAGTGGTGCCAGTGCACTCTCTGGACTCACTGCAGTGCATCCCCAGTGGTGCCAGTGCACTCTCTGGACTCACTGCACTGCATCCCCAGTGGTGCCAGTGCACTCTCTGCACTCACTGCACTGCATCCCCAGTGGTGCCAGTGCACTCTCTGGACTCACTGCACTGCATCCCCAGTGGTGCCAGTGCACTCTCTGGACTCACTGCAGTGCATCCCCAAAGGTACCAGTGCGCACTGTAGACTCACTGCATTGCAGCTCCTGAGGTGCCAGTGCACTCTCTGGACTCACTGCGCTGCATCCCCAGTGGTGCCAGTGCACTCTCTGGACTCACTGCAGTGCATCCCCAGTGGTGCCAGGGCACTCTCTGGACTCACTGCAGTGCATCCCCAGTGGTGCCAGTGCACTCTCTGGACTCACTGCACTGCATCCCCAGTGGTGCCAGTGCACTCTCTGGACTCACTGCAGTGCATCCCCAGTGGTGCCAGTGCACTCTCTGGACTCACCGAGGTGCATCCCCAGTGGTGCCAGTGCACTCACTGGACTCACTGCAGTGCATCCCCAGTGGTGCCAGTGCACTCTCTGGACTCACTGCAGTGCATCCGCAGTGGTGCCAGTGCACTCTGTGGACTCACTGCACTGCATCCACAGTGGTGTCAGTGCACTCTCTGGACTCACTGCACTGCATCCGCAGTGGTGCCAGTGCACTCTTTCGAGTCACTGCACTGCATCCCCAGTGGTGCCAGTGCACTCTCTGGAGTACTGCACTGCATCCGCAATGGTGCCAGTGCACTCTTTCGAGTCACTGCACTGCATCCGCAGTGGTGCCAGTGCACTCTCTCCACTCACTGCACTGCATCCCCAGTGGTGCCAGTCCGCTCTCTGGAGTACTGCACTGCATCCCCAGTGGTGCCAGTGCACTCTCTGCACTCACTGCAGTGCATCCCCAGTGGTGCCAGGGCACTCTCTGGACTCACTGCAGTGCATCCCCAGTGGTGCCAGGTTAGTCTCTGGACTCTCTACACTGCATCTCCGGTGGTGCTATTGCTATCTCAGGACTCACTGCAGTGAAGCTCCAGTTGGTGCCAGTGCACTCTCTGGACTCACTGCACTGCATCCCCAGTGGTGCCAGTGCACTCTTTGGATTCACTGCAGTGTATCCCCAGTGGTTCCTGTGCACTCTCTGGACTTACTGCAGTGCAGTCACTGAGGTGCCAGTGCAGTCTCTGGACTCACTGCAGTGCATCCCCGTGGTGCCAGTGCACTCTCTGGACTCACTGCAGTGCAGCCCCTGAGGTGCCAGTGCAGTCTCTGGACTCACTGCAGTGCATCCCCAGTGGTGCCAGTGCACTCTCTGGACTCACTGCACTGCATCCCCAGTGGTGCCAGTGCACTCTCTGGACTCACTGCACTGCATCCCCAGTGGTGCCAGTGCACTCTCTGGACTCACTGCAGGTGCATCCCCAGTGGTGCCAGTGCACTCTCTGGACTCACTGCAGTGCATCCCCAGTGGTGACAGTGCACTCTCTGGACTCACTGCAGTGCATCCCCAGTGGTGCCAGTGCACTCTCTGGACTCACTGCAGTGCATCCCCAGTAGTGCCAGTGCACTCTCTGGACTCACTGCAGTGCATCCCCAGTGGTGCCAGTGCACTCTCTGGACTCACTGCACTGCATCCCCAAGGTGCCAGTGCACTCTCTGGACTCACTGCACTACATCCCCAGTGGTGCCAGTGCACTCTCTGGACTCACTGCACTGCATCCCCAGTGGTGACAGTGCACTCTCTGGACTCACTGCACTGCATCCCCAGTGGTGTCAGTGCACTCTCTGGACTCACTGCACTGCATCCGCAGTGGTGCCAGTGCAATCTTTCGAGTCACTGCACTGCATCCCCAGTGGTGCCAATGCACTCTCTGGACTCACTGCACTGCATCCCCAGTGGTGCCAGTGCACTCTCTGGAGTACTGCACTGCATCCCCAGTGGTGCCAGTGCACTCTCTGGACTCACTGCACTGCATCCGCAATGGTGCCAGTGCACTCTTTCGAGTCACTGCACTGCATCCGCAGTGGTGCCAGTGCACTCTCTCCACTCACTGCACTGCATCCCCAGTGGTGCCAGTCCGCTCTCTGGAGTACTGCACTGCATCCCCAGTGGTGCCAGTGCACTCTCTGGACTCACTCAGTGCATCCCCAGTGGTGCCAGTGCACTCTCTGGACTCACTGCACTGCATCCCCAGTGGTGCCAGTGCACTCTTTGGATTCACTGCAGTGTATCCCCAGTGGTTCCTGTGCACTCTCTGGACTTACTGCAGTGCAGACACTTAGGTGCCAGTGCAGTCTCTGGACTCACTGCAGTGCATCCCCAGTGGTGCCAGTGCACTCTCTGGACTCACTGCAGTGCAGCCCCTGAGGTGCCAGTGCAGTCTCTGGACTCACTGCAGTGCATCCCCAGTGGTGCCAGTGCACTCTCTGGACTCACTGCACTGCATCCCCAGTGGTGCCAGTGCACTCTCTGGACTCACTGCACTGCATCCCCAATGGTGCCAGTGCACTCTCTGGACTCACTGCAGTGCATCCCCAGTGGTGCCAGTGCACTCTCTGGACTCACTGCACTGCATCCCCAGTGGTGCCAGTGCACTCTCTGGACTCACTGCACTGCATCCCTAGTGGTGCCAGTGCACTCTCTGGACTCACTGCACTCCATCCCCAGTGGTGCCAGTGCACTCTCTGGACTCACTGCAGTGCATCCCCAAAGGTGCCAGTGCGCACTGTAGACTCACTGCATTGCATCCCCTGAGGTGCCAGTGCACTCTCTGGACTCACTGCACTGCATCCCCAGTGGTGCCAGTGCACTCTCTGGACTCACTGCAGTGCATCCCCAGTGGTGCCAGTGCACTCTCTGGACTCACTGCACTGCATCCCCAGTGGTGCCAGTGCACTCTCTGGACTCACTGCAGTGCAACCGGTGGTGCCAGTGCACTCTCTGGACTCACTGCACTGCATCCCCAGTGGTGCCTGTGCAGTCTCTGGACTCAGTGCATTGCATCCCCAGTGGTGGAAGTGCAGTCTCTGCACTCACTGCAGTACATCTCCAGTGGTGCCAGTGCACGTTCTGGACCCACTGCAGTGCACCTCCCAATGGTGACAGTACACTCTATGGACTCACTGCAGTGCATCCCCAACGGTGCCAGTGCACTCTCTGGACTCACTGCAGTGCATCCCCAGTGGTGCCAGTGTACTCTCTGGACTCACTGCACTGCATCCCCAGTGGTGCCAGTGTACTCTCTGGACTCACTGCACTGCATCCCCAGTGGTGCCAGTGCACTCTCTGGAGTACTGCACTGCATCCCCAGTGGTGCCAGTGCACTCTCTGGACTCACTGCACTGCATCCGCAATGGTGCCAGTGCACTCTCTGGACTCACTGCAGTGCAGCCCCTGAGGTGCCAGTGCTGTCTCTGGACTCACTGCAGTGCTTCTCCAGTGGTGCCAGTGCACTCTCTGGACGCACTGCACTGCATCCCCAGTGGTGCCAGTGCACTCTTTGGACTCACTGAAGTGCATCCCCAGTGGTGCCTGTGCAGTCTCTGGACTCACTGCAGTGCATCCCCAGTGGTGCCACTGCACTCTCTGGACTCACTGCACTGCATCCCCAGTGGTGCCAGTGCACTCTCTGCACTCACTGCACTGCATCCCTAGTGGTGCCACTGCACTCTCTGGACTCACTGCACTCCATCCCCAGTGGTGCCAGTGCACTCTCTGGACTCACTGCAGTGCATCCCCAGTGGTACCAGTGCGCACTGTAGACTCACTGCATTGCAGCTCCTGAGGTGCCAGTGCACTCTCTGGACTCACTGCGCTGCATCCCCAGTGGTGCCAGTGCACCCTCTGGACTCACTGCAGTGAATCCCCAGTGGTGCCAGTGCACTCTCTGGACTCACTGAACTGCATCCCCAGTGGTGCCAGTGCACAATCTGGACTCACTGCAGTGCATCCCCGGTGGTGCCAGTGCACTCTCTGGACTCACTGCACTGCATCCCCAGTGGTGCCTGTGCAGTCTCTGGACTCAGTGCATTGCATCCCCAGTGGTGGAAGTGCAGTCTCTGCACTCACTGCAGTACATCTCCAGTGGTGCCAGTGCACGCTCTGGACCCACTGCAGTGCACCTCCCAATGGTGACAGTACACTCTATGGACTCACTGCAGTGCATCCCCAACGGTGCCAGTGCACTCTCTGGACTCACTGCAGTGCATCCCCAGTGGTGCCAGTGTACTCTCTGGACTCACTGCACTGCATCCCCAGTGGTGCCAGTGCACTCTCTGGACTCACTGCAGTGCATCCCCAGTGGTGCCAGTGCACTCTCTGGACTCACTGCACTGCATCCCCTTTGGTGACAGTGCACTCTCTGGACTCACTGCACTGCATCCCCAATGGTGCCACTGCACTCTCTGGACTCACTGCAGTGCATCCCATGTGGTGCCAGTGCACTCTCTGGACTCACTGCACTGCATCTCCAGTGGTGCCAGTGCCCTCTCTTTAGTCACTGCGCTGCATCCCCAGTCGTGCCAGTGCACTCTCTGGACTCAATGCAGTGCATCCCCAGTGGTGCCAGTGCACTCTCTGGACTCACTGCAGTGCATCCCCAGTGGTGCCAGTGCACTCTGTGGACTCACTGCAGTGCATCCCCAGTGGTGCCAGTGCACTCTCTGGACTCACTGCAGTGCATCCCTATTGGTGACAGTGCACTCTCTGGACTCACTGCAGTGAATCCCCGGTGGGGCAAAGTGCACAATCTGGATTCACTGCAGTGCATCACCAGTGGTGCCAGTGCACTCTCTGGACTCACTGCAGTGCATCCCCAGTGGTGCCAGTGCACTCTCTGGACTCACTGCACTAAATCCCCAGTGGTGCCAGTGCACTCTCTGGAGTCACTGCAGTGCATCCCCAGTGGTGCCAGTGCACTCTCTGGACTCACTGCACTGCATCCTCAGTGGTGCCAGTGCACTCTCTGGAGTCACTGCACTGCATCCCCAGTGGTGCCAGTGCACTCTCTGGACTCACTGCAGTGCATCCCCACTGGTGCCAGTGCACTCTATGGAATCACTGCACTGCATCCCCAGTGGTGCCAGTGCACTCTCTGGACTCACTGAACTGCATTCCCGGTGGTGCCAGTGCACTCTCTGGACTCACGGCACTGCATCCCCACTGGTGCCAGTGCACTCTCTGGACTCACTGCAGTGCATCCCCAGTGGTGCCAGTGCACTCTCTGCACTCACTGCAGTGCATCCCCAGTGGTGCCAGTGCACTCTCTGGACTCACTGCAGTGCATCCCCAGTGGTGCCAGTGCACTCTCTGACTCACTGCACTGCATCCCCAGTGGTGCCAGTGCACTCTCTGGAGTCAGTGCAGTGCATCCCCAGTGGTGCCAGTGCACTCTCTGGACTCACTGCAGTGCATCCCCAATGGTGCCTGTGCACTCTCTGGACTCACTGCAGTGCATCCCCCAGTGGTGCCACTGCACTCTCTGGAGTCACTGCACTGCATCCCCAGTGGTGCCAGTGCACTCTCTGGACTCACTGAAGTGCATCCCCAGTGGTGCCAGTGCACTCTCTGGACTCACTGCACTGCATCCCCAGTGGTGCCAGTGCACTCTCTGGACTCACTGCAGTGCATCCCCAGTGGTGCCAGTGCACTCTCTGGACTCACTGCACTGCATCCCCAGTGGTGCCAGTGCACTCTCTGGACTCACTGCAGTGCATCCCCAGTGGTGCCAGTGCACTCTCTGGACTCACTGCAGTGCATCCCCGGTGGTGCCAGTGCACTCTCTGGACTCACTACACTGCATCCCCAGTGGTGTCAGTGCAGTCTCTGGGCTCACTGCATTGCATCCCCACTGGTGCCAGTGCAGTCTCTGGACTCACTGCAGTGCGTCCCCAGTGGTGCCAGTGCACTCTCTGGACTCACTGCAGTGCATCCCCAGTGGTGCCAGTGCACTCTCTGGACTCACTGCAGTGCATCCCCAGTGGTGCCAGTGCACTCTCTGGACTCACTGCACTGCATCCATAGTGGTGCCAGTGCACTCTCTGCAGTCACTGCAGTGCGTCCCCAGTGGTGCCAGTGCCCTCTCTGGACTCACTGCAGTGCATCCCCAGTGGTGCCAGTGCACTCTCTGGACTCACTGCACTGCATCCCCAGTGGTGCCAGTGCACTCTCTGGACTCACTGCAGTGCATCCCCAGTGGTGCCAGTGCACTCTCTGGACTCACTGCACTGCATCCCCAGTGGTGCCAGTGCACTCTCTGGACTCACTGCACTGCATCCCCAAGGTGCCAGTGCACTCTCTGGACTCACTGCACTGCATCCCCAGTGGTGCCAGTGCACTCTCTGGACTCACTGCAGGTGCATCCCCAGTGGTGCCAGTGCACTCTCTGGACTCACTGCAGTGCATCCCCAGTGGTGCCAGTGCACTCTCTGGACTCACTGCAGTGCATCCCCAGTGTGCCAGTGCACTCTCTGGACTCACTGCAGTGCATCCCCAGTAGTGCCAGTGCACTCTCTGGACTCACTGCAGTGCATCCCCAGTGGTGCCAGTGCACTCTCTGGACTCACTGCACTGCATCCCCAGTGGTGCCAGTGCACTCTCTGGACTCACTGCACTGCATCCCCAGTGGTGCCAGTGCACTCTCTGGACTCAACTGCACTACATCCCCAGTGGTGTCAGTGCACTCTCTGGACTCACTGCACTGCATCCGCAGTGGTGCCAGTGCAATCTTTCGAGTCACTGCACTGCATCCCCAGTGGTGCCAATGCACTCTCTGGACTCACTGCACTGCATCCGCAATGGTGCCAGTGCACTCTTTCGAGTCACTGCACTGCATCCGCAGTGGTGCCAGTGCACTCTCTCCACTCACTGCACTGCATCCCCAGTGGTGCCAGTCCGCTCTCTGGAGTACTGCACTGCATCCCCAGTGGTGCCAGTGCACTCTCTGGACTCACTGCAGTGCATCCCCAGTGGTGCCAGTGCACTCTCTGGACTCACTGCAGTGCAGCTCCAGTTGGTGCCAGTGCACTCTCTGGACTCACTGCACTGCATCCCCAGTGGTGCCAGTGCACTCTTTGGATTCACTGCAGTGTATCCCCAGTGGTTCCTGTGCACTCTCTGGACTTACTGCAGTGCAGTCACTGAGGTGCCAGTGCAGTCTCTGGACTCACTGCAGTGCATCCCCAGTGGTGCCAGTGCACTCTCTGGACTCACTGCAGTGCAGCCCCTGAGGTGCCAGTGCTGTCTCTGGACTCACTGCAGTGCATCCCCAGTGGTGCCAGTGCACTCTCTGGACTCACTGCACTGCATCCCCAGTGGTGCCAGTGCACTCTTTGGACTCACTGCAGTGCATCCCCAGTGGTGCCTGTGCACTCTCTGGACTCACTGCAGTGCATCCCCAGTGGTGCCAGTGCACTCTCTGGACTCACTGCACTGCATCCCCAGTGGTGCCAGTGCACTCTCTGGACTCACTGCACTGCATCCCAGTGGTGCCAGTGCACTCTCTGGACTCACTGCACTGCATCCCCAGTGGTGCCAGTGCACTCTCTGGACTCACTGCAGTGCATCCCCAAAGGTACCAGTGCGCACTGTAGACTCACTGCATTGCAGCTCCTGTGGTGCCAGTGCACTCTCTGGACTCACTGCGCTGCATCCCCAGTGGTGCCAGTGCACTCTCTGGACTCACTGCAGTGCATCCCCAGTGGTGCCAGTGCACTCTCTGACTCACTGCAGTGCATCCCCAGTGGTGCCAGTGCACTCTCTGGACTCACTGCACTGCATCCCCAGTGGTGCCAGTGCACTCTCTGGACTCACTGCAGTGCATCCCCAGTGGTGCCAGTGCACTCTCTGGACTCACTGCAGGTGCATCCCCAGTGGTGCCAGTGCACTCACTGGACTCACTGCAGTGCATCCCCAGTGGTGCCAGTGCACTCTCTGGACTCACTGCAGTGCATCCGCTGTGGTGCCAGTGCACTCTGTGGACTCACTGTACTGCATCCACAGTGGTGTCAGTGCACTCTCTGGACTCACTGCACTGCATCCGCAGTGGTGCCAGTGCAATCTTTCGAGTCACTGCACTGCATCCCCAGTGGTGCCAGTGCACTCTCTGGACTCACTGCACTGCATCCGCAATGGTGCCAGTGCACTCTTTCGAGTCACTGCACTGCATCCGCAGTGGTGCCAGTGCACTCTCTCCACTCACTGCACTGCATCCCCAGTGGTGCCAGTCCGCTCTCTGGAGTACTGCACTGCATCCCCAGTGGTGCCAGTGCACTCTCTGCACTCACTGCAGTGCATCCCCAGTGGTGCCAGGGCACTCTCTGGACTCACTGCAGTGCATCCCCAGTGGTGCCAGGTTAGTCTCTGGACTCTCTACACTGCATCTCCAGTGGTGCTAGTGCTATCTCAGGACTCACTGCAGTGCAGCTCCAGTTGGTGCCAGTGCACTCTCTGGACTCACTGCACTGCATCCCCAGTGGTGCCAGTGCACTCTTTGGATTCACTGCAGTGTATCCCCAGTGGTTCCTGTGCACTCTCTGGACTTACTGCAGTGCAGTCACTGAGGTGCCAGTGCAGTCTCTGGACTCACTGCAGTGCATCCGCCGTGGTGCCAGTGCACTCTCTGGACTCACTGCAGTGCAGCCCCTGAGGTGCCAGTGCAGTCTCTGGACTCACTGCAGTGCATCCCCAGTGGTGCCAGTGCACTCTCTGGACTCACTGCACTGCATCCCCAGTGGTGCCAGTGCACTCTCTGGACTCACTGCACTGCATCCCCAGTGGTGCCAGTGCACTCTCTGGACTCACTGAGGTGCATCCCCAGTGGTGCCAGTGCACTCTCTGGACTCACTGCAGTGCATCCCCAGTGGTGACAGTGCACTCTCTGGACTCACTGCAGTGCATCCCCAGTGCTGCCAGTACACTCTCTGGACTCACTGCAGTGCATCCCCAGTAGTGCCAGTGCACTCTCTGGACTCACTGCAGTGCATCCCCAGTGGTGCCAGTGCACTCTCTGGACTCACTGCACTGCATCCCCAAGGTGCCAGTGCACTCTCTGGACTCACTGCACTACTTCCCCAGTGGTGCCAGTGCACTCTCTGGACTCACTGCACTGCCTCCCCAGTGGTGACAGTGCACTCTCTGGACTCAACTGCACTGCATCCCCAGTGGTGTCAGTGCACTCTCTGGACTCACTGCACTGCATCCGCAGTGGTGCCAGTGCAATCTTTCGAGTCACTGCACTGCATCCCCAGTGGTGCCAATGCACTCTCTGGACTCACTGCACTGCATCCCCAGTGGTGCCAGTGCACTCTCTGGAGTACTGCACTGCATCCCCAGTGGTGCCAGTGCACTCTCTGGACTCACTGCACTGCATCCGCAATGGTGCCAGTGCACTCTTTCGAGTCACTGCACTGCATCCGCAGTGGTGCCAGTGCACTCTCTCCACTCACTGCACTGCATCCCCAGTGGTGCCAGTCCGCTCTCTGGAGTACTGCACTGCATCCCCAGTGGTGCCAGTGCACTCTCTGGACTCACTCAGTGCATCCCCAGTGGTGCCAGTGCACTCTCTGGACTCACTGCAGTGCAGCTCCAGTTGGTGCCAGTGCACTCTCTGGACTCACTGCACTGCATCCCCAGTGGTGCCAGTGCACTCTTTGGATTCACTGCAGTGTATCCCCAGTGGTTCCTGTGCACTCTCTGGACTTACTGCAGTGCAGACACTTAGGTGCCAGTGCAGTCTCTGGACTCACTGCAGTGCATCCCCAGTGGTGCCAGTGCACTCTCTGGACTCACTGCAGTGCAGCCCCTGAGGTGCCAGTGCTGTCTCTGGACTCACTGCAGTGCATCCCCAGTGGTGCCAGTGCACTCTCTGGACTCACTGCACTGCATCCCCAGTCGTGCCAGTGCACTCTTTGGACTCACTGAAGTGCATCCCCAATGGTGCCTGTGCAGTCTCTGGACTCACTGCAGTGCATCCCCAGTGGTGCCAGTGCACTCTCTGGACTCACTGCACTGCATCCCCAGTGGTGCCAGTGCACTCTCTGGACTCACTGCACTGCATCCCTAGTGGTGCCAGTGCACTCTCTGGACTCACTGCACTGCATCCCCAGTGGTGCCAGTGCACTCTCTGGACTCACTGCAGTGCATCCCCAAAGGTACCAGTGCGCACTGTAGACTCACTGCATTGCAGTTCCTGAGGTGCCAGTGCACTCTCTGGACTCACTGCGCTGCATCCCCAGTGGTGCCAGTGCACCCTCTGGACTCACTGCAGTGAATCCCCAGTGGTGCCAGTGCACTCTCTGGACTCACTGAACTGCATCCCCAGTGGTGCCAGTGCACAATCTGGACTCACTGCAGTGCAAACCGGTGGTGCCAGTGCACTCTCTGGACTCACTGCACTGCATCCCCAGTGGTGCCTGTGCAGTCTCTGGACTCAGTGCATTGCATCCCCAGTGGTGGAAGTGCAGTCTCTGCACTCACTGCAGTACATCTCCAGTGGTGCCAGTGCACGTTCTGGACCCACTGCAGTGCACCTCCCAATGGTGACAGTACACTCTATGGACTCACTGCAGTGCATCCCCAACGGTGCCAGTGCACTCTCTGGACTCACTGCAGTGCATCCCCAGTGGTGCCAGTGTACTCTCTGGACTCACTGCACTGCATCCCCAGTGGTGCCAGTGCACTCTCTGGACTCACTGCACTGCATCCCCAGTGGTGCCAGTGCACTCTCTGGAGTACTGCACTGCATCCCCAGTGGTGCCAGTGCACTCTCTGGACTCACTGCACTGCATCCGCAATGGTGCCAGTGCACTCTCTGGACTCACTGCAGTGCATCCCCTGAGGTGCCAGTGCTGTCTCTGGACTCACTGCAGTGCATCCCCAGTGGTGCCAGTGCACTCTCTGGACGCACTGCACTGCATCCCCAGTCGTGCCAGTGCACTCTTTGGACTCACTGAAGTGCATCCCCAGTGGTGCCTGTGCAGTCTCTGGACTCACTGCAGTGCATCCCCAGTGGTGCCACTGCACTCTCTGGACTCACTGCACTGCATCCCCAGTGGTGCCAGTGCACTCTCTGCACTCACTGCACTGCATCCCTAGTGGTGCCACTGCACTCTCTGGACTCACTGCACTCCATCCCCAGTGGTGCCAGTGCACTCTCTGGACTCACTGCAGT
The DNA here is from genome assembly GCF_040182565.1 of Anser cygnoides. Lineage (NCBI taxonomy): Eukaryota > Metazoa > Chordata > Aves > Anseriformes > Anatidae > Anser > Anser cygnoides. The sequence goes on from NW_027103092.1 coordinate 275,182, forward strand.
GCATCCCCAAAGGTACCAGTGCGCACTGTAGACTCACTGCATTGCAGCTCCTGAGGTGCCAGTGCACTCTCTGGACTCACTGCGCTGCATCCCCAGTGGTGCCAGTGCACCCTCTGGACTCACTGCAGTGAATCCCCGGTGGTGCCAGTGCACTCTCTGGACTCACTGAACTGCATCCCCAGTGGTGCCAGTGCACAATCTGGACTCACTGCAGTGCATCCCCGGTGGTGCCAGTGCACTCTCTGGACTCACTGCACTGCATCCCCAGTGGTGCCTGTGCAGTCTCTGGACTCAGTGCATTGCATCCCCAGTGGTGGAAGTGCAGTCTCTGCACTCACTGCAGTACATCTCCAGTGGTGCCAGTGCACGCTCTGGACCCACTGCAGTGCACCTCCCAATGGTGACAGTACACTCTATGGACTCACTGCAGTGCATCCCCAACGGTGCCAGTGCACTCTCTGGACTCACTGCAGTGCATCCCCAGTGGTGCCAGTGTACTCTCTGGACTCACTGCACTGCATCCCCAGTGGTGCCAGTGCACTCTCTGGACTCACTGCAGTGCATCCCCAAGGTGCCAGTGCACTCTCTGGACTCACTGCACTGCATCCCCTTTGTTGACAGTGCACTCTCTGGACTCACTGCACTGCATCCCCAATGGTGCCACTGCACTCTCTGGACTCACTGCAGTGCATCCCATGTGGTGCCAGTGCACTCTCTGGACTCACTGCACTGCATCTCCAGTGGTGCCAGTGCCCTCTCTTTACTCACTGCGCTGCATCCCCAGTCGTGCCAGTGCACTCTCTGGACCCAATGCAGTGCATATCCAGTGGTGCCAGTGCACTCTCTGGACTCACTGCAGTGCATCCCCAGTGGTGCCAGTGCACTCTGTGGACTCACTGCAGTGCATCCCCAGTGGTGCCAGTGCACTCTCTGGACTCACTGCAGTGCATCCCTATTGGTGACAGTGCACTCTCTGGACTCACTGCAGTGAATCCCCGGTGGGGCAAAGTGCACAATCTGGATTCACTGCAGTGCATCACCAGTGGTGCCAGTGCACTCTCTGGACTCACTGCAGTGCATCCCCAGTGGTGCCAGTGCACTCTCTGGACTCACTGCACTAAATCCCCAGTGGTGCCAGTGCACTCTCTGGAGTCAGTGCAGTGCATCCCCAGTGGTGCCAGTGCACTCTCTGGACTCACTGCACTGCATCCTCAGTGGTGCCAGTGCACTCTCTGGAGTCACTGCACTGCATCCCCAGTGGTGCCAGTGCACTCCCTGTTCTCACTGCAGTGCATCCCCACTGGTGCCAGTGCACTCTATGGAATCACTGCACTGCAACCCCAGTGGTGCCAGTGCACTCTCTGGACTCACTGAACTGCATTCCCGGTGGTGCCAGTGCACTCTCTGGACTCACTGCACTGCATCCCCACTGGTGCCAGTGCACTCTCTGCAGTGCATCCCCTTTGGTGCCAGTGCACTCTCTGCACTCACTGCAGTGCATCCCCAGTGGGGCCAGTGCACGCTCTGGACTCACTGCAGTGAATCCCCGGTGGTGCCAGTGCACACTCTGTACTCACTGCACTGCATCCCCAGTGGTGCCAGTGCACTCTCTGGAGTCAGTGCAGAGCATCCCCAGTGGTGCCAGTGCACTCTCTGGACTCACTGCAGTGCATCCCCAATGGTGCCTGTGCACTCTCTGGACTCACTGCAGTGCATCCCCCAGTGGTGCCACTGCACTCTCTGGAGTCACTGCACTGCATCCCCAGTGGTGCCAGTGCACTCTCTGGACTCACTGAAGTGCATCCCCGAGTGGTGCCAGTGCACTCTCTGGACTCACTGCACTGCATCCCCAGTGGTACTAGTGCGCACTGTAGACTCACTGCAGTGCATCCCCAGTGATGCCAGTGCACTCTCTGGACTCACTGCGCTGCATCCCCATTGGTGCCAGTGCACTCTCTGGACTCACTGCAGTGAATCCCCGGTGGTGCCAGTGCACAATCTGGACTCACTGCAGTGCAACCCCGGTGGTGCCAGTGTACTCTCTGGACTCACTACACTGCATCCCCAGTGGTGTCTGTGCAGTCTCTGGGCTCAGTGCATTGCATCCCCACTGGTGCAAGTGCAGTCTCTGCACTCCCTGCAGTGCGTCTCCAGTGGTGCCAGTGCACTCTCTGGACCCACTGCAGTGCGTCCCCAAAGGTGCCAGTGCCCTCTCTGGACTCACTGCAGTGCATCCCCAGTGGTGCCAGTGCACTCTCTGGACTCACTGCACTCCATCCCCAGTGGTGCCAGTGCACTCTCTGGACTCACTGCAGTGCATCCACAGTGGTGCCAGAGCACTCTCTGGACTCACTGCACTGCATCCCCAGTGGTGCCAGTGCACTCTCTGGACTCACTGCACTGCATCCCCAAGGTGCCAGTGCACTCTCTGGACTCACTGCACTGCATCCCCAGCGGTGCCAGTGCACTCTCTGGACTCACCGAGGTGTATCCCCAGTGGTGCCAGTGCACTCTCTGGACTCACTGCAGTGCATCCCCAGTGGTGACAGTGCACTCTCTGGACTCACTGCAGTGCATCCCCAGTGCTGCCAGTACACTCTCTGGACTCACTGCAGTGCATCCCCAGTAGTGCCAGTGCACTCTCTGGACTCACTGCAGTGCATCCCCAGTGGTGCCAGTGCACTCTCTGGACTCACTGCACTGCATCCCCAAGGTGCCAGTGCACTCTCTGGACTCAACTGCACTACTTCCCCAGTGGTGCCAGTGCACTCTCTGGACTCACTGCACTGCCTCCCCAGTGGTGCCAGTGCACTCTCTGGACTCAACTGCACTACATCCCCAGTGGTGTCAGTGCACTCTCTGGACTCACTGCACTGCATCCGCAGTGGTGCCAGTGCAATCTTTCGAGTCACTGCACTGCATCCCCAGTGGTGCCAATGCACTCTCTGGACTCACTGCACTGCATCCCCAGTGGTGCCAGTGCACTGTCTGGAGTACTGCACTGCATCCCCAGTGGTGCCAGTGCACTCTCTGGACTCACTGCACTGCATCCGCAATGGTGCCAGTGCACTCTTTCGAGTCACTGCACTGCATCCGCAGTGGTGCCAGTGCACTCTCTGGACTCACTCAGTGCATCCCCAGTGGTGCCAGGGCACTCTCTGGACTCACTGCAGTGCAGCTCCAGTTGGTGCCAGTGCACTCTCTGGACTCACTGCACTGCATCCCCAGTGGTGCCAGTGCACTCTTTGGATTCACTGCAGTGTATCCCCAGTGGTTCCTGTGCACTCTCTGGACTTACTGCAGTGCAGTCACTGAGGTGCCAGTGCAGTCTCTGGACTCACTGCAGTGCATCCCCAGTGGTGCCAGTGCACTCTCTGGACTCACTGCAGTGCAGCCCCTGAGGTGCCAGTGCTGTCTCTGGACTCACTGCAGTGCTTCTCCAGTGGTGCCAGTGCACTCTCTGGACGCACTGCACTGCATCCCCAGTCGTGCCAGTGCACTCTTTGGACTCACTGAAGTGCATCCCCAGTGGTGCCTGTGCAGTCTCTGGACTCACTGCAGTGCATCCCCAGTGGTGCCACTGCACTCTCTGGACTCACTGCACTGCATCCCCAGTGGTGCCAGTGCACTCTCTGCACTCACTGCACTGCATCCCTAGTGGTGCCACTGCACTCTCTGGACTCACTGCACTCCATCCCCAGTGGTGCCAGTGCACTCTCTGGACTCACTGCAGTGCATCCCCAAAGGTACCAGTGCGCACTGTAGACTCACTGCATTGCAGCTCCTGAGGTGCCAGTGCACTCTCTGGACTCACTGCGCTGCATCCCCAGTGGTGCCAGTGCACCCTCTGGACTCACTGCAGTGCATCCCCACTGGTGCCAGTGCACTCTCTGGACTCACTGCAGTGCATCCCCAGTGGTGCCAGTGTACTCTCTGGACTCACTGCACTGCATCCCCAGTGGTGCCAGTGTACTCTCTGGACTCACTGCACTGCATCCCCAGTGGTGCCAGTGCACTCTCTGGACTCACTGCACTGCATCCCCGAGGTGCCAGTGCACTCTCTGGACTCACTGCACTGCATCCCCAGCGGTGCCAGTGCACTCTCTGGACTCACCGAGGTGTATCCCCAGTGGTGCCAGTGCACTCTCTGGACTCACTGCAGTGCATCCCCAGTGGTGACAGTGCACTCTCTGGACTCACTGCAGTGCATCCCCAGTGCTGCCAGTACACTCTCTGGACTCACTGCAGTGCATCCCCAGTAGTGCCAGTGCACTCTCTGGACTCACTGCAGTGCATCCCCAGTGGTGCCAGTGCACTCTCTGGACTCACTGCACTGCATCCCCAAGGTGCCAGTGCACTCTCTGGACTCAACTGCACTACTTCCCCAGTGGTGCCAGTGCACTCTCTGGACTCACTGCACTGCCTCCCCAGTGGTGCCAGTGCACTCTCTGGACTCAACTGCACTACATCCCCAGTGGTGTCAGTGCACTCTCTGGACTCACTGCACTGCATCCGCAGTGGTGCCAGTGCAATCTTTCGAGTCACTGCACTGCATCCCCAGTGGTGCCAATGCACTCTCTGGACTCACTGCACTGCATCCCCAGTGGTGCCAGTGCACTCTCTGGAGTACTGCACTGCATCCCCAGTGGTGCCAGTGCACTCTCTGGACTCACTGCACTGCATCCGCAATGGTGCCAGTGCACTCTTTCGAGTCACTGCACTGCATCCGCAGTGGTGCCAGTGCACTCTCTCCACTCACTGCACTGCATCCCCAGTGGTGCCAGTCCGCTCTCTGGAGTACTGCACTGCATCCCCAGTGGTGCCAGTGCACTCTCTGGACTCACTCAGTGCATCCCCAGTGGTGCCAGGGCACTCTCTGGACTCACTGCAGTGCAGCTCCAGTTGGTGCCAGTGCACTCTCTGGACTCACTGCACTGCATCCCCAGTGGTGCCAGTGCACTCTTTGGATTCACTGCAGTGTATCCCCAGTGGTTCCTGTGCACTCTCTGGACTTACTGCAGTGCAGTCACTTAGGTGCCAGTGCAGTCTCTGGACTCACTGCAGTGCATCCCCAGTGGTGCCAGTGCACTCTCTGGACTCACTGCAGTGCAGCCCCTGAGGTGCCAGTGCTGTCTCTGGACTCACTGCAGTGCTTCTCCAGTGGTGCCAGTGCACTCTCTGGACGCACTGCACTGCATCCCCAGTCGTGCCAGTGCACTCTTTGGACTCACTGAAGTGCATCCCCAGTGGTGCCTGTGCAGTCTCTGGACTCACTGCAGTGCATCCCCAGTGGTGCCACTGCACTCTCTGGACTCACTGCACTGCATCCCCAGTGGTGCCAGTGCACTCTCTGCACTCACTGCACTGCATCCCTAGTGGTGCCACTGCACTCTCTGGACTCACTGCACTCCATCCCCAGTGGTGCCAGTGCACTCTCTGGACTCACTGCAGTGCATCCCCAAAGGTACCAGTGCGCACTGTAGACTCACTGCATTGCAGCTCCTGAGGTGCCAGTGCACTCTCTGGACTCACTGCGCTGCATCCCCAGTGGTGCCAGTGCACCCTCTGGACTCACTGCAGTGAATCCCCGGTGGTGCCAGTGCACTCTCTGGACTCACTGAACTGCATCCCCAGTGGTGCCAGTGCACAATCTGGACTCACTGCAGTGCAAACCCGGTGGTGCCAGTGCACTCTCTGGACTCACTGCACTGCATCCCCAGTGGTGCCTGTGCAGTCTCTGGACTCAGTGCATTGCATCCCCAGTCGTGGAAGTGCAGTCTCTGCACTCACTGCAGTACATCTCCAGTGGTGCCAGTGCACGCTCTGGACCCACTGCAGTGCACCTCCCAATGGTGACAGTACACTCTATGGACTCACTGCAGTGCATCCCCAACGGTGCCAGTGCACTCCCTGTTCTCACTGCAGTGCATCCCCACTGGTGCCAGTGCACTCTATGGAATCACTGCACTGCAACCCCAGTGGTGCCAGTGCACTCTCTGGACTCACTGAACTGCATTCCCGGTGGTGCCAGTGCACTCTCTGGACTCACGGCACTGCATCCCCACTCGTGCCAGTGCACTCTCTGCAGTGCATCCCCTTTGGTGCCAGTGCACTCTCTGCACTCACTGCAGTGCATCCCCAGTGGGGCCAGTGCACTCTCTAGACTCACTGCAGTGAATCCCCACTGGTGCCAGTGCACGCTCTGGACTCACTGCAGTGAATCCCCGGTGGTGCCAGTGCACACTCTGTACTCACTGCACTGCATCCCCAGTGGTGCCAGTGCACTCTCTGGAGTCAGTGCAGAGCATCCCCAGTGGTGCCAGTGCACTCTCTGGACTCACTGCAGTGCATCCCCAATGGTGCCTGTGCACTCTCTGGACTCACTGCAGTGCATCCCCCAGTGGTGCCACTGCACTCTCTGGAGTCACTGCACTGCATCCCCAGTGGTGCCAGTGCACTCTCTGGACTCACTGAAGTGCATCCCCGAGTGGTGCCAGTGCACTCTCTGGACTCACTGCACTGCATCCCCAGTGGTACTAGTGCGCACTGTAGACTCACTGCAGTGCATCCCCAGTGATGCCAGTGCACTCTCTGGACTCACTGCGCTGCATCCCCATTGGTGCCAGTGCACTCTCTGGACTCACTGCAGTGAATCCCCGGTGGTGCCAGTGCACTCTGTGGACTTACTGCACTTCATCCCCACTTGTGCCAGTGCACTCTCTGGAGTCACTGAACTGCATCCCCAGTGGTGCCAGTGCACAATCTGGACTCACTGCAGTGCAACCCCGGTGGTGCCAGTGTACTCTCTGGACTCACTACACTGCATCCCCAGTGGTGTCTGTGCAGTCTCTGGGCTCAGTGCATTGCATCCCCACTGGTGCAAGTGCAGTCTCTGCACTCACTGCAGTGCGTCTCCAGTGGTGCCAGTGCACTCTCTGGACCCACTGCAGTGCACCCCCAATGGTGCCAGTGCACTCTCTGGACTCACTGCAGTGCATCCCCAGTGGTGCCAGTGCACTCTCTGGACTCACTGCACTGCATCCATAGTGGTGCCAGGGTACTCTCTGCAGTCACTGCAGTGCGTCCCCAAAGGTGCCAGTGCCCTCTCTGGACTCACTGCAGTGCATCCCCAGTGGTGCCAGTGCACTCTCTGGACTCACTGCACTCCATCCCCAGTGGTGCCAGTGCACTCTCTGGACTCACTGCAGTGCATCCACAGTGGTGCCAGAGCACTCTCTGGACTCACTGCACTGCATCCCCAGTGGTGCCAGTGCACTCTCTGGACTCACTGCACTGCATCCCCAAGGTGCCAGTGCACTCTCTGGACTCACTGCACTGCATCCCCAGCGGTGCCAGTGCACTCTCTGGACTCACCGAGGTGTATCCCCAGTGGTGCCAGTGCACTCTCTGGACTCACTGCAGTGCATCCCCAGTGGTGACAGTGCACTCTCTGGACTCACTGCAGTGCATCCCCAGTGCTGCCAGTACACTCTCTGGACTCACTGCAGTGCATCCCCAGTAGTGCCAGTGCACTCTCTGGACTCACTGCAGTGCATCCCCAGTGGTGCCAGTGCACTCTCTGGACTCACTGCACTGCATCCCCAAGGTGCCAGTGCACTCTCTGGACTCAACTGCACTACTTCCCCAGTGGTGCCAGTGCACTCTCTGGACTCACTGCACTGCCTCCCCAGTGGTGCCAGTGCACTCTCTGGACTCAACTGCACTACATCCCCAGTGGTGTCAGTGCACTCTCTGGACTCACTGCACTGCATCCGCAGTGGTGCCAGTGCAATCTTTCGAGTCACTGCACTGCATCCCCAGTGGTGCCAATGCACTCTCTGGACTCACTGCACTGCATCCCCAGTGGTGCCAGTGCACTCTCTGGAGTACTGCACTGCATCCCCAGTGGTGCCAGTGCACTCTCTGGACTCACTGCACTGCATCCGCAATGGTGCCAGTGCACTCTTTCGAGTCACTGCACTGCATCCGCAGTGGTGCCAGTGCACTCTCTCCACTCACTGCACTGCATCCCCAGTGGTGCCAGTCCGCTCTCTGGAGTACTGCACTACATCCCCAGTGGTGCCAGTGCACTCTCTGGACTCACTCAGTGCATCCCCAGTGGTGCCAGTGCACTCTTTGGATTCACTGCAGTGTATCCCCAGTGGTTCCTGTGCACTCTCTGGACTTACTGCAGTGCAGTCACTGAGGTGCCAGTGCAGTCTCTGGACTCACTGCAGTGCATCCCCAGTGGTGCCAGTGCACTCTCTGGACTCACTGCAGTGCAGCCCCTGAGGTGCCAGTGCTGTCTCTGGACTCACTGCAGTGCTTCTCCAGTGGTGCCAGTGCACTCTCTGGACGCACTGCACTGCATCCCCAGTCGTGCCAGTGCACTCTTTGGACTCACTGAAGTGCATCCCCAGTGGTGCCTGTGCAGTCTCTGGACTCACTGCAGTGCATCCCCAGTGGTGCCACTGCACTCTCTGGACTCACTGCACTGCATCCCCAGTGGTGCCAGTGCACTCTCTGCACTCACTGCACTGCATCCCTAGTGGTGCCACTGCACTCTCTGGACTCACTGCACTCCATCCCCAGTGGTGCCAGTGCACTCTCTGGACTCACTGCAGTGCATCCCCAAAGGTACCAGTGCGCACTGTAGACTCACTGCATTGCAGCTCCTGAGGTGCCAGTGCACTCTCTGGACTCACTGCGCTGCATCCCCAGTGGTGCCAGTGCACCCTCTGGACTCACTGCAGTGAATCCTCGGTGGTGCCAGTGCACTCTGTGGACTCACTGAACTGCATCCCCAGTGGTGCCAGTGCACCCTCTGGACTCACTGCAGTGCAAACCCGGTGGTGCCAGTGCACTCTCTGGACTCAGTGCATTGCATCCCCAGTGGTGGAAGTGCAGTCTCTGCACTCACTGCAGTACATCTCCAGTGGTGCCAGTGCACGCTCTGGACCCACTGCAGTGCACCTCCCAATGGTGACAGTACACTCTATGGACTCACTGCAGTGCATCCCCAACGGTGCCAGTGCACTCTCTGGACTCACTGCAGTGCATCCCCAGTGGTGCCAGTGTACTCTCTGGACTCACTGCACTGCATCCCCAGTGGTGCCAGTGCACTCTCTGGACTCACTGCAGTGCATCCCCAAGGTGCCAGTGCACTCTCTGGACTCACTGCACTGCATCCCCTTTGTTGACAGTGCACTCTCTGGACTCACTGCACTGCATCCCCAATGGTGCCACTGCACTCTCTGGACTCACTGCAGTGCATCCCATGTGGTGCCAGTGCCCTCTCTTTAGTCACTGCGCTGCATCCCCAGTCGTGCCAGTGCACTCTCTGGACCCACTGCAGTGCATATCCAGTGGTGCCAGTGCACTCTCTGGACCCACTGCAGTGCATCCCCAGTGGTGCCAGTGCACTCTGTGGACTCACTGCAGTGCATCCCCAGTGGTGCCAGTGCACTCTCTGGACTCACTGCAGTGCATCCCTATTGGTGACAGTGCACTCTCTGGACTCACTGCAGTGAATCCCCGGTGGGGCAAAGTGCACAATCTGGATTCACTGCAGTGCATCACCAGTGGTGCCAGTGCACTCTCTGGACTCACTGCAGTGCATCCCCAGTGGTGCCAGTGCACTCTCTGGACTCACTGCACTAAATCCCCAGTGGTGCCAGTGCACTCTCTGGAGTCAGTGCAGTGCATCCCCAGTGGTGCCAGTGCACTATCTGGACTCACTGCACTGCATCCTCAGTGGTGCCAGTGCACTCCCTGTTCTCACTGCAGTGCATCCCCACTGGTGCCAGTGCACTCTATGGAATCACTGCACTGCAACCCCAGTGGTGCCAGTGCACTCTCTGGACTCACTGAACTGCATTCCCGGTGGTGCCAGTGCACTCTCTGGACTCACGGCACTGCATCCCCACTGGTGCCAGTGCACTCTCTGCAGTGCATCCCCTTTGGTGCCAGTGCACTCTCTGCACTCACTGCAGTGCATCCCCAGTGGGGCCAGTGCACGCTCTGGACTCACTGCAGTGAATCCCCGGTGGTGCCAGTGCACTCTGTGGACTTACTGCACTTCATCCCCACTTGTGCCAGTGCACTCTCTGGAGTCACTGCAGTGAATCCCCGGTGGTGCCAGTGCACACTCTGTACTCACTGCACTGCATCCCCAGTGGTGCCAGTGCACTCTCTGGAGTCAGTGCAGAGCATCCCCAGTGGTGCCAGTGCACTCTCTGGACTCACTGCAGTGCATCCCCAATGGTGCCTGTGCAATCTCTGGACTCACTGCAGTGCATCCCCCAGTGGTGCCACTGCACTCTCTGGAGTCACTGCACTGCATCCCCAGTGGTGCCAGTGCGCACTGGAGACTCACTGCAGTGCATCCCCAGTGATGCCAGTGCACTCTCTGGACTCACTGCGCTGCATCCCCATTGCTGCCAGTGCACTCTCTGGACTCACTGCAGTGAATCCCCGGTGGTGCCAGTGCACTCTGTGGACTTACTGCACTTCATCCCCACTTGTGCCAGTGCACTCTCTGGAGTCACTGAACTGCATCCCCAGTGGTGCCAGTGCACAATCTGGACTCACTGCAGTGCAACCCCGGTGGTGCCAGTGTACTCTCTGGACTCACTACACTGCATCCCCAGTGGTGTCTGTGCAGTCTCTGGGCTCAGTGCATTGCATCCCCACTGGTGCAAGTGCAGTCTCTGCACTCACTGCAGTGCGTCTCCAGTGGTGCCAGTGCACTCTCTGGACCCACTGCAGTGCACCCCCAATGGTGCCAGTGCACTCTCTGGACTCACTGCAGTGCATCCCCAGTGGTGCCAGTGCACTCTCTGGACTCACTGCACTGCATCCATAGTGGTGCCAGGGTACTCTCTGCAGTCACTGCAGTGCGTCCCCAAAGGTGCCAGTGCCCTCTCTGGACTCACTGCAGTGCATCCCCAGTGGTGCCAGTGCACTCTCTGGACTCACTGCACTGCATCCCCAGTGGTGCCAGTGCACTCTCTGTACTCACTGCACTGCATTCCCAGTGGTGCCAGTGCACTTTCTGGAGTCACTGCAGAGCATCTCCAGTGGTGCCAGTGCACTCTCTGGACTCACTGCAGTGCATCCCCAGTGGTGTCACTGCACTCTCAGGACTCACTGCAGTGCATCCCCAGTGGTGCCAGTGCACTCTGTGGACTCACTCCACTGCATCCCCAGTGGTGCCAGTGCACTCTCTGGACTCACTGCACTGCATCCGCAGTGGTGTCAGTGCACTCTCTGCACTCACTGCACTGCATCCCCAGTGGTGGCACTGCACTCTCTGGACTCACTGCACTGCATCCCCAGTGGTGCCATTGCACTCTCTGGACTCACTGCACTGCATCCCCAGTGGTACCAGTGCGCACTGTAGACTCACTGCAGTGCTGCTCCTGAGGTGCCAGTGCACTCTCTGGACTTACTGCGCTGCATCCTCAGTGGTGCCAGTGCAATCTCTGGACTCACTGCAGTGAAACCCCTGTGGTGCCATTGCTCTCTCTGGACTCACTGCCCTGCATCCCCAGTGGTGCCTGTGCAGTCTCTGGGCTCAGTGCATTGCATCCCCACTGGTGCAAGTGCAGTCTCTGCACTCACTGCAGTGCATCTCCAGTGGTGCCAGTGCACTCTCTGGACCCACTGCAGTGCACCCCCAATGGTGCCAGTGCACTCTCTGGACTCACTGCAGTGCATCCCCAGTGGTGCCAGTGCACTCTCTGGACTCACTGCAGTGCATCCCCAGTGGTGCCAGTGCACTCTCTGGAGTCACTGCAGTGCATCCCCAGTGTTGCCAGGGCACTCTCTGGACTCACTGCAGTGCATCCCCAGTGTTGCCTGTGCACTCTCTGGACTCACTGCACTCCATCCCCTTCTGGTGTCTTTGCACTCTCTGGACTCACTGCACTGCTCCAGCTGCGGTAGCCTCTCCAGCCGCTTAGCCGCGGCATCCGCTCCAGCCGCGGCAACCGCTCCAGTCGCTGTAGCCCCTCCAGCCTCGGCAGCCGCTCCAGCCGCTCCAGCCGCGGCAGCCGCGGCAGCCGCTCCAGCCGCGGCAGCCGCTCCATCCGCGGCAGACGCGGCAGACGCTCCAGCCGCTCCAGCCGCTCCAGCCTCGGCAGACTCTCCAACCGTGGCAGCCGCTCCACTCGGTAGCGGCTGGAGCGGCTGCCGCGGCTGGAGCGGCTGGAGCGGCTGCCGCGGCTGGAGCGGCTGGAGCGGCTGCCGCGGCTGGAGCGGCTAGCGCGGCTGGAGCGGCTGGAGCGCCTGCCGCGGCTGGAGCGGCTACCGCGGCTGGAGCAGCTGGAGCGGCTGCCGCGGCTGGAGCGCCTGCCGCGGCTGGAGCGTCCAGAGCGGCTGCAGCGGCTGGAGGGGCTATCGCGGCTGGAGCGGCTGACGAGGCTGGAGCGGATGCCGAGGCTGGAGCGGCTGCCGCGGCTGGTGCGGCTGGAGCGTCTAACGCGGATGGAGCAGTGCAGTGAGTCCAGAGAGTGCACTGGCACCTTGGGGATGCAGTGCAGTGAGTCCAGAGAGTCAACTGGCACCACTGGGGATGCACTACAGTGAGTCCAGAGAGTGCACTGGCACCACTGGGGATGCAGTGCAGTGAGTGCAGAGAGTGCACTGGCACCAGTGGGGATGCACTGCAGTGAGTCCAGAGAGTGCACTGACACCACTGGGGATGCACTGCAGTGAGTCCAGAGAGTGCACTGGCAACACTTGGAATGCAGTACAGTGAGTCCAGTGAGTGCACTGGCACCACTGGGGATGCAGTGCAGTGAGTCCAGAGAGTGCACTGGCAGCACTGGGGATGCAGTGCAGTGAGTCCAGAGAGTGCACTGGCACCACTGGGGATGCAGTGCAGTGAGTCCAGAGAGTGCACTGGCACCACTGGGCATGCACTGCAGTGAGTCCAGAGAGTGCACGGGCACCATTGGGGATGCAGTGCAGTGAGTCCAGAGAGTGCACTGGCACCACTGGGGAGGCAGTGCAGTGAGTCTAGAGAGTTCACTGGCACCACTGGGGATGCAGTACAGTGAGTCCACAGAGTGCACTGGCACCACTCGGGAAGGAGTTCAGTGAGTCCAGAGAGTGCACTGGCACCACTGGGGATGCAGTGCAGTGAGTCCACAGAGTTCACTGGCACCACTGGGGATGCACTGCAGTGAGTCCAGAGAGTGCACTGGCACCACTGGGATGCGCTGCAGTGAACCAGAGAGTGCACTGGCACCACTGGGGATGCACTGCAGTGAGTCCAGAGAGGGCACTGGCAACACTGGGGATGCAGTGCAGTGAGACCAGAGAGTGCACTCGCACCACTGGGGATGCACTGCAGTGAGTCCAGAGACTGCACAGGCACCACTGGGGATGCAGTGCAGTGAGTCCAGAGAGTGCACTGGCACCACTGGGGATGCACTGCAGTGAGTCCAGAGAGTGCACTGCAACCATTGGGGATGCAGTGCAGTGAGTCCAGAGAGGGCACTGCCACCACTGGGGATGCAGTGCAGTGAGTCCACAGAGTTCACTGGCACCACTGGGGATGCACTGTAGTGAGTCCAGAGAGTGCACTGGCAACACTGGGGATGCAGTGCAGTGAGTCCAGAGAGTGCACGGGCACCACTGGGGATACAGTGCAGTGAGTCCAGAGAGTGCACTGGCACCACTGGGGAGGCAGTGCAGTGAGTCTAGAGAGTTCACTGGCACCACTGGGGATGCAGTTCAGTGAGTCCAGAGAGTGCACTGGCAGCACTGGGGATGCAGTGCAGTGAGTCCACAGAGTTCACTGGCTCACAGGGGATGCAGTGTAGTGAGTCCAGAGAGTACACTGGCACCACTGGGGATGCAGTGCAGTGACTCCAGAGAGTGCACTGGCACCACTGGGGATGCGCTACAGTGAACCAGAGAGTGCACTGGCACCACTGGGGATGCACTTCTTTGAGTCCAGAGAGGGCACTGGCACCACTGGGGATGCACTGCAGTGACTGCAGAGAGTACACTGGCACCACTGGGGATGCAGTGCAGTGAGTCCAGAGGGTGCACTGGCACCACTGGGGATGCACTGCAGTGAGTCCAGAGAGTGCACTGGCACCACTGGGGATCAGTGCATTAAGTCCAGAGAGTGCACTGGCTCCAATGGGGATGCACTGCAGTGAGTCCAGAGAGTGCACTGGCACCATTGGGGATGCACCTCGGTTAGTCCAGAGAGTGCACTGGCACCACTGGGGATGCTTTACAGTGAGTCCACAGAGTGCCCTGGCACCACTGGGGATGCACTGCAGTGCAGCCCCTGTTGAGCCAGTGCACTCTCTGGACTCACTGCGCTGCATTCCCAGTGGTGCCAGTGCACTCTCTGGACTCACTGCACTGCATGACCAGTGGTGGCAGTACACTCTCTGGAGTCATTGCACTAAAGCCCCATTGGTGAAAGGGCACTCTCTGGAGTCATTGCAGTGCATCCCCAATGGTGCCAGTGCACTCTCTGGACTCACTGCTGTTCATCCCCAGTGGTGGCAGTGCACTCTCTGGACTCACTGCAGTGCATCCCCAGTGGTGCCAGTGCACTCTCTGGACTCAAAGAATTGCATCCCCAGTGGTGCCATTGCACTCTCTGGACTCACTGCTGTGCAGCCCCTAAGGTGCCCGTGCAGTCTCTGGACTCACTGCAGTGCATCTCCAGTGGTGCCTGTGCACTCTCTGGACTCAAAGAAGTGCATCCCCAGTGGTGCCACTGCACTCTCTGGACTCACTGCACTGCATCAAGATTGGTGCCAGTGCACTCTCTGGACTCACTGCAGTGCAGCCCCAGTGGTGCCAGTGTACTCTCTGGACTCACTGCACTGCATCCCCAGTGTTGCCAGGGCACTCTCTGGACTCACTGCAGTGCATTCCCAGTGTTGCCTGTGCAGTCTCTGGACTCACTGCACTCCATCCCCTTCTGGTGTCTTTGCACTCTCTGGACTCACTGCACTGCTCCAGCTGCGGTAGCCGCTCCAGCCGCTTAGCCGCGGCATCCGCTCCAGCCGCGGCAACCGCTCCAGTCGCTGTAGCCCCTCCAGCCTCGGCAGCCGCTCCAGCCGCTCCAGCCGCGGCAGCCGCGGCAGCCGCTCCAGCCGTGGCAGCCGCTCCATCCGCGGCAGACGCGGCAACGCTCCAGCCGCTCCAACCGCGGCATCAGCTCCAGCCGCGGCAGCCGCTCCAACCGCGGCAGCCGCTCCAGCCGTGGCAGCCGCTCCACTCGGTAGCGGCTGGAGCGGCTGCCGCGTCTGGAGCGGCTGGAGCGGCTGCCGCGGCTGGAGCGGCTGGAGCGGCTGCCGCGGCTGTAGCGCCTGGAGCGGCTGCCGCGGCTGGAGCGGATGACGCGGCTGGAGCGGATGACGAGGCTGGAGCGGATGCCGATGCTGGTGCGGCTGGAGCGGACGCCGCGGATGGAGCAGTGCAGTGAGTCCAGAGAGTGCACGGGCACCACTGGGGATGCAGTGCAGTGAGTGCAGAGAGTGCACTGGCACCAGTGGGGATGCAGTCCAGTGAGTCCAGAGAGTGTACTGGCTCCACTGGGGATGCAGTGCAGTGAGTCCAGAGAGTGCACTGGCACCACTGGGGATGCACTGCAGTGAGGGCAAAGAGTGCACTGGCACCACTGGGGATGCAGTGCAGTGAGTCCAGAGAGTGCACTGGCACCACTGGGGATGCAGTGCAGTGAGTCCAGAGAGTGCACTGGCACCACTGGGGATGCACTGCAATGAGTCCAGATAGTGCACTGGCACCACCAGGGATGCAGTGCAGTGAGTCCAGAGAGTGCACTGGCACCACTGGCGATGCAGTGCAGTGAGTCCAGAGAGTGTACTGGCACCACTGGGGATGCAGTGCAGTGAGTCCAGAGACTGCACTGGCACCACTGGGGATGCAGTGCAGTGAGTCCAGAGAGTGCACTGGCACCACTGGGGATGCAGAGCAGTGAGTCCAGAGAGTGCACTGGCACCACAGGTGATGCAGTGCAGGGAGACCAGTGTGTGCACTGGCACCACTGAGGATGCAGTGCAGTGAGTCCATAGAGTGCACTGGCTCCACTGGGGATGCACTGCAATGAGTCCAGATAGTGCACTGGCACCACCAGGGATGCAGTGCAGTGAGTCCAGAGAGTGCACTGGCACCACTGGCGATGCAGTGCAGTGTCTCCAGAGAGTGCACTGGCACCAGTGGGGATGCAGTGCAGTGAGTCCAGAGACTGCACTGGCACCACTGGGGATGCAGTGCAGTGAGTCCAGAGAGTGCACTGGCACCACAGGTGATGCAGAGCAGTGAGTCCAGAGAGTGCACTGGCACCACAGGTGATGCAGTGCAGTGAGACCAGTGTGTGCACTGGCACCACTGAGGATGCAGTGCAGTGAGTCCATAGAGTGCACTGGCTCCACTGGGGATGCAGTGCAGTGAGTCCAGAGAGTGCACTGGCACCACTGGGGATGCAGTGCAGTGACTCCAGAGAGTGCACTGGCACCAGTGGGGATGGAGTGCAGTGAGTCCAGAGAGTGCACTGGCACCACTGGAGATGCAGTGCAGTGAGTCCAGAGAGTGCACTGGCCCCACTGGGGATGCAGTTCAGTGAGTCCAGAGAGTGCACTAGCAACACTTTGGATGCAGTGCCGTGAGTCCAGAGAGTGCACTGGCCCCACTGGGGATGCAGTGCAGTGAGTCCAGAGAGTGCACTAGCAACACTTTGGATGCAGTGCCGTGAGTCCAGAGAGTGCATTGACACCACTGGGGATGCAGTGCAGTGAGTCCACAGACTGCCCTGGAACCACTGGGGATGCAGTGCAGTGAGGCCAGAGAGTGCACTGGCACCACTGGGGATGCAGTGCAGTGAGTCCAGAGCGTGCACTGGCACCAGTGGGGATGAAGTGCAGTGAGTCCAGAGAGTGCACTGGCACCATTAGCGATACAGTGCACTGAATCAGAGAGTGCACTGGCACCACTGGCGATGCACTGCAGTGAGTCCAGAGAGTGCACTGGCACCACTGGTGATGCAGTGCAGTGAGTCCTGAGAGTGCACTGTCAGCACTGGGGATGCAGTGCAGTGAGTCCAGAGAGTGCACTGGCACCACTGGGGATGCAGTGCAGTGAGTCCAGAGACTGCAATGTCAGCACTGGGGATGCAGTGCAGTGACTCCTGAGAGTGCACTGGCACCACTGGGGATGCAGAGCAGGGAGTCCAGAGAGTGCACTGGCACCACTGGGGATGCAGTGCAGTGAGTGCAGAGAGTGCACTGGCACCACTGGGGATGCAGTGCAGTGAGTCCAGAGGGTGCGCTGGCACCATTGGAGCTGTACTGCAGTGAGTCCAGAGATTGCACTGGCACCACTGGGGATGCACTGCAATGAGTCCAGATAGTGCACTGGTACCACTGGGGATGCAGTGCAGTGAGTCCAGAGAGTGCACTGGCACCACTGGGGATGCAGTGCAGTGAGTCCAGAGAGTGCACTGGCACCACTGGGGATGCACTGCAGTGAGTCCAGAGAGTGCCCTGGCACTAGTGGAGATGCACTGCAGTGTCTCCAGAGAGTGCACTGAACCACTGGTAATGCAGTGCAGTGAGTGCAGAGAGTGCACTGGCACCACTGGGGATGCAGTTCAGTGAGTACAGAGAGTGCACTGGCACCACTGGGGATGCAGTACACTGACTCAGAGAGTACACTGGCACCACTGGGGATGCACTGCAATGAGTCCAGATAGTGCACTGGCCCCACTGGTGATGCAGTGCAGTGAGTCCAGAGAGTGTACTGGCACCATTAGCGATGCAGTGCACTGAATCAGAGAGTGCACTGGCACCACTGGGGATGCAGTGCAGTGAGTCCAGAGAGTGCACTGGCACCACTGGTGATGCAGTGCAGTGAGTCCTGAGAGTGCACTGTCAGCACTGGGGATGCGGTGCAGTGAGTCCAGAGAGTGCACTGGCACCACTGG
Source organism: Anser cygnoides (assembly GCF_040182565.1). NCBI lineage: Eukaryota > Metazoa > Chordata > Aves > Anseriformes > Anatidae > Anser > Anser cygnoides. Next base: position 293,162 of record NW_027103092.1, read on the forward strand.
GGATGCAGTGCAGTGAGTCCTGAGAGTGCACTGGCACCAGTGGGGATGGAGTGCAGTGAGTCCAGAGACTGCACTGTCAGCACTGGGGATGCAGTGCAGTGACTCCTGAGAGTGCACTGGCACCACTGGGGATGCAGAGCAGGGAGTCCAGAGAGTGCACTGGCACCACTGGGGATGCAGTGCAGTGAGTGCAGAGAGTGCACTGGCACCACTGGGGATGCAGTGCTGTGAGTCCAGAGGGTGCGCTGGCATCATTGGAGCTGTACTGCAGTGAGTCCAGAGATTGCACTGGCACCACTGGGGATGCACTGCAATGAGTCCAGATAGTGCACTGGTACCACTGGGGATGCAGTGCAGTGAGTCCAGAGAGTGCACTGGCACCACTGGGGATGCAGTGCAGTGAGTCCAGAGAGTGCACTGGCACCACTGGGGATGCACTGCAGTGAGTCCAGAGAGTACCCTGGCACTAGTGGAGATGCACTGCAGTGTCTCCAGAGAGTGCACTGGCACCACTGGTAATGCAGTGCAGTGGGTGCAGAGAGTGCACTGGCACCACTGGGGATGCAGTTCAGTGAGTCCAGAGAGTGCACTGGCACCACTGGGGATGCAGTACACTGACTTAGAGAGTACACTGGCACCACTGGGGATGCACTGCAATGAGTCCAGATAGTGCACTGGCCCCACTGGTGATGCAGTGCAGTGAGTCCAGAGACTGTACTGGCACCACTGGGGATGCAGTGCAGAGACTCCAGAGAGTGCACTGGCACCAGTGGGGATGCAGTGCAGTGAGTCCAGAGAGTGCACTGGCACCAATAGGGATGCAGTGCACTGAATCAGAGAGCGCACTGGCACCACTGGCGATGCACTGCAGTGAGTCCAGAGAGTGCACTGGCACCACTGGGGATGCAGTGCAGTGAGTCCTGAGAGTGCACTGTCAGCACTGGGGATGCGGTGCAGTGAGTCCAGAGAGTGCACTGGCACCACTGGGGATGCAGTGCAGTGAGTCCTGAGAGTGTACTGGCACCAGTGGGGATGGAGTGCAGTGAGTCCAGAGACTGCACTGTCAGCACTGGGGATGCAGTGCAGTGACTCCTGAGAGTGCACTGGCACCACTGGGGATGCAGAGCAGGGAGTCCAGAGAGTGCACTGGCACCACTGGGGATGCAGTGCAGTGAGTGCAGAGAGTGCACTGGCACCACTGGGGATGCAGTGCTGTGAGTCCAGAGGGTGCGCTGGCACCATTGGAGCTGTACTGCAGTGAGTCCAGAGATTGCACTGGCACCACTGGGGATGCACTGCAATGAGTCCAGATAGTGCACTGGTACCACTGGGGATGCACTGCAGTGAGTCCAGAGAGTGCACTGGCACCACTGGGGATGCAGTGCAGTGAGTCCAGAGAGTGCACTGGCACCACTGGGGATGCACTGCAGTGAGTCCAGAGAGTGCCCTGGCACTAGTGGAGATGCATTGCAGTGTCTCCAGAGAGTGCACTGGCACTACTGGTAATGCAGTGCAGTGGGTGCAGAGAGTGCACTGGCACCACTGGGGATGCAGTTCAGTGAGTACAGAGAGTGCACTGGCACCACTGGGGATGCAGTACACTGACTCAGAGAGTACACTGGCCCCACTGGGGATGCAGTGCAGTGAGTCCAGAGAGTGTACTGGCACCACTGGGGATGCAGTGCAGAGACTCCAGAGAGTGCACTGGCACCAGTGGGGATGCAGTGCAGTGAGTCCAGAGAGTGCACTGGCACCAATAGGGATGCAGTGCACTGAATCAGAGAGTGCACTGGCACCACCGGGAATGCGCTGCAATGAGTCCAGAGAGTGCACTGGCACCACTGGTGATGCAGTGCAGTGAGTCCTGAGAGTGCACTGTCAGCACTGGGGATGCAGTGCAGAGAGTCCAGAGAGTGCACTGGCACCACTGGGGATGCAGTGAAGGGAGTCCAGTGTGTGCACTGGCACCACTGAGGATGCAGTGCCGTGAGTCCAGAGAGTGCACTGGCACCACTGGGGATGCACTACAGTGAGTCCAGAGAGTGCCCTGGAACCACTGGGGATGCAGTGCAGTGAGGCCAGAGAGTGCACTGCCACCACTGGGGATGCAGTGCACTGACTCAGAGAGTGCACTGGCACCACTGGGGATGCGCTGCAATGAGTCCAGAGAGTGCACAGGCACCACTGGGGATGCACTGCAGTGAGGCCAGAGAGTGCACTGGCACCTTTGGTAATGCAGTGCAGTGAGTCCAGAGAGTGCACTGTCAGCACTGGGGTTGCAGTGCAGTGACTCCAGAGAGTGTACCGGCACCAGTGGGGATGCAGTACAGTGAGTCCAGAGAGTGCACTGGCACCACTGGGGATGCAGTGCAGTGAGTCCAGAGAGTGCACTGGCACCACTGGGGATGCAGTGCAGTGAGTCCAGAGAGTGCACTGGCACCACTGGGGATGCAGTTCAGTGAGTACAGAGAGTGCACTGGCACCACTGGGGATGCAGTGCCGTGAGTCCAGAGAGTGCATTGGCACCACTGGGGATGTAGTGCAGTGAGTCCAGACAGTGCCCTGGCTCCACTGGGGATGCAGTGCAGTGAGTCCAGAGAGTGCACTGGCACCACTGGGGATACACTGCAATGAGTCCAAATAGTGCACTGGCACCACCAGGGATGCAGTGCAGTGAGTGCAGAGAGTGCACTGGCACCACTGGGGATGAAGTGCAGTGAGTCCAGAGGGTGCACTGGCACTAGAGGATATGTACTGCAGTGTCTCCAGAGAGTGCACTGGCACCACTGGTGATGCAATGCAGGGAGACCAGTGTGTGCACTGGCACCACTGAGGATGCAGTGCAGTGAGTCCAGAGAGTGCACTGGCACCACTGGGGATGCAGTGCAGTGAGTCCAGAGAGTGCACTGGCACCACTGGGGATGCAGTGCAGTGACTCCAGAGAGTGCACTGGCACCAGTGGGGATGAAGTGCAGTGAGTGCAGAGAGTGCACTGGCACCACTGGGGATGCAGTGCAGTGAGTCCAGAGAGTGCACTGGCACCACTGGAGATGCAGTGCAGTGAGTCCAGAGCGTGCACTGGCACCACAGAGAATGCACTGCAGTGAGTCCAGAGAGTGCACTGGCCCCACTGGGGATGCAGTGCAGTGAGTCCAGAGAGTGCAATAGCAACACTTTGGATGCAGTGCCGTGAGTCCAGAGAGTGCATTGGCAACACTGGGGATGCAGTGCAGTGAGTCCTGAGAGTGTACTGGCACCAGTGGGGATGGAGTGCAGTGAGTCCAGAGACTGCACTGTCAGCACTGGGGATGCAGTGCAGTGACTCCTGAGAGTGCACTGGCACCACTGGGGATGCAGAGCAGGGAGTCAGGTGTGTGCGCTGGCAGCACTGAGGATGCAGTGCAGTCAGTCCAGAGAGTGCGCTGACACCACTGGGGATGCAGTGCAGTGAGTGCAGAGAGTGCACTGGCACCACTGGGGATGCAGTGCAGTGAGTCCAGAGGGTGCGCTGGCACCATTGCAGCTGTACTGCAGTGAGTCCAGAGACTGCACTGGCACCACTGGGGATGCACTGCAATGAGTCCAGATAGTGCACTGCTACCACTGGGGATGCAGTGCAGTGAGTCCAGAGAGTGCACTGGCACCACTGGGGATGCAGTGCAGTGAGTCCAGAGAGTGCACTGGCACCACTGGGGATGCAGTGCAGTGACTCCAGAGAGTGCCCTGGCACTAGTGGAGATGCACAGCAGTGTCTCCAGAGAGTGCACTGGCACCACTGGTAATGCAGTGCAGTGAGTCCAGAGAGTGTACTGGCACCACTGGGGATGCAGTGCAGTGACTCCAGAGAGTGCACTGGCACCACTGGTGATGCAGTGCAGTGAGTCCTGAGAGTGCACTGTCAGCATTGGGGATGCAGTGCAGTGAGTCCAGAGAGTGCACTGGCACCACTGGGGATGCAGTGCAGTGAGTCCTGAGAGTGTACTGGCACCAGTGGGGATGGAGTGCATTGAGTCCAGAGACTGCACTGTCAGCACTGGGGATGCAGTGCAGTGACTCCTGAGAGTGCACTGGCACCACTGGGGATGCAGAGGAGGGAGTCAGGTGTGTGCGCTGGCACCACTGAGGATGCAGTGCAGTCAGTCCAGAGAGTGCACTGGCACCACTGGGGATGCAGTGCAGTGAGTCCAGAGAGTGCCATGGAACCACTGGGGATGCAGTGCAGTGAGTACAGAGAGTGCACTGGCACCACTGGGGATGCAGTGCAGTGAGTCCAGAGAGTGCACTGGCACCACCGGGGATTCACTGCAGTGAGTCCAGAGAGTGCACTGGCACCACTGCGAATACACTGCAGTGAGTCCAGAGAGTGCACTGGCACCACTGGGGATGGAGTGCAGTGAGTCCAGAGAGTGCACTGGCAACAATGGGAATGCACTGAAGTGAGTCCACAGAGTGCACTGGCAACAATGGGGATGCAGTGCAGTGAGTCCAGAGAGTGTACTGGCACCAGTGGGGACGCAGTGCAGTGAGTCCAGAGAGTGCACTGGCACCACTGGGGATGCACTGCAGTGAGTCCAGAGAGTGCACTGGCACCACAGGTGATGCAGTGCAGGGAGACCAGTGTGTGCACTGGCACCACTGAGGATGCAGTGCAGTGAGTCCATAGAGTGCACTGGCTCCACTGGGGATGCACTGCAATGAGTCCAGATAGTGCACTGGCACCACCAGGGATGCAGTGCAGTGAGTCCAGAGAGTGCACTGGCACCACTGGCGATGCAGTGCAGTGTCTCCAGAGAGTGCACTGGCACCAGTGGGGATGCAGTGCAGTGAGTCCAGAGAGTGCACTGGCACCACTGGGGATGCAGTGCAGTGAGTCCAGAGAGTGCACTGGCACCACAGGTGATGCAGAGCAGTGAGTCCAGAGAGTGCACTGGCACCACAGGTGATGCAGTGCAGTGAGACCAGTGTGTGCACTGGCACCACTGAGGATGCAGTGCAGTGAGTCCATAGAGTGCACTGGCTCCACTGGGGATGCAGTGCAGTGAGTCCAGAGAGTGCACTGGCACCACTGGGGATGCAGTGCAGTGACTCCAGAGAGTGCACTGGCACCAGTGGGGATGGAGTGCAGAGAGTGCACTGGCACCACAGGGGATGCAGTGCAGTGAGTCCAGAGAGTGCACTGGCACCACTGGAGATGCAGTGCAGTGAGTCCAGAGAGTGCACTGGCCCCACTGGGGATGCAGTTCAGTGAGTCCAGAGAGTGCACTAGCAACACTTTGGATGCAGTGCCGTGAGTCCAGAGAGTGCACTGGCCCCACTGGGGATGCAGTGCAGTGAGTCCAGAGAGTGCACTAGCAACACTTTGGATGCAGTGCCGTGAGTCCAGAGAGTGCATTGACACCACTGGGGATGCAGTGCAGTGAGTCCACAGACTGCCCTGGAACCACTGGGGATGCAGTGCAGTGAGGCCAGAGAGTGCACTGGCACCACTGGGGATGCAGTGCAGTGAGTCCAGAGCGTGCACTGGCACCAGTGGGGATGAAGTGCAGTGAGTCCAGAGAGTGCACTGGCACCATTAGCGATACAGTGCACTGAATCAGAGAGTGCACTGGCACCACTGGCGATGCACTGCAGTGAGTCCAGAGAGTGCACTGGCACCACTGGTGATGCAGTGCAGTGAGTCCTGAGAGTGCACTGTCAGCACTGGGGATGCAGTGCAGTGAGTCCAGAGAGTGCACTGGCACCAGTGGGGATGCAGTGCAGTGAGTCCAGAGACTGCAATGTCAGCACTGGGGATGCAGTGCAGTGACTCCTGAGAGTGCACTGGCACCACTGGGGATGCAGAGCAGGGAGTCCAGAGAGTGCACTGGCACCACTGGGGATGCAGTGCAGTGAGTGCAGAGAGTGCACTGGCACCACTGGGGATGCAGTGCAGTGAGTCCAGAGGGTGCGCTGGCACCATTGGAGCTGTACTGCAGTGAGTCCAGAGATTGCACTGGCACCACTGGGGATGCACTGCAATGAGTCCAGATAGTGCACTGGTACCACTGGGGATGCAGTGCAGTGAGTCCAGAGAGTGCACTGGCACCACTGGGGATGCAGTGCAGTGAGTCCAGAGAGTGCACTGGCACCACTGGGGATGCACTGCAGTGAGTCCAGAGAGTGCCCTGGCACTAGTGGAGATGCACTGCAGTGTCTCCAGAGAGTGCACTGAACCACTGGTAATGCAGTGCAGTGAGTGCAGAGAGTGCACTGGCACCACTGGGGATGCAGTTCAGTGAGTACAGAGAGTGCACTGGCACCACTGGGGATGCAGTACACTGACTCAGAGAGTACACTGGCACCACTGGGGATGCACTGCAATGAGTCCAGATAGTGCACTGGCCCCACTGGTGATGCAGTGCAGTGAGTCCAGAGAGTGTACTGGCACCATTAGCGATGCAGTGCACTGAATCAGAGAGTGCACTGGCACCACTGGGGATGCAGTGCAGTGAGTCCAGAGAGTGCACTGGCACCACTGGTGATGCAGTGCAGTGAGTCCTGAGAGTGCACTGTCAGCACTGGGGATGCGGTGCAGTGAGTCCAGAGAGTGCACTGGCACCACTGGGGATGCAGTGCAGTGAGTCCTGAGAGTGTACTGGCACCAGTGGGGATGGAGTGCAGTGAGTCCAGAGACTGCACTGTCAGCACTGGGGATGCAGTGCAGTGACTCCTGAGAGTGCACTGGCACCACTGGGGATGCAGAGCAGGGAGTCCAGAGAGTGCACTGGCACCACTGGGGATGCAGTGCAGTGAGTGCAGAGAGTGCACTGGCACCACTGGGGATGCAGTGCTGTGAGTCC